>NC_080077.1:75586670-76186670 GCF_949987535.1 Balaenoptera acutorostrata | reverse complement strand
GGCTCAGAAAGAGCGTGTGACTAAGTGCAGGTTTCTACTTCCCTCTCCCAAGGCGAGCGGCCCCGCAGGGTACGAGCAGCCCTTATCACACTGGCCCAGTGAGAACCGGGCAGAGTCTTTTTTTTTTTTAACATCTTTATTGGAGTATAATTGCTTTACAATGGTGTGTTAGTTTCTGCTTTATAGCAAAGTGAATCAGCTACACATATACATATATCCCCATATCTCCTCCCTCTTGCGTCTCCCTCCCACCGTCCCTATCCCACCCCTCTAGGTGGTCACAAAGCACCGACCTGATCTCCCTGTGCTATGCGGCTGCTTCCCACTAGCTATCTATTTTACGTTTGGTAGCGTATACATGTCCAGGCCACTCTCTCACTTCGTCCCAGCTTCCCCTCCCCCTCCCCGTATCCTCAAGTCCCTGCTCAAGGCAACAGCCTCTCTGAATACTTCCTTAGAGAGTCCAAACACTCCAGGCTGCTGGCTCCCTTGAGTTTCCAGGGTTTTCTATCGAGGCCTTTTGCCAAAACTGCCGTTACCACTGTGCATTGAGATCTCGGTGTTCAGTAGATGTGGCCGGAAGCTTCCACTCGACATTTTAAGGGACGTGACATAAAGCCACTGGGGAAGCCAGTGGCTCTTCGTAGGAAGGTCTAGATCCCTACATCACACATCACTGCAGGTGTCGGTCTTCTTCTTAAGCCACGTCATCAGTGCTTCCGGCCTTAATTAAGGCAAGGAGACCACCTGCAGTCCTCACGCTGCAGCTAAGAGCTTTAGCCTTCCTGGGGTTCTGCCGTGTTTTTCACCCATATTAAGTGTTGCTGAAACACCTAATCCCCTCACATGTGTCTTAGTGAGGGACTTGCCATCACTAAGAAAAGTTTTCCGAAAAGTCAAGCCATCATTGACAATCTAGTGTGTGTGAGCATACACTGGTAATTGCAAATTACTGTTTTGTATCACTTACCATATCATCAGTACTTTGTGATGACTGGCCCGCACATTCACCACAAGATCAATTGCAAAGTCACCTGTGGAATGTCACCACCTCGATAGCAACAAAGATGACATTGCTATATTATCCAGCCAAAATGTCCAACACTGGCTCTAGCCTACAAATTGTACTGCTGACTATAAATATCTTCTGCGTGGAGTTAGGCCAAAGTAAAACTTACTGTGTTGAAGGTTGTATGAATGAAGGCAGTCCAATCCCTGCTTGATCACTAAAATCTTTACTCAATGCTCAGAACAAAGTTTGATTCCCTGCTGATGTTCAGAACATACACAAAATCCATATTTTCTCTTCGATTAAAACATGCATTGATCAGCAGAGCCTCGCAATACGTAGTCACAGAAGTGTTTTTTTAAAGTATCACAAGATGATTCATAGGCAAGAGTCATGAAACCAAGACTCAGAGTCAGATATAAAATGAGGCACAATTCTTAGGCATATATTTTTCCTAATAAAAAATATCTGCAGAGCTCTCCTTTTGCCATAAGAAATAGTTTTGGTTCTTCAGATAGCTAGTTTACAATATTGGCTGTCTCCTGAGGGTTTCCAGTACCCCTGGTCAAGGCTGTGCTTTCTACAGAGGAATCAGGGTGTAACCTAACAGATGTGTGTGAGGGGGCACTCTGAGCTATGCCCTGGGACTTCCCTGGTGGTCCAGTGGTTAAGACTCTGAGCTTCCAATGCAGGGGGCAGGGGTTCGGTCCCTAGTCTGGGAACTAAGATCCCACATGCCATGCGGTGTGCAAGATTAGCTATGCCCTAGGGCCTGGGCCAAGAATAGCCTATTTTAGAATAGAAAATAAAAGTGAATTCCCGCTTTGAGAGCTCAAGGAGCTTTGCGATTTTGAAAAACTAACTTTGATGGCAACTCACTGAGATAGGGGACAAGTGTTAACCAGATTCTTGTTGGAATACTGCAGTTCTAGGCAGGGGAGGGCATAGTAGGCCAGCCAACAGATTGCAGCCCAGTCAAACAACTGGACTTAAACCTCTTCGCACTAATTTCTGGTCTATGTGCTACCAGCCTGGCTTCCTGCTGAAGCATCACTTCATGCTTTCATGCAACACACTTATCCAATATGTAAAACTAAATTCAGAGTCATTTTCCTGTGAGTGTAAAAAAAACTTCTGCTAATTGAAATCCTGGCCTTCGTAGCCACTACTGTCATTGTTAAAATACAGCCAGGGTGATGTTTGGTACCACTTGGAGTTATGTTCTAATGGAAAAATCTATATGAAATACATGCCAAATTTAAAAGTCATAAGGGCAGCTGAGCAAGTGCGTTTATCACTAAAATGATTATTCACAAATGTTCTGTTTAACTAAGAGCGTGTGTTTTAATAGTGTCCTGCACTAAACCCGAGATTTGGAAGCACTGCTTATTCAGCAGCCAATGAAAACAGGCCTCTCATCTGTGTGGAAACACTGACTATCGAATTGATTTTTTTAATGTCCTCTATGTAAAAGCCAGACTATCACTAGAGATCACATTAGGTCCTAAGAAAGGATTTGGACTGTGTACCCAGTAGCTGACATTTCTAACATTCAGGTAGGGGACTGAGTCACAGCTGTGTGTGGGCAGGAGTGTGGAGTTGGGGCAACTGCAGGGCCATGGAGGTGGTGCTGTACAAGACGTTCTTCCCAGGGATGTGGTGGAAAGGCAGGGACGCTGAGTAAGGCAACCAGCATTCATTCCCATGACCGTTTGCAATTTTTTTTTTAATAAATTTATTTATTTATTTTTGGCTGTGTTGGGTCTTCACTGCTGTGCGCGGGCTTTCTCTAGTTGCGGCAAGCGGGGGCTACTCTTAGTTGTGGCGCACGGGATTCTCATTGTGGTGGCTTCTCATCGCGGAGCACGGGCTCTAGGTGCGCGGGCTTCAGTAGTTGCGGCACGCGGGCTCAGTAGTTGTGGCTCACGAGCTCTAGAGTGCAGGCTCAGTAGTTGTGGCTCACGAGCTCTAGAGTGCAGGCTCAGTAGTTGTGGCGCACGGGCTTAGTTGCTCCGTGGCATGTGGGATCTTCCCAGACCAGGGCTTGAACCCGTGTCCCCTGCATTGGCAGGCGGATTCTCAACCACTGCACCATCAGGGAAGCCCCACATGACCATTTACAATTAATGAGAACACACGCTCAACCTGTTGGCCTAGCCCCATCTGCTGGGGGGCAGGGATGGAAGGAAAGAGCAGGTAACACTACGGTGTACTATCTTGGAAAGTGAACAAGAAACCTACTTGGTCAGGGAAATTTTTAAGTCCAGTTACGTAAATGTATTGACATAGCTTTTTTGGGGGATTGTGTTGCAATTATTTTAAAAGCTCTTTCTCGTTCAAAGAAGCATTGACAGTGTCCGTGAAGCACATTGACACTCAAAACCCTCCCTCTGTCCAAAGAAACAGAATGACTTCAGGCCACCATATGTGGTTTGATTCTGCCTAAGTGTAACCTTAATCTTGGTAAAGCAGTATCTCAGTTCTATAAAAAGAAGTTCGGTGCTTTGCAATCATTTCCAAATTGGAAACATGTTTAAGAAATGCAATGGTAAAGGAAAGGAGGTGAAACCTACGATTCCTTGGAAGAGAAAGTGCCCTAAATTCTCTTCGTGCTTTGACCCTCGCTTGATTTCTGTCTGCATTCTCTAGCGCCTCCCCGCGAGGGGTCCGTCCGAGATCCAGGGCTCTTTCGACAGTCTGTGCATTTTACCTGCCTCTGGGCCCCACGCTGCAGGACTTGGTAATGAGTCACACAGCACAGGACCCACTGGCTCAGAGTCCCTCTGCCACCAAAGCTCCTGGGGTCTGCCGAATCTCAGGCTACCCATTCCCTTCTCCAATTTGGCCTCATTTTCAGGATGGGGTCTCTGTCTACATTTTCCTTTAATTTTTGTCAGTTAATTACCCATTCTAGTAGACTCTTCATCCTCAAAGACAGACACTACATCCTGAGCCTGAGTTAATGGAGTTGGCGCCTTGACGGTCCCACCAAACCACGTCTGGGGCCTGCCCCGTCCTCTCAACCAGACACGGGCAGATCATCCAGGGTCACAGCTCTTGTTTGTTGGCTCCAAGAGCCCGGGTTCTCAGTCTCTGTGCTACTGTTTACTCACTTAGCTGTAGGACTATGTAACTTGTCTCCAAGATGGTGGCAATAATCCCTCTCATCCCACATGCACTTTTTTTTTAACTTATGTATTTTGAAATATAGATTCACAAGAAGTTGCAAAAAGGTAGAGTCCCGTGTAGCCTTCAACCTACTTCCCCAAATTATGATATCAGAAGTATAGCTATAGTATGACATCACAATTATAGGACAATATATAGTGATGTAGTGCAATATCAAAACCAGGAAATCAACATTAGTATATTACCGTTAATTGGACTATAGACCTTACTCAGTTTCCATCATTTTTTAACCTGTATTGATGTGGGTGTGTGTGGGTGTGTATAGTTCTGTACCATTTCATACCATGTATAGATTCACGTAATGATCACCACAATCAAGACACAGAACCGTTCCATCAACAGAAAAGAACTCCTTTGCGCTGCCTCTTTGTGTCTGTGCCCCTCTCTCCTAACCACCCCCTTCCCACCCCAAGTCTCTGTCCTCTGCCAACCACTAATCTGTTCTCCATCTCTTACTTTTATCACTTTGAGAATTTTTTTTAATATTTATTTGTTTATTTTTGGCTGCATTTGGGCCTTAGTTTTTTATGAAGATTAAATGAGATAACGTATATGAAAATACTCAGTTTAATAAGTAGTGACTCAATTATGGGATCGAATTATGAATCATAAACCAATGCAAAATTTACATTTTAATATAAAACAGTTCGGATTTTTCCTATTGCTTCACAGTTGTCTTTGGTGACATACTGCTCAGTTTTCTAGGCTTGTTGTTGTACATTCTGCCAAAGAATTACAGTGGCTGCATTTGTGATCTCTGCTTCTCCAATTAATGCTGTTTTGATAAGTCAGCATTTTTACTGCTTATAATAAGCTATGTTCTTTACATGAACTGGCAATCTCTAATATTCCCATTAGGTAGGAATTATTCTTCTTAATGTATAGGTGAGAACCCAGGGCTCAGAGAGGTAAAATGACTTGCTAGTTTGTCTAATTCCAGAGCTTCTATATCTAACTTTGATGCCAGTGTGATTCAAATATTCACCATAGAACTCCAGTCCCTAGGGATATTGCTAAAAGAAAAGAAAAAGAGTTCATTGGTTAAATTAATTTAATATACATTTTAAAATAAAGCATGTTATAAAAGTTCCTTCTTGAGAGTTTTCAATGCATATTAGCAAATTAAAGGTTCTGAGAAGTCCTGTAGTCTTTAACCCAGCATTTCCCAAATTAAATTAGCCACTGGGCTTTTTAGAACTATATAGAACTGTCAACACCCCTCAGAATTAGCATTCCATAGAAAACATTTTAGGAAACTCTGCACTGAGCATACATTTCTGCCCTATTTTTAAATGTTTGATATTTCTGTAAACTGCCTAATCCTGTTGTGAAACCAAACTGCTTCAGCCTCACAAGAACTCTACAAATAGTTCATTTATATAGCGTTATAGCATCTTACTGATGAAAGTAATAATCCTATGGCAAACTTAGTGAAATTATATATATATATATGTCTTTGGTTTCTACCCTAGAAGAATAGCAAGTTTACACCAACAACTCTGAGGGCAAATGATGTTAAAGAGAAAATAAACCTCCTTTCTAAGAAGCCTGCTTTTCACCTTGAATGGTGTACAGTTCCAAAAAGTTTAAGATAAGGTCATTTGGAGGGCCCTATTTAACTAATGCAAAATAAATGTTGTATAATATACAACAAAAGAGCAAATTTATTTTCTTTCTTTAAATTATTTATTTATTTATTTATTTGGCTGTGTTGGGTCTTAGTTGTGGCACGCAGGATCTTTGTCGCGGCACATGGGCTGTAGAGCACACAGGCTCAGTAGTTGCAGCGTGCAGGCTCTCTAGTTGTGGCACTCGGACTCCAGAGCGTGCGGGCTCAGTAGTTGCAGCACACAGGCTCTCTAGTTGTGGCACATGGGCTCTAGAGCATGCGGGCTTAGTTGCCCCGTGGCATGTGGGATCTTAGTTCCCTGACCGGGGATCGAACCTACGTCCCCTGCATTGGAAGGCGGATTCTTAACCACTGAACCACCAGGGAAGTTCCAAATTTATTTTCTTTAAATCTCAGCCACTACCTTTAATTATAGTACTTATTTCCAATATCTCTTCTTATAGGTTCTTAGAACATACTACATTATATTACTTCCTGCCACTCATCACTCAAACATCAGTCCCTAGGCAGGAGGGGTACATGCTATTCCCTGTCCTTGAATTCTACTCTCTATTTAAACAAATGCTTGGTAATGAGTGTGATGTTGATGTTGATGGTTTTAGATACATAGTTATGGATTTACATCTAATATGAAACCATACTAAATGCCTCTTTGCCTCTAAAAGTTTTCCATTTCTAATGACGCAAAATGAGTCAAAAACACTGTTCTATTTTATGGTAACAGAATCAGAGTAATGAGCAAACCCAGGCTGGTCACTGCTATGTTATTCTTAGAAGGTAAAGGAAAATTCATCCTTTCACTCCAGCTTAATGTTATTTCCATTTCACTGGGATTGAAAATAAAAGGAATACTAGAATTATAAAACTTGAGTGTTTTTCTATTTTTTTTTTCTTATGAGCACGTCAGCTTTAACTTCTTGAAATTAAGAAATTGATCACAAGGTAATTTCCTACCAGTCATCACGAGCTGGTCTACAGACAAATCACAAGATGGAGCTTGATCTTACGGAAATTAAGGAGGTGATACACCGAGATTAAACTGAGGGGTTAAATCAGTGCACTTGAAGATGATCCGATGACACGGCCTTTCAGTTTGTCAACATTTTGCTTTTGATGATGCTGGGAAAGAGTAAGCAGAAGGCATGAAGCCGAAACTTCAGGATCGGGTTAGCAGCCTGAATTTGTACACCACAAACCACAGGGCAGTTACCGATGTGGAAAATCCGATGATCTTCAGCAGCAGGCCTGTCACGGGAGGCAGGTTCCTCTCCCAGAAGGTGTGGGTGATTTCTACAGCTGGAACATCCTCTGATTCAGGTTCTTGGACCCATATGTCTTTCTTTGCCACCTCCCCCAAAGCATTCAAGACCTCTCTAGCTGCCCGTTCTCCGGCCTCTACTGCTCCTTGCACGTAACCGCTCCACTATGTGACAGTCTCCATGCCAGCAAAGTAAATCCTGCCTACGGGCTGGCGGATCACCGTTCCGTACTGAGTCATGATCCCAGGGGGAAAGTAGGCAGCGTAGCAGCCCCCGGAGTACTGCTCTTCACACCAGTCCTTCTCTTCATAGCGCACCGGTTGTAAAGCTTCTTGGGATCCTAGCCCTTTGGCGTACAGCTCACGGATTTTCCTCTTCCTTAGTTCTTTATGGACCTCAGCAAGGCGGTCAGCTTTTCGAGCAAGGATGAAGCCCATGAGGGCGGGCAGCGATCCACCTGGCTTGGTGTCATCCAGGGTTATTGAAACCGGAGCTTCCTCATCTTCGATGATCATCCAGCCGCAGTAATACTTTTTCTTCCAAAAGGCTTCCTTGTAATACATCATGCACTTAATGATAGACCCCATTGGAAGACGCTGGATTCACTGATTTCTCTCTGAAGGAAGCTCTGGTCTGAAGCGTATCTTGGCAGTCGAAGTTGGAGGGATGGCGCTAATCACGTATCGGCACTCATAAAGTTGATGATCCAACATCTCTATCATGATGTTGTCACCCGACTGGTCCACATAGGTGACAGGACACCCCAGCTTCACTCTGTCCCCGAGGAGGTGCATTATCCGCTCGCTTACTTGACCAGATCCGTCTACAGACTTCCGTTCCTGGCCCCGTTTGTAATGGAGGATATCCGAGCGCTGCCTCCACACTGCTTCACATACCACAAGACCCCAGGGCAGACACCTCGCGGGGTTCAGAGGCCACACCGACACTCACAAAGAGAGATGCACACTGCCTAGCAGCCCTGTCTCACCTCGCCGTCACTGTGGTTCATGCCGCATGATACCACCCTTTCACACCATCCACTCTTCCTGTAACATCCATTTTTCTATTTTTACTAATAAGTGTGATACAATTCACAACTTAAAAATTCTAAACTAGTATGCCATCTGTTGCTATGAATATGAAAGATAGGGCCTCATTTGGAGACTTTTATTACATTAAAGCATGAAATGTGGACTCGTGAACTCCCAGTAACCTGTAAAAATCTCTAATTTCTAATTTTGGAACACCTCTACGGTTCACATGCTCCTTTTTTTTTTTTTAAATAGATCTTTATTGGAGTGTAATTGCTTCACAATACCATGTTAATTTCTGTTGCACAACAAAGCAAATCAGCCATATGCATACACATGTCCCCATATCCCCTCCCTCTTGAGCCTCCCTCCCATCCTCCCTATCCCACCCCTCTAGGTCATCTCAAAGCACCAAGCCCATCTGCCTGTGCTATGCTGCTGCTTCCCACCAGCCAACTATTTTACATTGAGTAGTGTATATGTGTCGATGCTACTCTCACTTAGCCCCAGCTCCCCCTCCCACCCTGTGTCCTCAAGACCATTCTTTTTTTTTTTTAGAAATTTCCTGTAATGTCTGAAACATTTATATTAACATATTTCCATACATATTTCCATACAAATACAAGATTTTTAGAAATTTCATGTAATGTCTGAAACATTTATATTAACATATTTCCATACAAATAACCCAATGAAAGTTTAGTATTAGTTGTTTTGTTTGTTTTTTTATACTGCAGGTTCTTATTAGGCATCAGTTTTATACACATCAGTGTATACATGTCAATCCCAATCGCCCGATTCAGCACACCACCATCCCCACCTCACCGCAGTTTTCCCCCCTTGGTGTCCATATGTCCATTCTCTACATCTGTGTCTCAACTTCTGCCCTGCAAACTGGCTCATCTGTACCATTTTTCTAGGTTCCACATACATGCATTAATATACGATATTTGTTTTTCTCTTTCTGACTTACTTCACTCTGTATGACAGTCTCTAGATCCATCCACGTCTCAACAAATGACTCAATTTCGTTCCTTTTTATGGCTGAGTAATATTCCATTGTATATATGTACCACTTCTTCTTTATCCATTCGTCTGTTGATGGGCATTTAGGTTGCTTCCATGACCTGGCTATTGTAAATAGTGCTGCAATGAACATTCGGGTGCATGTGTCTTTTTGAATTACGGTTTTCTCTGGGTATATGCCCAGTAGTGGGATTGCTGGGTCATATGGTAATTCTATTTTTAGTTTTTTAAGGAACCTCCATATTGTTCTCCATAGTGGCTGTATCAGTTTACATTCCCACCAACAGTGCAAGAGGGTTCCCTTTTCTCCACACCCTCTCCAGCATTTGTTGTTTGTAGATTTTCTGATGATGCCCATTCTAACAGGAGTGAGGTGATACCTCATTGTAGTTTTGATTTGCATTTCTCTAATAATTAGTGATGTTGAGCATCTTTTCATGTGCTTCGTGGCCGTCTGTATGTCTTCTTTGGAGAAATGTCTATTTAGGTCTTCTGCCCATTTTTGGATTGGGGTGTTTGTTTCTTTGATACTGAGCTGAATGAGCTGTTTATATATTTTGGAGATTAATCCTTTGTCCGTTGATTCATTTGCAAATATTTTCTCCCATTCTGAGGGTTGTCTTTTGGTCTTGTTTATGGTTTCCTTTGCTGTGCAAAAGCTTTGAAGTTTCATTAGGTCCCACTTGTTTATTTTTGTTTTTATTTCCATTACTCTAGGAGGTGGATCAAAAAAGATCTTGCTGTGATTTATGTCAAAGAGTGTTCTTCCTATGTTTTCCTCTGAGAGTTTTATAGTGTCCAGTCTTATATTTAGGTCTCTAATCCATTTTGAGTTTATTTTTGTGTATGGTGTTAGGGAGTATTCTAATTTCATTCTTTTACATGTAGCTGTCCAGTTTTCCCAGCACCACTTATTGAAGAGACTGTCTTTTCTCCATTGTATATCTTTGCCTCCTTTGTCATAGATTAGTTGACCATAGGTGCGTGGGTTAATCTCTGGGCTTTCTATCTTGTTCCATTGATCTGTGTTTCTGTTTTTGTGCCAGTACCATATTGTCTTGATTACTGTAGCTTTGTAGTATAGTCTGAAGTCAGGGAGTCTGATTCCTCCAGCTCCATTTTTTTGCCTCAAGACTGCTTTGGCTATTCGGGGTCTTTTGTGTCTCCATACAAATTTTAAGATGATTTGTTCTAGCTCCGTAAAAAATGCCATTGGTAATTTGATAGGGATTGCATTGAATCTGTAGATTGCTTTGGGTAGTATACTCATTTTCGCAATGTTGATTCTTCCAATCCAAGAACATGGTATATCTCTCCATCTGTTGGTATCATCCTTAATTTCTTTCATCAGTGTCTTATAGTTTTCTGCATACAGGTCTTTTGTCTCCCTAGGTAGGTTTATTCCTAGGTATTTTGTTCTTTTTGTTGCAGTGGTAAATGGGAGTGTTTCCATAATTTCTCTTTCAGATTTTTCATCATTAGTGTATAGGAATGCAAGAGATTTCTGTGCATTAATTTTGTAACCTGCAACTTTACCATATTCATTAATTAGCTCTAGCAGTTTTCTGGTGGCAGTTTTAGGATTCTCTATGTATAGTATCATGTCATCCGCAAACAGTGACAGTTTTACTTCTTCTTTTCCAATTTGTATTCCTTTTATTTCTTTTTCTTCTCTGATTGCCGTGGCTAGGACTTCCAGAACTATGTTGAATAATAGTGGTGAGAGTGGACATCCTTGTCTCGTTCCTGATCTTAGAGGAAATGCTTTCAGTTTTTCACGATTGAGAATGATGTTTGCTGTGGGTTTGTCATATATGGCCTTTATTATGTTGAGGTAGGTTCCCTCTATGCCCACTTTCTGGAGAGTTTTTATCAGAAATGGGTGTTGAATTTTGTCAAAAGCTTTTTCTGCATCTATTGAGATGATCATATGGTTTTTCTTCTTCAATTTGTTAATATGGTGTATCACATTGATTGATTTGCGTATATTGAAGAATCCTTGCATCCCTGGGATAAATCCCACTTGATCGTGGTGTATGATCCTTTTAATGTGTTGTTGGATTCTGTTTGCTAGTATTTTGTTGAGGATTTTTGCATCTATATTCATCAGTGATATTGGTCTGTAATTTTCTTTTTTTGTAGTGTCTTTGTCTGGTTTTGGTATCAGGGTGATGGTGGCCTCATAGAATGAGTTTGGGAGTGTTCCTTCCTCTGCAATTTTTTGGAAGAGTTTGAGAAGGATGGGTGTTAGCTCTTCTCTAAATGTTTGATAGAATTCACCTGTGAAGCCATCTGGTCCTGGACTTTTGTTTGTTGGAAGATTTTTAATCACAGTTTCAATTTCATTACTTGTGATTGGTCTGTTCATATTTTCTGTTTCTTCCTGATTCAGTCTTGGAAGGTTATACCTTTCTAAGAATTTGTCCATTTCCTCCAGGTTGTCCATTTTATTGGCATAAAGTTGCTTGTAGTAGTCTCTTAGGATGTTTTGTATTTCTGCGGTGTCTGTTGTAACTTCTCCTTTTTCATTTCTGATTTTATTGATTTGAGTCCTCTCCCTCTTTTTCTGGATGAGTCTGGCTAATGGCTTATCAATTTTGTTTATCTTCTCAAAGAACCGACTTTTAGTTTTATTGATCTTTGTTATTGTTTTCTTTGTTTCTATTTCATTTATTTCTGCTCTGATCTTTATGATTTCTTTCCTTCTGCTAACTTTGGGTTTTGTTTGTTCTTCTTTCTCTAGTTTCTTTAGGTGTAAGGTTAGATTGTTTACTTGAGATTTTTCTTGTTTCTTTAGGTAGGCTTGTATAGCTATAAACTTCCCTCTTAGAACCGCTTTTGCTGCATCCCATAGGTTTTGGGTCGTCGTGTTTTCATTGTCATTTGTCTCTAGGTATTTTTTTATTTCCTGTTTGATTTCTTCAGTGATCTCTTGGTTATTTAGTAACGTATTGTTTAGCCTCCATGTGTTTGTCTTTTTTACGTTTTTTTTCCCTGTAATTCATTTCTAATCTCATAGCGTTGTGGTCAGAAAAGATGCTTGATATGATTTCAATTTTCTTAAATTTACTGAGGCTTGATTTGTGACCCAAGATGTGATCTATCCTGGAGAATGTTCCGTGCGCACTTGAGAAGAACATGTAATCTGCCGTTTTTGGATGGAATGTCCTATATATATCAATTAAATCTATCTGGTCTATTGTGTCATTTAAAGCTTCTGTTTCCTTATTTATTTTCATTTTGGATGATCTGTCCATTGGTGTAAGTGAGGTGTTAAAGTCCCCCACTATTATTGTGTTACTGTCGATTTCCTCTTTTATAGCTGTTAGCAGTTGCCTTATGTATTGAGGTGCTCCGATGTTGGGTGCATATATATTTATAATTGTTATATCTTCTTCTTGGATTGATCCCTGGATCATTATGTAGTGTCCTTCCTTGTCTCTTGTAACATTCTTTATTTTAAAGTCTATTTTATCTGATATGAGTATAGCTACTCCAGCTTTCTTTTGATTTCCATTTGCATGGAATATCTTTTTCCATCCCCTCACTTTCAGTCTGTATGTGTCCCTAGGTCTGAAGTGGGTCTCTTGTAGACAGCATATATATGGGTCTTGTTTTTGTATCCATTCAGCCAGTCTATGTCTTTTGGTTGGGGCATTTAATCCATTCACGTTTAAGGTAATTATCGATATGTATGTTCCTGTGACCATTTTCTTAATTGTTTTGGGTTTGTTTTTGTAGGTCCTTTTCTTCTCTTGTGTTTCCCACTTAGAGAAATTTCTTTAGCATTTGTTGTAGAGCTGGTTTGGTGGTGCTGAATTCTCTTAGCTTTTGCTTGTCTGTAAAGCTTTTGATTTCTCCGTCAAATCTAAATGAGATCCTTGCTGGGTAGAGTAATCTTGGTTGTAGGTTCTTCCCTTTCATCACTTTAAGTATATCATGCCACTCCCTTCTGGCTTGCAGAGTTTCTGCTGAGAAATCAGCTGTTAACCTTATGGGAGTTCCCTTGTATGTTGTTTGTCGTTTTTCCCTTGCTGCTTTCAGTAATTTTTCTTTGTCTTTAATTTTTGCCACTTTGATTACTATGTGTCTCGGCGTGTGTCTCCTTGGGTTTATTCTGTATGGGACTCTCTGCACTTCCTGGACTTGGGTGGCTATTTCCTTTCCCATGTTAGGGAAGTTTTCGACTATAATCTCTTCAAATATTTTCTCTGGTCCTTTCTCTCTCTCTTCTCCTTCTGGGACCCCTATAATGCGAATGTTGTTGCGTTTAATGTTGTCCCAGAGGTCTCTTAGGCTGTCTTCATTTCTTTTCATTCTTTTTTCTTTAGTCTGTTCCGCAGCAGTGAATTCCACCATTCTGTCTTCCAGGTCACTTATCCGTTCTTCTGCCTCAGTTATTCTGCTATTGATTCCTTCTAGTGTAGTTTTCATTTCAGTTATTGTATTGGTCATCTCTGTTTGTTTGTTCTTTAATTCTTCTAGGTCTTTGTTAATCATTTCTTGCATCTTCTCAATCTTTGCCTCCATTCTTATTCCGAGGTCCTGGATCATCTTCACTATCATTATTCTGAATTCTTTTTCTGGAAGGTTGCCTATCTCCACTTCATTTAGTTGTTTTTCTGGGGTTTTATCTTGTTCCTTCATCTGGTACATAGCCCTCTGCCTTTTCATCTTCTCTGTCTTTCTGTAACTGTGGTTTTTGGTCCACAGGCTGCAGGATTGTAGTTTTTCTTGCTTCTGTTGTCTGCCCTCTGGTGGTTGAGGCTATCTAAGAGGCTTGATGGGAGGCTCTGGTGGTGGGTAGAGCTGACTGTTGCTGTCCTCAAGACCATTCTTAATGTCTACATCTTTATTCCTGCCCTGCAACTAGGTTCATCAGTACCATTTTTTTTTTTTGGATTCCATACATATGCATTAGCATACGGTATTTGTTTTTCTCTTTCTGACTTACTTCACTCTGTATGACAGACTCTAGGTCCATCTACCTCACACAAATAACTCAATTTCGTTTCTTTTTATGGCTAAGTAATATTTCATTGTATATATGTGCCACATCTTCTTCATCCATTCATCTTTCGATAGACATCTACGTTGGTTCCATGTCCTGTCTATTGTAAATAATGCTGCAGTGAACATTGTGGTGCATGTCTCTTTTTGAATTACGGTTTTCTCAGGGTATATGCCCAGCAGTGGGATTGCTGGGTCGTATGGTAGTTCTATTTTTAGTTTTTTAAGGAACCTCTGTACTGTTTTCCATAGTGGCTGTATCAATTTACATTCCCACCGACAGTGTAGGAGGGTTCCTTTTCCCCACACACTTTCCAGCATTTATTGTTTCTAGCTTTTTTGATGATGGAGATTCTGACCGGCGTGAGGTGATACCTCATTGCAGTTTTGATTTGCATTTCTCTAATAATTAGTGACGTTGAGCATCTTTTCATGTGCCTCTTGGCCATGCCATCTGTATGTCTTCCTTGGTGAAATGTCTATGTAGGTCGTCTGCCCATTTTTTAAATGGATTGTTTGTTTTTTTGATACTGAGCTCCATGAGCTGTTTGTATATTTCGGAGATTAATCCTTTGTCTGTTGTTTCATTTGTAAATATTTCTCCCATTCTGAGGGTTGTCTTTTTGTCTCGTTTATGGTTTTCTTTGCTGTGCAAAAGCTTTTAAGTTTAATTAAGTCCCATTTGTTTATTTTTGTTTTTATTTCTGTTACTCTAGGAGGTGGGTCAGAAATGATCGTCCTGTGGTTTATGTCAAAGAGTGTTTTTCCTATGTTTTCCTCTAAAAGTTTTATAGTGTCTGGTCTTACATTTAAGTCTTTAATCCATTTTGAGTTTATTTTTGCATATGGTGTTAGGTAGTGTTCTAATTTCATTCTTTTACACGTAGCTGTCCAGTTTTCCCAGCACCACTTATTGAAGAGGCTGTCTTTTCTCCATTGTATGTTCTTGCCTCCTTTGTCGTAAATTAGGTGCCCATATGTGCGTGGGTTTAGCTCTGGGCATTCTATCCTGTACCATTGATCTATATTTCTGTTTTTGTGCCAGTACCATACTGTCTTGATTACTGTAGCTTTGTGGTATAGATTGACGTCGGAGAGCCTGATTCCTCCAACTCCGTTTTCCTTTCTCAAGATTGCTTTGGCTATTCGGGGTATTTTGTGTTTCCATACGAATTGTAAGATTTTTTAATTCTAATTCTGTGAAGAATGCCATTGGTAGTTTGATAGGGATTGCATTGAATCTGTACATTGCTTTGGGTGGTATAGTTATTTTCAAAATATTGATTCTTCCAATCCAAGAACATGGTACATTTCTTCATCTGTTTATGTCATCTTTGATTTCTTTCATCAGTGTTTTATAGTTTTCTGAGTACAAGTCTTTTGCCTCCTTAGGCAGGTTTATTCCTAGGTATTTTATTCTTTTTGTTGCAATGGTAAATGGGAGTGTTTGATTTTTCATTGTTGGTGTATAGGATTGCCAGAAATTTCTGTGCATTAATTTTGTATCGTGCAACCTTACCAAATCCATTGATTAGTTCTAGTAGTTTTCTGGTAGCATCTTTAGGATTTTCTATGTATAGTATCACGTCATTGGCAAATAGTGACAGTTTTACTTCTTCTTTTCCAATTTGTATTCCTTTTAGTTCTTTTTCTTCTCTGATTGCCGTGGCTAGGACTTCCAAAACTATGTTGAATAAGAGTGGCAAGAGTAGACATCTTGTCTTGTTCCTGATCCTAGTGGAAACTCTTTCAGTTTTTCACCATTGAGTATGATGCTCGCTGTGGGTTTGTCATATATGGCCTTTATTGTGTTGAGGTAGTTTCCCTCTATGCCCATTTTCTGGAGAGTTTTTATCATAAATGGGTGTTGAATTTTGTCAAAAACTTTTTCTGCATCTATTGAGATGATCATATGGTTTTTATTCCTTAATTTGTTAATGTGGTGTATCACATGGATTGATTTGCATGTATTGAAGAATTCTTGCATCCCTTGGATAAATCCCACTTGATCATGGTGTATGATCCTTTTAATGTGCTGTTGGATTCTGTTTGCTAGTATTTTGTTGAGGATTTTTGCATCTATGTTCATCAGTGATATTGGTCTATAATTTTCTTTTTTTGTGATATCTTTTTCTGGTTTTGGTATCAGGGTGATGGTAGCTTTGTAGAATGAATTTGGGAGTGTTTCTCCCTCTGCAATTTTTTGGAAGAGTTTCAGAAGGATCAGTGTTAGCTCTTCTCTAAATGTTTGATAGAATTTGCCTGTGAAGCCATCGGGTCCTGGACTTTTGTTGGAAGATTTTAAATTACAGTTTCAATTTAATTACTTGTGATAGGTCTGTTATTTTCTAATTCTTTCTGGTTCAGTCTTGGAAAATTTTACCTTTCCAAGAGTTTGTCCATTTCTTCGTGGTTGTCCATTTTATTGGCATATAGTTGTTTGTAGTAGTCTCTTACAGTCCTTTGTATTTCTGCAGTGTCAGTTATGATTTCTCCTTTTTCATTTCTAATTTTATTGATTTGCATCCTCCCTTCTTTTCTTATGAGTCTGGCTAAGGGTTTATCAATTTTATCTTCTCAAAGAACCAGCTTTTAGTTTTATTGATCTTTGCTATTGTTTTATTCATTTCTATTTCATTTATTTCTGCTGTGATCTTTATTATTTCTTTCCTTCTACTGACTTTGGGTTTTCTTTGTTCTTCTTTCTCTAGTTGCTTTAAGTGTAGGGTTAGATTGTTTATTTGAGATTTTTCTTGTTTCTTGAGATGAGATTAAATTGCTATAAATTTCCCTCTTAGAACTGCTTTTGCTGCGTCCCATAGGTTTTGGGTCATTGTTTTTCATTGTCATTTGTTTCTGTGTATTTTTAAATTTCTTCTTTGATTTCTTCAGTGACCTCTTGGTTATTTAGTAGTGCACTGTTTAACCTCCATGTGTTTGTGTTTTTTCGTTTTTTTCCTGTAATTGATTTCCAATCCCATAGCATTGTGGTCAGAAAAGATGCTTGATACGACTTCAATTTTCTTAAGTTTTTCGAGGCTTGATTTGTGACCCAAGATGTGATCTATCCTGTATAACATTTCATGTGCACTTGAGAAGAAAGTGTATTCTGCCACTTTTGGGTGGAATGTTCTATAAATATCAATTAGATGTATCTGATCTATTGTGTCATTTAAAGCTTGTGTTTCCTTAATTATTTTCTGTTTGATCTGTTCATTGGTGTAAGTAGGGTGTTAAAGTCTCCTACTATTATTGTGTTACTGTCGATTTCTCCTTTCATGGTTGTTAGCATTTGCCTTATGTATTGGGGTGCTCCTATGTTGGGTGCATAAACATTTGTAATTGTTATAGCTTCTTCTTGGATTGATCCTTTGATCATTATGTAGTGTCCCTCCTTATCTCTTGTAACAGTCTTTATTTTAAAGTCTATTTTATCTGATATGAGTATTGCTACTCCAGCTTTCTTTTGATTTCCATTTGCATGGAATATCTTTTTCCGTCCCTTCCCTTTCAGTCTGTATGTGTCCCTAGGTCTGAAGTGGGTCTCTTGTAGACAGCATATATATGGGTCTTGTTTTTGTATCCATTCAGCCAGTCTGTGTCTTTTGGCTGGGGCGTTTAATCCATTTACATTCAAGGTTATTATCGATATGTATGTTCCTATTACCATTTTCTTAATTGTTTTGGGTTTGTTTTTGTGGGTCTTTTTCTTCTCTTGTGTTTCCCACTTAGAGAAGTTTCTTTAGCATTTGTTGTAACGCTGGTTTGGTGGTGCTGAATTCTCTTAGCTTTGTTTGTCTGAAAAGCTTTTGACTTCTCCATTGAATCTGAATGAGATCCTTGCTGGGTAGAGTAATCTTGGTTGTAGGTTTTTCTCTTTCATCACTTTAAGTATATCCTGCCACTCCCTTCTGGCCTGCAGAGTTTACATTGAAAAATCAGCTGATAACCTTATGGGGATTCCTTTGTATGTTATTTTTTGTTTATCCCTTGCTGCTTTTAATATTTTTTTCTTTGAATTTAAGTTTTATTAGCTTGATTAATATGTGTCTTGGTGTGTTTCTCCTAGGGTTTATCCTGTGTGGGACTCTCTGTGCTTCCTGGACTTGGGTGACTATTTCCTTTCCTATATTAGGGAAGTTTTCCACTATAATCTCTTCAAGTATTTTCTCAGACCCTTTCTTTTTCTCTTCTTGTTCTGGGACCCCTATAATTCAAATGTTGGTGCGTTTAGTGTTGTTAGAGAGGTCTCTGAGATTGTCTTCAATTCTTTTCATTCTGTTTTCTTTATTCTGCTCCTTGGCAGTTATTTCCACCATTTTGTCTTCCAGCTCACTTATTCGTTCTTCTGCCTCTGTTTTTGTTATTGATTCCTTCTAGCATATTTTTCATTTCAGTTATTGTGTTGTTCATCTCTGTTTGTTTGTTCTTTAGTTCTTCTAGATCTTTGTTAAACATTTATTTTCTCAATCCATGCTTCCATTCTATTTCCATGATTCTGGATCATCTTTACTATCATGACTCTGAATTTTTTTTCAGGTAGATTGCTTATTTCCTTTTCATTTATTTGGTCTTGTAGGTTTTAACCTCGCTCCTTCATCTGTGACATATTTTTTTGCCATCTCATTTTTTTTTTTTCATGAGTGGGATTGTGTTCCTGTTTTATTGGTTGTTTGGCCTGAGGCTTCCAACCCTGGAGTTTGTAGGCTATTGGGTAGAGCTGGGTGTTGGTGCTGATATGGGGACCTCCATGCGACCTCACTCTGATGACTATTTCTTGGGGTCTGAGGTTCTCTGTTAGTCCAGTGGTTTGAACTCGGAGCTCCCACTGCAGGAGCTTCCCCCCAACCCCAGGCTTGCAAATCAAGATCCCGCAAGCCATGTGGGGAGGCAAAAAAACAAAAACAAAAAATAAAGTAAAAAATAAAGTTAGACCAGGAACCTAAGAGACATGTTAGAAAGAATGTAAAAATAAAAATATAGATGAATCAACAACTGGAAGGTACATCAGTACCACAGTATTAAAAAAGAGGAGGAGGGAAAGGAAAAAAAAGGGGGGGGGGGAGGCCTTGGCTGTGGGGGGCGGGGCCTAAGCAAGGGAGAGGTCTGGGTGGTGGGTGGGGCCAATGCTCAGGACCCACAGTGCTGGAAAAGGCCCTAGGGGCTGTGGGGGGGGGGGTGGGGCTTAGGCTCAAGGAACAGAAGGGGCCCAGGTGTGCCCCCCCACCCCGGTCTCAGAGGGCGGGGGACCTCACCTGGGAGCCCAGCAGGCTTCCTGGGCTCGAGTGGGTGGGGCAGTCGCCCTCCTCTCCTCTCCTGCTCCTCAGGTCTGGGGTCTGGGAGGGCCCCTCCCGCCTGCCTCCCTTCTATGCCCCCAAGAACCCACTTGGCCTGGAGGGGGCTTTGGATGGTAGGGGACCAGCCTGGGAGGTCAGAGGCTCCCGCGGCCCCAGTGGACAGGGCAGTCGCCCTCCGCTCCTCTCCCGCTCCTCCTGGACGGCCCCTCCCGCCTGCCTCTCCCGATCTCCCCGGCCTCGGGGGCACTGATCTTCTCTGGCCTCTACTTCTCCTCTCCCTTTGGTCCCCCTACATCCTACCAGTTGACTTTGGGGGTCCTCCCGTCTCCTTGGGGGTCAGAGTCCCCCACCAGCGGCCAGGCAGGCACCCTAGTTGTGGGGAGACGCTAGCTCCGCAGCTTCCCACACCGCCATCTTGACTCCTCCCACATGCTCTCTTAAAATAGCAATTCCAAAGAAGAATCTGAGGCTCAAATCAAACACAAAATTAAAACCAGCTTTAAAAGTGCTTAACTTTAATAGAAATCAATGTGAAGCCTTCATAAATTTTAACTGACTTTAACTTCCTGCTTTGGATTTATTTTCTTTACTGATAGTCCATATAGGGAGACCCAGCAATTACTATGATTATTAGAAGAGGGTTTATTCAAATCTGCTGTCTGCTGCTATAACTATATAGCACATATTGGTAACCTATCAGAATCCACAATTTACCTCTCTCTTCATATCATTAATACATCATAATCGGATTCAGAAGTTTAGTATTACTTTAACAAATCTGAAGTGTACTCAGGAATGTGAACAAGATTTTATATATGTAAATAATCTACATGTTTGTTACATTTCCACCACAGATTTTACCTTAAAATACCTAATGCAGTTACAATACATCAGAGTGAAGATAGATGCTTTATACTTGTACATTTTCTGAAACTGGGGCTTATTTTATGAAGGAAACTTGGCTTAATAATTAGAACTTTCATGTTAAGCAAGTTTGGGGCACTTATTTTATACAGTCTCAAATTTTAAGATTAAACACAATTTCAATCAATATTTATACTGAACAAAAATTATGTCTGGTTCTCTTTTCTATAACGCCATCAACCTACTTACTACATTTTTGAGCTTATAGTTAACTTTACAATCTTTAAATTATTATATAAGTAACATACACTTGCAGAGCTTAGAAGTCAAACCCTGCTAAAAAGACTTGTGCCGAAAGTGGCCCCTGGCCCCAGCTCAGAGGCATCACTTTCAGCTCTTCTGTTCTTTTTTTAATTCAGTTTACTTTTAAAAACACTTTATTGAGGTATGATTGATATGTAAAAAGCTGTACGTATTTAATGTATACAACTTGATGAGTTTGGGAATAAGAACACACCATGAAAGCCTCACCACCATGAAGGCTGTTGACAAATCCATCACCTCCCAGTTTCCTCCCACCCCCTTTAACAGTAGTATTTTGCATGTGTGTGGTAACAACACATGATCTGCATGTTTTTTTGTTTTTTGTTTTTTTTGGCTGTGTTGGGTCTTCATTTCTGTGCGAGGGCTTTCTCTAGTTGTGGCGAGCTGGGGCCACTCTTCATCGCGGTGCGCAGGCCTCTCACTGTCGTGGCCTCTCTTGTTGCGGAGCACAGTCTCCAGAAGCGCAGGCTCAGTGGTTGTGGCTCACGGGCCTACTTGCTCCGCAGCATGTGGGATTCCCCCAGACCAGGGCTCGAACCCGTGTCCCCTGCATTGGCAGGCAGATTCTCAACCACTGCGCCACCAGGGAAGCCCCGTGATCTGCATGTTTTAAGTATACAATCATACTGTTAGTTACAGGCACTGTGCTGAATAGATCTCCAGTACTTATTTTTGCAAGGTAAGTTAGTTCTGGCCCCTTCCAGTCAACTGGGGAAGGAGCACACACCCACACACAATCACTGTAGGGAAAGTGAGGCCGTGCTTTGTGGGCTGCAACATGGCAGTGATCAGTAGAACCAGTGATGAGCCAGTGAGATGCTGACCTGGGGTCAGCCTGATATTGAGATGGCTTGGGCCATGAGCAAGCAGCATGCTGAAGTTTATTACAAGCCAGTTTCATCAGCTGACCTACAATACCTGAAACTCACCAAAGTGGATGACCAAATCTACTCTGAGTTCTGGAAATTTTGAGAAGCTCAGGATAGATGTATTGGACCCAGAAGAGCTCAAATTAGAACCAGCTGAAAAATGAAAATAGTTAAAGAACAAGGGCTTTATGTAGTTATAATAAACTAATAAAAGTGGAGGCCATTCTACTAGAAGTTTCATGGGACCCACACTCATTCTGTCTTCCTACACTGTGATGCAATCTTAGAGATACCTCCTGATTTCATCAAAAGTGAACTTTGTGTTTGCTTCTTGCTTTTCTTGTTATTTAGAGGTGATTTTTCAAGAGAAAGCTGAAGGTGTCTTTTGTCTATCCTAAAACTAGAAATCCTAGTGCACGCTAAATTGTGCTTCCAAAGTCTCTGTAAGTAAAAAAAAAAAAAAAGTTAAATCACCTTTTTTTCATCATCTCATGTGCAGATGAAGGGATTGGAGATTCCCTTAGTATTTTTAGCTGAATCTTAAAAGGTACAAAATATTTGCCATCCATTTCAAATGCCATCTGTTTTAAAAGGAGCATATTTATAGGATTTTATTTTTTAGGAGCTCCAAATACACACTAAATTAAGCTCCATAGCTAAACAAAAATTTCAAGCATTTGGAAAATTATGTGCATTATAAATTCATATTCACAACCATTTAACAATGTATCCAGTTCTTCATTTTCTATGCAAATTAATTCCAAACTTAATTATACCGGGTATGGAATCTAAAAAGGCTATATGCACATAATTAAATGTATAAAAGATAGGTGAAGGGAGACTATAAAACAGAATACCTGATTACTTGAGAAGTCACAGTCTGTCTTGAATATCTGAAATTGAGTTTGGCCCTATAATTTTTCCCACACAGTCTTAACTTGGGCCATTTAATTTTTATTTTCAAACAAAGAATGGTGCTAGAAATTTTTTTATTGAGTTATAACTGACATAAACATTTTATTAGTTTCAGGTGTACCACAGAATGATTCAGTATTCACATATACTGTGAAATGATCGCCACAATAAACCTAGTTAACATCCGTCACCATACATAGTCACAAAAATTTTGTTTAACAGTGCTGTACCTAACACCCCATAACTTACTTATTTTATAACCAGAAGTTAGTACCTTTTGAATCCCTTCACCCATTTTGCTCACCCCTCACCTCCCACCTCTGGCAACCACCAATCTGCTGTCTCTATGAGCTTGGTTTTTTTCTTGTCGTTTTCTGTTTTTTCTAGATTACACATAGTAAGATCATACAGTACTTGTCTTTCCTGACTTACTTCACTTAGTATAATGCCCTCAAGGTCCATCCATGTTGTTGCAAATAGCAAGATTTCCTTCTTTTTATGGAATAATATTCCACTGTGTATATGTGTGTATCACATCTTCTTTATCCATTCATCCATCAGTGGACACTTAGGTTGTTTCCATATCTTCACTATTGTAAATAATGCTGCAATGAACATGGGGCTGCATGTATCTTTTTGAGTTAGTGTTTTCATTTTCTTCAGATAAATACCCAGAAGTGGAGTTGCTGGATCATACAGTAGTTCTATTTTTAATTTTTTGAGGAACCGCCATACTGTTTTCCAAAGTGGCTGCACCAATTTCACTTATACACCAACAGTGCACAAGGGTTCCTGTCTCCACATTCTCATCAAAACGTGTTATTTCTTGCTTATTTGATAATAGCCATTCTAACAGGTGTGGGATATCTCATTATGGTCTTGACTTGCATTTCCCTGATGATTAGTGATGTTGAGCACTTTTTCATGGCCATCTCTATGTAGTCTTTGGAAAAATGTCTCTTCAGGTCCTCTGCCCATTTTTTAATCAATTTTTGTTGGTTTTTTTTTTTTGTTTTTTTCTACTGAGTTGTATGAGTTCTTTTTACGTTTTGGATTATTCCCTTATCAGAAAAATAAGTTGGAAATATTTTCTCCAATTTAGTAGGTTGCCTTTCCATTTTGTTGATGGTTTACTTTGCTGTGCAGAAGCTTTTTAGTTTGATGTAGTCCCACTTCGTTTTTGCTTTTGTTGCCTTTGCTCTTGGTGACAAATCCAAAAAAAACATTGCCAAAACTGATGTCAAGGAGCTTACCCCCTTTTTTCCCCCCCCTAGTTTTATGGTTTCAGGTATTTCATTCAAATCTAATCCATTTTAACTTTTTATATGATGTAAGATAGTAGTCATTTCATTCTTTTCTCTGTGGCTGTCCAGTTTCCCCAACACTGTTTATTGAAGACACTGTCCCTTCCCCATTGTATAATCTTGGCTCCTTTGTCATAAAATTAATTGGCCATATATGTGTGGGTTTCTGTTCTGTTCCATTGATCTATGTGTCTATTTTTATGCCAATACCATTCTGTTTGGATTACTATAGGTTTAAAATCAGGAAGTGTGATGCCTCCAGCTTTGTTCTTTCTCAATATTTCTTTGGCTATTTGAGTTCTTTGTGGTCCCACACAAACTTTAGGTTTGTTCTATTTTTGTGGAAAATGCCATGGGAATTTTGATAGGAATTGCATTGAATCCATAGATTGCTTCGAGTAATGTGAACATTTTAACAATATTAATTCTTCCAATCCATGTGCACAGAATATCTTCCCATTTATTTGTGTCTTCTTTCATCAGTATTTTATAGTTTTAATAGGTCTTTCACCTCCTTGGTTATATTTATCCCAAAGTGTTTTATTCCTTTTGATGCAATTATAAAAGGGATTTCCTTAATTCCTCTTTCTCATAGTTCTTTATTAATGTATAGGTTCACAACAGATTTTTGTATGTTGATTTGTATACTGCAACTTTACTGAATTCATTTATTCTAACAGTTTTTTGGTGGAGTCTCTAGGGTTTTCTGTAAATAATGTGTTACCTGCAAATAGTGAAGTTTTACTTTTTTCCTTTCCAATTTGGATGCCTTTTATTTATTTATTTAGCCCAATTGCTCTAGGGCTTCCAATACTATGCTGAATAAAAGTGGTGAGAGTTGGCATCCTTGTTTTGTTCCTGATCTTGGAGGAAAAGCTTTTAGCTTTTCACCACTGAGTATGATGTTGGCTCTGAGCTTGTCATACGTGGCCTTTATTCCCTCTAAACCCACTTTGTTAAGAGTCATCACAAATGAATGTTGGATTTTGTCAAATGCTTTTTCTCCATCTATTGAGATGATATGATTTTTATCCTTCATTTTGATTTGCAGATGTTGAATCACCCTTGCATCCCTGAAGTAAATTCCACTTCATCATGGTGTATTATCCTTTTAATGTATTGTTGAATTCAGTTTGATAACATTTTGTTGAGGATTTTTGTGTTTATGTTCATCAGGGATATTGGCCTGTAGTTCTTCTTTTTCTGTGGCATCTTTGCCTGGTTTTAGTATCAGAGTAACGTGGCATGCACCAGAATCACCTGGAGGCCTTGCTAAAACATTGATTGTGGGGATCCACTCTACACGTTTTGGATTCCATAGAACTGGAGTGGAGCCTGATAATTCGCATTTCTCTTAAGTTCCCAGTGATGTTGGTTGCTAATGTGGAGACCAAACTGAGAACCACTGATCAATGATTATCCTCAGTTTCTTCCCTGCAGTTTAGGAGAAACAGATAGTACTTCTCTCCTTTCCCACAAGTTTTACTTTGTACTCTTGATTCCATCTTCATTCCCATTCTGCAATTATTTACTCTATTCCCAGCACCTCCAATCTCTTTCTCTATGTGTCGACTTCTCACCTTCTGCTTTCTTGATGCATAGACTTCCATTTTTAAAACACAAAACAAGTGACCCATCTACCTATCATTTCTGTGTCTCATGCATCTACCTGTTCACTGCCAAGTTTCTAAATGAAATATCCTTGAATCAAAACCTCTACATTCTCTTACTTTTCTCCATTACTCGGATCATCTCTAATCAGTTAAGAGTCCTAGCGGGAAACAGACAGCACTCTCACCTTGGGTAAATTACTGAAGGACTCTTTATAATGTGGGCAGGATACAGGGAAACTACAATGAATATTGCAGTAACCTGGGCTAGAAATAATGGGAGATCTTTTGCCATTCCTAGAACTGAATGGGTGAAGGGAAACAGAATCTGGAGAGAAAAGTGCTCTGTGGAGAGTGAGCTACCTGATAGGAGCCTGTGAGACATGTGGCCCGTAGCAACATCATGGAGGTAAAGGGCAGAAAAAAAAAAGCTTTATCGTTCCTCCTGTCAATATGCCAGTATTCTGCTAGTGTTCCAAATTGGCTAATGTAACCAGAAGCCAGAGGTTGCCTAACCCTGGCTGGTAAATAAGCTGACTGGTAAAGTCCTAGAGTTCAACTCCACAAGACATAGTAGAGGGAAGAAGAACAGAGAATGGATCTGAGGTGCAAACAGAATATATCCAGCACAGTCCACTCCTTTTGTTCTTCAGCACCTATTCTTGTCCTTTATTTATGCAACAAATTTATGTCCGCAACATAGGAAACAAAGTCCTGTAAGCTACCATTTCATAAGAGGTTGATGTCAATTCAGTCATACTCTTCTCATGAATACAATGGAACTTTCATATGTTAGATGATAAGACATGTCTCAAATTTAAAGGACTGAAACAATAAAAAATAAGTATTCCAAATTTAACAAAATTAAATTAGAAATCTACAACAAAAGGATATTGGGGGAAATTCACAAATATTTTGAAATTAAACAATATACTTTTTAAATAATCCATGGTTCAAAGAAGAAATCAAGATGAAATAAGAAAGTATTTTGAACTGAATGAAAATGAAAACACAACATATAAAAATTTATGTAATGCAGCTAAAGCAGTGCTTACTGGCAAATTTACAGCTTTAAATGCCTATGTTTTGGAAAGAAGAAAGACCTTAAATCAATAATCTAAGCTTAAACAGCTAGAAAAAGAACAGCAAATTAAAGCTAAAGCAAGCAGGAAAAAAGGAAATAATAAAGATCAGGGTTGAAACAAGGGGGATGCAGGCAAAATAGGGAAAGATCAAAAGGATCCACAACGTTGGTTCTTTGAACAGAACAATAAAATTGATATGATCAAAGAAAAAAAGAGAAATGGACTACCAAAATCAAGAATGAAAGTGGGGACCTCACCACCAACTCTACACAAATTAAAAGGATTAGAAGTAAATGCTATGAACAACTTTATGCCAACAAACTAGACAATTTAGATGAACTGGAAAAATTCCTAGACACACAAATTACTGAAACTGACTCAAGAAGACAGAAAATCTCAATAGACTTATATATAACATGTAAAGAGAAAGAAACTGAATAATTTAAAACCTTTCCACAAAGAAAAGTCTGTAACCAGATGGCTTCACTGGTTCATTCTATCAAATATTTAAATAATACCAATCATTTATAAACATCCAGAACACAGAGGAAAAGGGACTACTTCTTAAATCACTCCATGAGGCCATTATTAAACTAACTCTAAAGCTAGAAAAAGAGAGCAAAAGAAAAACCACAGACCAATATCATGAATTATAGAAACAGAAATCCTCCATGAAATACTAGCGAATCAAATCCAGCACCTCTTTCCAAGAGGCTGTTAATGGTCCATTGCTTGACTTACTGGTAAATCACTGAAGTAAAACCTTTTTGTCTTGTGTTATGGTTCAAGATTTTGAAGATTTAAATACACACAAGAAAGAAAAAGGTGCCTAGCCTATGCCTTCAAACTATAAGTAATAGTAAAAGTAAAAGACAAACAGAAAAACAAAAACAATGGCAGAATATGACAAGTTCCCTAAAAGATATAAAGTGTTAAGAGGAAATGGGAACATAATTGATCCATGTATGCTAATACTTTATTTTGGTTTACTTTTGAGGAGGTATGAGAAGGAAAAAACAAAAAGTTTATAAGGAAAATAAAATTGGGGTTGCCTTTATCATGGATGGGTAGAATTTCAATAGGTGAAGAGAAAGAAAAATGTAGGTAGAGATCTACACGAGCAAAGCTTGAAGCCTCTTTGGCAGAAACATCAGGTCAGGTTTGGCTCCACCACTATGTGTATAGATTAAAAAAAAAAAAAAAAAAGAAATCACTGGAAGCCCAAGCTGAGGAAACATGAACTTAAAAGTGTAGAGGAAGTAACTTGAGTTTTCAGAGCAGGAAGATATGCTTTGGGGGTATTAGTTTGAGAGTTAAAGAATTTAATGTCTTGGACCAGGAAACAGAGAATGGGGTGGCAGTTAAGGGACTCAACAATTAAGGGACTTAAGCAGTTAAGTGGACCACTTTCTCGACCTTTCAGGAGTTGGCGAGGTCAAAACTATTTTCATAACATGTTACTTGCCTTTTTCAATCTCAGTCTTTCAAGTTTCCAGACACTATGACATTTGTTTTCACAACAGATTAAATGTGGAAGCAAATATGAGAATGTAGGAGTCCTCTATTAAACCAGACAGTAAAGGCCTGAACCTGAAATACTGAGTTACATATTTTCATATGTATATGAAAATATAAAACAAGCTCACTCTTCTAATTTTGTTTTGTAAAACAGTTACATTTTCATTAAAAATTTTATGTTAGTATGTGTTGGCTTATGATTTTTAAATGAACTAAATTTAAAAGTTCTAATTTGCAATACATTATATATGATAGATATGTAATGAATATAAACAAAAGCTCTTTCAGGTCCTCAATAATTTTAATCAGTATAAAGGGATCCTGATGCCAAAAAGTTTGAGAACTTTCAGAAAAACTTCAGGACCTAAAACAGAGTAGTAGTAATGTGAATGAAATGAAGAAAATCAGATAAAAGATATTGCAGAGACAGAACTGACAGGAGTTGGACAATAAATGTGGGAAAGAGACAAAGAAACCAAACATTTAGCCTTAATGAGAATGACAGAATAAGAGATAAGGAAATAAAAAAAGATGAGAGTTTGGGAAAGGCAAGAATTCAGTTTTGACACAAACAGCCAAGCAGCGACATACAAGAAAATGAAATATATATAGGGTCTGAAATATAGTTTGATGGTCATGTGTGTAGGAAAGACCAGGTTGTTTTGGCATCTTACATGATTGAACATCACCTCAAGCAAAAAAGATATACATCAACATTACCATGAATATCTTGGATCACTTGTCCCCAATTCCCTGCTGGGAGGTTGCTGCAGTTTCTTCTGAAAATAGCTCTTAAATTGATAATTCTGGAAGCTTCTGGGTTATATGTATTTTTACTAAGTGCTTTTTAATATTTTCTTAGTCTTGGCTAAATTGCTACAAACAATTAGTAATTTCTAAGAGGCAGTCCGGTGTAGTTGTAGGTGGACCAGACTGAAAAGACAGAAGATTTCATTCTCATTAGTCACTTTCTCTGGAGTTCATGCTCTTCAATTTATATAATAAAGTGAATATACAGGGTTAATCTACAAGGTTTCTTCAGATCTACAATTTTATGAATCAGGACTTCCCTGGTGGTGCAGTGGTTGAGAATCTGCCTGCCAATGCAGGGGACACGGGTTCAACCCCTGGTCCGGGAAAATCCCACACGCGGCGGAGCAACTAAGCCCGTGCACCACAACTACTGAGCCTGCGCTCTAGAGCCCGCCAGCCATGACTACTGAGCTCATGTGCCACAACTACTGAAGCCTATACTCCATAACAAGAGAAGCCACCTCAATGAGAAGCCCATGCACCACAATGAACAGTAGCCCCCGCTTGCCACAACTAGAGAAAGCCGGCGCACAGCAACGAAGACCCAACGCAGCCAAAAAAATAAAGTTTTATGAATCAGCTATCAACCCCCTTATCATGAACTAAAAAATACAACCCAGCCTGCAAAAGAGTATAGAACCAACCAAGATATTAACTAGCAATACCTTTCTCAACTGACAATCTGTTGTCGTTCCTCTATAAAGATTGTCTACAATCTATTTTAAAAGCCACCTCTTTAGACTTTACAAAAAGTCCTGAATCCTAGTATTTTGTCAACAAATACGACTTTACCTGACTGGTCTTGATTTTGCAAATTTTAAGCATATTCTGCTCTGACACCTCTACCCCCAATCCCAATTCCCCATCCAATCAACACCTTTCTAGGCTAAGGAGTTCTGTGATTGTTCTGGTCAATCTTAAAAACCTCTTCATCCCACTGATCCCTTAAATTGCCCATTTCTAGAGTCTTAAGACTTTCCTGAAATCATGGGATTAAAGGTGAGTTAATTATTGTAGGCAGAATAATGTTAAGGAAAAAACCCATCACTTTCCTGGGCTTTTTGGTCAGTGTATCGGGTTGCTATCTTCATGTAGTTTATAGCAGTGCTTACCTTTCATTTTACTAGCAAAAGAACTTTTTTCTCCCAAATGAAGTTTTATATAATACTCCACTATATAAAACAGGTTGTAAAGTGCAATTGCTCTGAATGAGGTTAGTGAAGACCTAAAACCCCACAGACTTGGTCAACCCTGGCTCCTCCTTCACATCCCACTCACCAAAGGCCCTTAGGGTGCTTCCCAGGCAGCATGGAGTACACCACGGAAATCATCACTTTATGGTATCTTTAAAGATGCCAAGAAGCGTGGAAGAATCAAAGGTTCAAATGAAATAAATCAATTACTTCAGAAAATCTCTTTACAGCAACATCCATAAAACATTATAAAATTCATTGCTTCTCAATTTACTCAAACATGCAGGTGCATTTTAGGAAAACTGCCCTTTTTTAAGTAGTTAAGGAATGGATACAGCATCAACTTCAACAAATACTGGCTACAATACATGATATTAGGAGGAATCATTCGTAATTCCTCCTATAATAGATGTCAATATAGTATAAGATATCAAACACACAGTAACAGTGAAATGGATCAAGATTATTTTTTATTGCACATTTGCTTACAAGTTTGCTGCTTTGGGTGGAGCTAAAGCTCAAGTGTTGAGTTAATTTCAGCCGTATTTTCGTCAACCTAATTATAGCAGTGATTTGCCTGTATGTTCCCCTTGGCTTATTATTTCTCAGAAACGTTAACCTTCCCAATTTGTCTAGGTGCGGGAGCACAGATTTAACATTTGTTTTTTTAAAAATTTAACCACTCAAAAACAACCCAAACAGCATACTGTAAAGAAAACAATGTTTATGTCTATTCATATAACCCAGGCTCAGAGAATTTCTGATTATGTAACATTGTAAAGGTAACTGTAAACCAACCTCCTTCTTCCAAACTATTCAATTCTTATATGTATAATTAAGCACTTATTTTAGAAAATTTTAACACTTTCAGAAATGGATTCTGTCACAATAAGGCTTTTTATAAGGTCTCCTCTCCCCATCCAAAAACAATCCCCACAATCACTCCAAATCTTATAAGAAACTATTATCTTAGACTAAGCTGCTCAGAATAGTATTCTTATTTCCTTTCCACCATACTCCACAGTTCAATGCAAAATGGAGAATGTGTTGTTGAAACCGAAATAAAATGGCATTCAAGCAGCTCAAGCTTTAAAAATCAGGCCAGAACGTTCAAAGCCTGATGAAAGACACAAGAATGGAGGCATAACTACTATAGCAAACACAAAATTTTGGCTATCAAATGGATCAAAAGTAATGGCTGACACTCCTACTTTAAGCTCATCAATGTCACACTAAAAAAAAAAAGATATTTGGCAAAAATCTTCTAAATTATTTATCCCAAATTCTCAAATGGAAAGTTATTTTTAATGCATCACTCTTAAATTTTACACTTCAATCACTCATGTTTTCCTTTTAAGACTATTCAGAAGAAATAGTTCTATTTAAACTTAACCTAATAAGTTTTTCCTCTCACACATTTTTACACAAAAGGTTACTAAAATCACAATTCTGAGGGATTTCTTTTTAATCATACAAACAGTATATGCTTAAAGTTCAGCAAAGAAATTAAATCCTTTCTTATTCTATCTAGAATGATCTGTTACCAAATTTGTAAGAACTCTTTTCCCATAGCATGTATTTATAACAATCCCAACTTATGAAAATTGTATCTCAGCTCCGTGGTGAACTAGCATCCGTGCTTATTCCACAGAGGTACTGCCAGTGGTCCCTGCGGTGTCCTTTCAACAACGACAAACTCATCAGGGTTGCCAAATGCTTCATAGAAAACCAATAAATCTTGTATCGCACGCTCCTCAATCTGAAAGGAGGAAGGAAAGAAGAGAAGTCGCTTTGCTCCTTCAATTATAAACCGAGCAGGATTCTATTAGCTTTCCGATTTCCTTTTGTGGAACGACCACTTTCTATGCGTACAAGACAGTGGAATAGGTATCCTGCTATCCCCTTCAAAAGGGCTGAGGCCTGAGTTAGAACAATCAGATACCCACCTTCCCTTGATTTTAATCTAGAGCAAGGAAAAAGAAACTGAAGATAGCTGTTGGAATCCATTCATTCCAATTGCTCATCCTGTGAGATACTTTCTGTTGTTGTACAAGTCGTCTAGTTCTTTAAGCTCTTTAGGACAACTATGAGTCTTGTCTGTTTCCTAAGCCTGGCTCTCTGGTTTTCAGCTAAGTCTGTGGAATCTCAGTGTCTCTCAAATAAGTTCTCTTCTCCTTAAGTTAGCCTGACTTGGTGTCTGTGGCTTACAACCTAAGAACTCTTACTGATACATAAGCCAGGTGTAGAGCTAGATAATGCCAAGTTCTCTACTGGTCACTTTCAAAAACTAAAACAGTCCAAAGCATCACCAGTGCTAAAAATGTTAGCTTTAGCCCAATTTATTAGTTGTAAATTAATTATCCTGAATACCTTCAATTAATACTTGCTGTATGCTTCAGTTTTGTTTTACATTGCACTCACATTTTAATGTGATAAATACATGCACCTCTGCAAAGCAAACAAAGAGAATTTTCTTAAGACCTAAGAATGAAATGTAGTATAGTTCTTACCCTAAATTAAACCCAAATAAGCATGTTATTTACCTGAATCAAAGCCAAGGGTTTTTCTCGACTTCTGATAAGAGCTGCTTCCTGCTGTAGCTCTTCTTCTACAATAGATGCAAAAGTGACTGGGGCTAGCACGGAAGGAGCAGGCAATGAAGAACATAGCCAGGGACTGAAAGAACAGGAATTGTGAGTTTTCATTCATCTTGCCAAATTTTTGCACACAAAATCTCCTCTGAAATACTCTTTAACAGTGTTACATTTTTTCCTTGTGACCTATAATGTAAGGGGACCTGGAAGCTTTTGCATTCAACTTACAGAATGACAAAGTGACAAACAGAAACAAGGAGAACTAATATTTTATTTGGATTGGTGCTGTAGAGAAAACTTTGGAAACACCAAGAAGTGGAATGGAGCAAAGCTATATAACTAAACAGAAAGGTAACTCAAACTGTCGAGCAGAAAGTATTCAGATAATACATTCTACTCAATATCATACTATTCCCAATTTCTTAATATTCTCTCTCAGTCCTAAAAAGCAGTCTAGCTTTGAGGTCCCAAAGCTAATCAATTAAACTTACTTGGGACTATCTAGAAGTGGTACATCTGAAATATGGTTGCCTTCTGGTCCTGGGGAACCATGAGTAGAACATCTGCAAAACAACAAAAACTGAAGATTAAAGCTTCTAGTACCATTAGTAAGATAGCTTATTAATAGAAATACAGAGGAGGAATTGCAGGGCCCTGACTCAGAAGACAAATTAATATATGCAGTCAGACTTACCTTTAAAATTGTAAGTAAACAACAACAAAAAAATCTGTAGGTAGTTATAAAATCTTGTGTATAAAATACCATGGGGAAAGATCTTGGAAGAAATGGTCTGTTTTTCAGAAACAGAGACACAGATGTAGAAAACAAACTTACGGTTACCAAGGGGGAAATGGGGTGGCAGAGGAATAAATTGGGAGACTGGGATTGACATATACACACTACTATATATAAAATAGATAATTAATAAGGACCTACTGTATAGCACAGGGAACTCTACTCAGTACTCTGTAATGGCCTATATGGGAAAAGAATATAAGAAAGAGTGGATATATGTATATGTATAACTGATTCACTTTGCTGTACACCTGAAACTAACACAACACTGTAAATCAACTATACTCCCCCACAAAACAAATGGTCTGTTTTTTCTAATAATATTCATATAGCTAATTTACCGTAATCAAACATATGTTAGGAAATACAACTTTGTGAAGAATGTTTTATATTGGGAACATTTATGAATAAGAGTGACAAATTAGCACTGAGTTTCAAAATACATAGAAACAAGATAATTAGCAGCCAAATTTTGTGACTGTAATATATAGTCTAAATTTTGTGAGCAAGAAAAAATACAGTAAATACTCTGATACTCCAGGGATTATAGATAGGACAGAAATTTTTTTTATTGAAGTATAGCTGATTTACAATGTTGTGTTAATTACTGCTGTACAGCAAGGTCATTCAGTTATACACGTGTGTATACACACACACACACATTCCTTCTTTTAAAATATTCTTTTCCATTATGGTTTATCATAGGACACTGAATATAGTTCCCTGTGCTATACTGTAGGAGTTTGTTGTTTATCCATTCCATATACAGGAGCTTACATCTGCTAACCCCAGCCTCCCACTCCATCCTTTCCCCAACCCCCTCCCCCTTGGCAACCACCAGTCTGTTCTCTATGTCAGTGATCCTGTTTCTTAGATAGGTTCATTTGTGTCATATTTTAGAGTCCACATATAAGTGATATCATATGGTATTTGTCTTTCTTGTTCTGGCTTACTTCACTTGGTATGATAATCTCTAGGTCCATCTATGTTGTTGTAAATGGCATTATTTCATTCTTTTTTTTTTTTTAATAATTTTATTTATTTATTTATTTATTTATTTATTTATTTATTTATTTATGGCTGTGTTGGGTCTTCGTTTCTGTGCGAGGGCTTTCTCTAGTTGCGGCAAGTGGGGGCCACTCTTCATTGTGGTGCGCGGGCCTCTCACTGTCGCGGCCTCTCTTGTTGCGGAGCACAGGCTCCAGACGCGCAGGCTCAGTAGTTGTGGCTCACGGGCCCAGTTGCTCCACGGCATGTGGGATCTTCCCAGACCAGGGCTCGAACCCGTGTCCCCTGCATTAGCAGGCAGATTCTCAACCACTGCGCCACCAGGGAAGCCCCTATTTCATTCTTTTTTATGGCTGAGTAATAGTCCATTGTTTATATATTCCACATCTTTATCCACTCATCTGTCGATAGACATTTAGGTTGCTTCCATGTCTTGGCCATTGTGAACAGTAGTACTGCTATGAACCTAGGGGTGCATGTATCTTTCTGAATTATAGTTTTGTCCGGATATATGCCCAGGAGTGGAACTGCTGGATCATATGTAATTCTATTTTTAGTTTTCTGAGGAACCTCCATATTGTTTTCCACAGTGGCTGCACCAGTTTACATTCCTACCCACAGTGTAGATAGGGTCCCTTTTTTTCCACATCCTCTCCAGCATTTATCTGTAGACCTTTTAATGATGGCCATTCTGACTGGTATGAGGTGGTACCTCATTGTAGTTCTGATTTGCATTTCTCTAATAATTAGCGATGTCGAGCATCTTTTCATGTACCTATTGGCGATCTGTATGTCTTTTTTGGAGAAATGTCTATTTAGGTCTTCTGCCCATTTTTGGATAGGGTCGTTTTGTTGTTTAGTTATATGAGCTGTTTGTATATTTTGGAAATTAAGCCCTGTCAGTCTCATAGTTCGCAAATATTTTTTCCCACTTTGTAGGCTGTCTTTTTTTTTTTTTTTTTTAATGATTTCCTGTGCTATGCAAAAGCTTGTAAGTTTGATTAGGTCCCATTTGTTTATTTTTGTTTTTATTTCTATTGCCTTGGGGGACTGACCTAAGAAAACACTGGTACGATTTATGTCAGAGAATGTTTTGCCTATGTTCTCTTCTAGGAGGTTTTATTGTCATGTCTTATATTTAAGTCTTTAAGCCATTTTGAGTTTATTTTTGTGTATGGTGAGAGGGTGTGTTCTAACTTCATGAGTTACATGTGGCTGATGGAACAGAAACTTAAGACACAATCTGCCTTCCAAGAACTCACAAACTAGATCAGGAAACAACATATAAAATGACATAATACAACAAAAAAGAATTTAAGAAAACAAACTTAAAGGTCTTCTGACTGACTATAAGGACTATAAAAACGATGGAGAAGACAATAAAAGGGCTATAGAATGAGGGGGGGGGGGTAAGAAGCATTCTGTAAGGAGAAAAATTAACAAAAGAACTATATAGAGCGTGGCCTAAATGTGGAATTTTATGCTTAGAAAGATACCAGAAATTACTTAGATTAATCCAATGCCCTCTTTCAGCAATAAGCAAATTTAGGTCTAGCTGGGTTTAACAACAGAAAGTCAAACAGCAAGTGAACAAACAGGGCCTAAAATACTGACTTCCTGATTCATTTATGCACATTTATTGGGTTTGTGTCAGTACTATGGTACTGAAAATCAGGCTGATTAAAACTCAGTCCCCTCCACTAAAAAAAACTCTGGTAAAAGAGATCTTAAAAGGTATTTAAGAATGACAGGCTTCCCTGGTGGCGCAGTGGTTGAGAATCTGCCTGCTAATGCAGGGGACACGGGTTCGAGCCCTGGTCTGGGAAGATCCCACATGCCGCGGAGCAACTAGGCCCGTGAGCCACAACTACTGAGCCTGAGCGTCTGGAGCCTGTGCTCCGCAACAAGAGAGGCCGCGACAGTGAAGAGGCCCGCGCACCGTGATGAAGAGTGGCCCCCACTTGCTGCCACTAGAGAAAGCCCTCGCACAGAAATGAAGACCCAACACAGCCAAAAATAAATTTTAAAAAAAGATTACTATTTAAAAAAAAAAGAATAATAAAGCGATGTGAGAGTATATAATTAATATTTATACCAATGTGTACCAAGTACTATGGATTCACAGGAGAAATTAACAATATGGAGGAGGGTATAAACTGTTGGCTTCACTGAGGAAATGACATTAAAGCTGAGAGGAGTGGCATTGAGATAGGGTTTTGGTCATACAAATACATGGAACAGTAAAAGATTTTGTTGGCTTAAGTAAAGGTAGGTTGTTCTCTTCAATAAACTGAATGATTGGATTAAGAGATTAGGAGGGAAATAAAGTTAAAATGAAATGGTAGGGTCAGAGTACAAATACAGTAAGAACTAAAATGTTTAAACCTGATGTGTGAGTGGGCAAACAAATTTACTGAGAGTATTTTCATATACATTATCTCATTTTTTTTTTTTTTTTATTGATTAATTGATTGATTGATTGATTGCTATGTTGGGTCTTCGTTTCTGTGCTAGGGCTTTCTCTAGTTGTGGCAAGTGGGGGCCACTCTTCATCGCGGTGCGGGGACCGCTCTTCATCGCGGTGCGCGGGCCTTTCACTATCGCGGCCCCTCCCGTTGCGGGGCACAGGCTCCAGACGCGCAGGCTCAGTAATTGTGGCTCACGGGCCCAGCCGCTCTGCGGCATGTGGGATCTTCCCAGACCAGGGCTCGAACCCGTGTCCCCTGCATTATTGGCAGGCAGATTCTCAACCACTGCGCCACCAGGGAAGCCCCACATTATCTCATTTAATCTTTGTAATACTCTGTGAAGAAAGCATGCATTATTTCTGTTACACTGATTAGGAAACTAATACTCAAAGAATATTCGATAATTTGCCTGATTCGCAAATTGGGAAAATGGTAAGGACAGAACTCAAATCCAGGCCTTTTCCACTCAGAATACAGTGTATTTTCCATACACTGTAGTGTAGAATACAGTCCATTAAAAATGTCTTCTCATTCTTTAAGGACTGGTTCAAATACCACCTTTTCTCTTTTTAGAGCACTTCAATTACTGTTCTAAAACTTCACACACATCTGTCTTAACTGCTAGACTAGTCTCTCAACGTACAGGACTCTGTTTCTTTCATCTTTGTATCTCAGTGTCCAGCAAAACAGCTGGAACATAGTTGTTTGTAAAAAAAAAAAAGTAATTAGAGAATAAATAACTGAAGCAGAAAGCCAAAGGATTTAAAATATGGGACAGAATAAAAGCAGAGTTTTTCTTTAAAAAATTCCTTATTCTTTAGAATTACTAATAACTTCTTCCTTCCAGATGTGGGTACTGAAATACAAAATGAAATGAAAATGGGTACTTATTAGGTTCTTAGTTTTAATGAAGTTCTATGACTTGAATCCTGCCGGATACCTGACCTATGACATCCAAAAAAATAAGAAAAGTCTCCAGGATGAAGTAAAAGACTTCCAGCCAGAAGAAAAATGAAGCCAAGGAGATGAACTAGAAAGCTGTTGGGATAAACCTGTTAGGAGATGATGAGAATCTAAACTAAAATGACTATAAAATAAACGGGAAAATTCTACATTCTAATGGAATAGATAACTACCTTGGACAGGCTAAATGTAAGTCCCCTTGGTTAAGTTCCTTGAAAGGTCCTTAAGTCAGTCAGGGCTGGAGATTAAACGCCTTCTAGGACAATAAATTATAACACAGCATAACAAAACAGATAATGACTAAACTGGTGCTCAAAAATCATCCTGGTGTCTAGGGATCAGCTAAAGTGTTTTGACATGTTCAAAGAAATGCAAAAATCATATAGAACCAATTTTTAATTGTTTTTAATTGTTAAGTAAGAAGCAGCAACTATAAGCCCTATCTTTGAAAATGATGTCACTGGCAAACAACTGAATATAGGACTAAAGTATCTTGTATAGGCCTTGTTAAATCAAAGCCAAACAATCAGAGCTTAAGTATAAGAACTTTATCTATGTAACATTCTATAATTCATAAAGTACTTTCATATGATAGGCATTACTGTTCTCGTTTCAGAAAAGGTTCAGAGGGCTGCTGTAAGCATTAGACTTAAATCTGTTTCATAAGATGTTAGCATTCTTTCCATTAAAGATTTTCCTATGGATAATCTCATTAATTATAAATTTACTTAAACAGCTATAAGTCTGTCAAAATTTCATCTTACAATGAAGCAAAATTGCTAAATAAAACAGAGCTATGGGGGGCTTCCCTGGTGGCGCAGTGGTTGGGAATCTGCCTGCTAGTGCGGGGGACACGGGTTCGAGCCCTGGTCTGGGAGGATCCCACGTGCCGCGGAGCGGCCGGGCCCGTGAGCCACAATTGCTGAGCCTGCGCGTCTGGAGCCTGTGCCCCGCGACGGGAGGGGCCGCGATGGAGAGGGGCCCGCGCACCGCGATGAAGAGCGGTCCCCGCACCGCGATGAAGAGTGGCCCCCGCTTGCCGCGAGTGGAGAAAGCCCTCACACGAACCGAAGACCCAACACAGCCAAAAATAAATAAATAAATAAATAAAATCAAGTAAAACAGAGCTATGACTAAACAAATATAAAAACAGTATAAGCTTTCCAACAATAAATAACAGCATTATTAAGCCTTAGGTATTTGCAACACAAATAGACATCCCAATAGATAATCCATATAAATTTAGCCTTCTGAAAATAAAACCAACATAAAAGGGCTGGCTAAAATCTTTCAAAGATTTTTTGTTCAAACTGAAGAATATTAATCTTGCCAAATTTAGACTTCAAGAGAAAAACTAAATTACTTTTTGCTCACATAGTTGACTATTTTTAAAAAGAATTTTGTATTATCCCAGTTACAAAGATTTTATATAAAATTAGAGCTGATAGAATGATTTTGTCTCACACATAGTTTCCTTACTAATTAGAAACACAAGATCACATTTTCTGCCTAGAATTACATAAGGAGGTATTTAAGTGAAAGGAAAATGAAAGAAAACACATTAAAATGAAAAACAACACAGAAGTAACAAACAAACAGAAACTGCATTAATCCTTCTTTTCACATCAATAAGTAACAACACTGCCATTCTTCTAGTTCTCTAGCCTTGGGGGGAAAAAATATCACATTTCCTACAATTAAAACAAGAATTTATTATTTGTGGAATTTCCTAAGATGAGCCCTCCATCCCTGCCACCCTGATTCCCTAAAGAATCATAAGCATTCTTGTCTTCTTGCTTTAATTCCCACTATTTCCTCTGTTTATACTGCCCTTTCTCCTCTCTTCTTTTAAAAAATCCCATCCAATGGATCAATATTTTTCTAACACTATTCATATGGCCATAAATATAACGATCAAATATTTGCGACTGAACAGGAAAAGTGTTTATGAACTTAATACTCAAGCCTTTCCTCCTCAATGAAGTTTTTCCAGACAAGTCTAGCCCACTGTCATTTTTCCTTCTCTGACCCACTCATACAGCACTTAGTCATATATTGCTTTGTGACTTCTTTAACACTGTTACATTATACTGCAATTTTATTCTTGTTCTGTCAGTTAAATTCCATGTGTGCATAGACTTACCAACTTGATTTCAAACATATTTAAGGATGCCTATTATACTTTTATATATACCCAAGAGAGGCCAGCAGAATACTGTACGTATATCAAGTGTCCCATAATTTGCTGAGTTAATGTTTTACTTTGTTATGTTTTATTATTTCCTTAAAAAAAAAAAAGCTCTCCTATGATAACGTATTTTCTATGATGAAATTAAAAATGAAACCCAAGCTGTTTTCTTTCTCAGTGATCAGATGATAACAAACAGCTATTTAAAACATTAACTTCCACTTGCCAAACACCCAAGCTATGGATAGCATGATACTATCACACACTCCTTTAACTAAAATTTGCAAAGCAGTCTAACAGCACATACCACTTTTCACAATTAAGAGCCTGATGTTACAGCACACCCTAGCGATCAACTATGAAACCACACATCCTTAAAATTTTTAAAGTTCCACGACAAATAAAAGTATTTATCCAAAGAAAATAAATTTTTAAAAATACATTCAATATTTAAAATGTAAAAATATTACAAAAACAATCTTAACATTCATACCTTAACATTTATACATCTAAGGCATACAATATAACTCATTACATTAGAAGTAAATGGTACTTGAAACAGAGCTACAATTTTGTTTCATTTATTCTTCTCATTCACCAGATGCTGACTGAGCACCTACCACATGCTAGGAAACATTCTAATCAGTGATGAGCAAAGACCAATCTTCCTCCCTCATTGAACATACAGCTAAAAATAGAGACATTAAAATACTTGTATTCGAAAACATTAAACAAAGAATCACACCAACAGTACGTTTACCGTAGTTCCCCCCCTTATCCACAGGAATACATTCCAAGTCCTCTAGTGGATGCCTGAAACTGCGGATAGTACTGAACCCTATACATACCATGTTTCTTCCTATACATACATACCTATGATGAAGTTTCATTTATAAATTAGGCACAGTAAGAAAGTTACAACAATAATAAAATAGAACAATTATAACAACATATTGTAATAAAAGTTATGTGAATGTGGTCTCGCTCTTTCAAAGTATCTTGTACAAATATAATGCCTTTTCCATCTTAACTAGGAACTTAACGCACTGTGGCCGTAACTTCTGCATTCTGAGGTATGATAGCAAAACTGGCATGAATTTCTTTTTCCTTCTTCATAATGTCATGGATAGAAGATTCACTTGTATCACAGATCTTAGCAACCTAAGGATACAGTTTTTTTTCTCTCCTTATTAGGTCGAGAACTTCCGTTTTTTCACTTAAAGGAAGCACTTTACGGCTTCCCTTTGGCACGTCTGAATTGTCAGCGTCACTACTCTTGTGCTTTGGGGCCATTATTAAGTAAAATAAAGGTTACCTGAACAAGCACTGTCATACCCTGACAATCGATCTGATAACTCAGATGGCTACTAAGTGACTAACGGGCAGGATATGCTGGACAAAGGGATGATTCACGTCCCACGTAAGATGGAGCAGGATGGCGAGAGATTTCATTGCACTACTCAAGACAGCGTACAATTTAAAACTTAAAAATTATTTCTGGAATTTTCCATTTAATGTTTTCAGACTACAGTTGACAACAGGTAACCAGAACCACGGAAAGGAAACCGCAGACAAGGGGGGACTACCCTGTGGTAAGTGTGATGAGTGAGAAGCGCTATGAAGACATGTAATAGGAAACTGACCCAGTAAGAGAATAAGACAAGTCAGGCTTCTTCAAATATGACTGAACAGAGATTGGAGGAGCATCAACTATTCAAAGGGTAAGTAAGTGGGAAGAAGTAACTGGTATTTGAGAAACTAAGAGAAGGCCAAGGTGGCTAAAATACAGAGATCATATTAAAAGATAAAGCTAAAGAGGCTGGCAGGAGCTACACTATGTGGGCCTTGAAGGCCATATAAGAACTCTAGCTTTTATCCTACAAGGTTAAGATTTGCATTAAAAAAAGAAAAACCACCACACACACTAGCTCAATATATTGTAGAGAAGAAAGGCTATGGCAAGACCAGTTAGGAGGCTTACTCGGATGGCCCAGGTGAAAGATCACAGTAGTCTGAATGAGGGTAATGGCAATGGAGATAAGGTATAATACATAGATCTGAGAAATATTTAAGAAAAAACTGTGATGTCCTGCTGAAAGAATGGAAATTGCTGAAGAAGATGGACATGTCAAAGACTTGCAAATGACATTTACCGAGGAAGAGAAATCAAGAAGAACAGGCTGGTTTTATGTTTTGTCTGTGTTTTGTTTGATTTTGGTTTTATGATAAGGCTATGAGGAAAACATTAAGTTTGGTTTTGGACATAAAGTTGAAGGTATTTCTGAACATCCAAATAGGATGGCGATACCAAGAAGGCAGATGGAGAATGAAGTGTGAAGCTCAGATGGCAGCGGTGGACAGGCAGTTTAACTTTGAGTCTTCAGGGTACAGCTGATAACTCAACATAGGAGCTCAGGAAATATCAGCATAGACAGAATGTAAGTGAAATGAGAAGTCGGCCTGTAAGTGAACTTCAAGTACGACGAGTCGTTGGCAATATGGAGGTCACTGCTGAACTTATTAGCCTGAACTGTTTCAGTTTAGTAATGGGAGTGGAAGCCAGAATGGATTGAGAAGTGAGCGGGTGCTGACAGCTCTTTTGAGCAATCTGGCTGTGAAGGAAACAGGAAATTGGTAACAATAGGACAATTGCTAGAAAACCTGTGGGGGATGAGTGAGGGATCGATTACCCCACCACCCATTCCACATGTGAGAGACCTGCGCATATTCAAAACCAGACGGGAAAAAATCTACTTAAAAGGAAAACACTGAACATCCGTAAGAAAAAGAGAGGGATAGTTAATAGTTGAAGCCCTCAGAAGTGGGAAGGGGTTAAGATACAAGGTACAGGTATAAATCCTAGCCTTAGATGGGAAGGATAACTCTTCTACTGTAAAACAAGAAAGGAAGACAAGATGAATACAAATAGAGGCAGATTTGTGTGTCTTGAAGTAGGAAAAATAAAGAAGTTATGTCTTTCTATTTAAAAGCATGGTCTACAGGACAACACTCATATAACTTACCATATAACTTACGTTTTTTCTTCTATCAATCAATCAGAAGACTATTCATTTTTTAAAAAATATAATAGATGTAGGGTCATTACAGAGAATGATAAACAACCAATTAAAAAATTTTTTTTCTAATTAAAAATTTGCCTGAATAGAAAAACCTCATGAGATGTGTATACATATGTAATGCTACATTTATGAAATATATATGTATAAGTGTGTGTATGTGTACAAGTAGCACTCAAATGTAGTTTGGACATGGAATGCCAAGGAGTTGATTTGTTTTCATCATTATTAAGAAAATCCTAATTGAAATAAATACTAGACAAGACAAAATGAGAAACAGATTGAATGTTGAGGCTGATAAACTTCCTCTTCATAATGCCTTGTACTCTTTTAATTAATCATTTCTGTAATAAGGTTGCTCTTCTCTTTTGGACTAAGTTCTACATGAGCAGGGGCTATGTTACAGTTCACCACTGTAACTAGTACCTAGTATAATGTCTGATACAGAGCAGCTAATAAATATCTGTCAACATTAAGACAGCATCTTACATTGCACCCAATTTGTATTTATGAGCCTATCAAAAGAGCCTTAATATTCTCACTTCATCGTAAGTAAACATTATGTAAAATGGTTTATCTATCTGTTTTGTATGTTAGGGTTCCATTTAAGATTTTTATTTTAAAATAGCATTACACTGCTAAAAAGTATTTGAAAAGTTAGGGAGATAGACCAGATGACTTCTTCAGGTTAATCTCTCTCTCATTTTCTGTACTGTAAGTAAGTGGCTCAAGAACTTTGGTTGTAAATGTACATAGGAAAGCCAGTCACAAAATCAAAAAAACTATGTTTAAACAGTTCACCTAAACCAGCAGTTTCTAATGTTCTTGGAAGACTCTGACAGTTCCTCAGGAGCTGCTTTACAGGACAGGTAGGTAAGGTGAGGTTAAACTAGTTTGATTCCCAGACCCCTCTCCTCACTTCAATCAATCAGAGAAGTTTATATTACATGTTTGATAAAATAATTGGACATGAGATTTGATTTTAAAAAAGGGTTTAGGGAGGGAAAAAGAGAGGTCTGACAGTGAAAAAATTATCATTATAAAAACAAAATTATTAATCTGGTCACAACTAACATTTTTAATCACATTTTTGTAATTAAACACTCCCTAAAACACTCTAGGGAGTATATTATTTGGGAGATGTCATATTAGCAGAAACAGGAAAAAAAAACTCCATTTAGTTAACCAACTTGAAACATAGGCCAATGTTGGAAGAAAAAACTATCTGATGCCCCAAGAATGTTTGGTTCCCTTTTGAATAATAATTAAGAGAATTTACAGATCATGGTGAAACTATGTTTAGATTTTCATGGTTCATGTAGGCATTTATAATATGAAACATCTTTGTTAAACTCCAATGTATTTTAAAATCAGTGTCAAAAATAGCTAGAGAAAAAGCTGGAAATACCCAAGTCACTCAACAGATACAAATAAACAGGTGGGTTCATAGCCAAACAAAGAAATATACTACTCAGCAATAAAATGGAATGAACTACTGATACACAACAACTTGGATGAATCTCAAAATGTATGCTAAGTAAAAGATTTTTATAAAAGCACATGCTAAATGATTCTATTGATATAAAACTATAGAATATCAGAGCTAGTCTATAGTAACAGAAACAGATTAGTAGCTGCAAGGAGACAGGACGGAGAAGGAAGGACTACAGAGGGGCATGAAGAAACTTCTGAGAATGATGGATCTATGCACTGACTTGAATAGCTGGTGATGATGGTTGCACGAGGGTATACATATGCCAAACTTCAAATCGTATACTTTAAATATATACAATTTACTGCAAGCCAATTATACCGAAATATATCTTTAAAAAAAATATGTTAATTTTGAATGTAAAAAGAATGTATAAAAATCTACCTCATAAATTTTTAAAGATTATTTCAGGATATAGAACCACCATAGCACATTTTAAGGTAGGAAAATGATTATTACCTTACAACTTTTGCAGCCTGGGAACTTTCAATTCCTTTAAAACAAACTTTTTTGACATGATCTCCGGAGCTTTGGCCAGTAATAGATTTTTTTTCTTCTAGTAAGAAATCCCGGAATGACTTGGATGAAACTGAATGTAGAGAAAATGCCCTGTAAAAAAACAATAGAGATCATGTAAAAACACTCATTTTTGCTGGAAGTGACAAGGGGGATAATGGAGAGAATATATACCAAAAATTTTACAATGATATAATTACAGTTTTCAATGTGATGTTGGATTCTTGCTGTCAATTGTAGACTAATCAAAACTGTGTGGAAAAAAACAATCAATGGAGCCCAACACTGGTGATAACCCAGATGGTGAAGTAAAAACAGCTATTATAACTATGCCTCAGGTAACAACAAAAAATATGGTCAGAATAAATTAATAAGAAAATCTGTATAGACCTATACCTCTTTTAAAAATTGAATTAACCCCACCAGTTTTTTATTGTAGAAATTAACAAAGTGATTCTATAATTTATATGGCAATACAAAAACCTAGATTAGCCAAAGTCATCGTAAAAAAGAGAGATACAAAACTGGAAGAAGATAAAACAAGTTACAGTAATCAAGACAGTGTGGTATTAAGGATTAACTGATCAATGGAACAGATTAGAGAACCCAGTAATAGACCCTCATGTAGATAGTCATTTTACTTTCAATAACAGAACTGCCAAAGCAACCCAGTGGGAAGAATGTTTTCTATAATAAACAAATGGTTTATAGAAGGAAAAAAAACCTTGACCTTTATTTCACACCATACCCCAAAATTATTTCAAGATGAATTAAATATCCTGGAAGAAAACAGAAGACTATCTTCATAACTAACTCTGTGGTAAGCAAAGGTTTCTTAGGACATAAACAGCAATAACCATCAAATCAAGAAATGATAAATTAGACTTAACCAAGTTAAAAACTTCTGTTCATCAGAAGATATCGTTAAGAAAAAACAGAGAAAATATTTGTAAAACATACATCTGGCAAAGGACTTCTACCCAGACTCTAAAAAGAAATCCTGAGGACTTCCCTGGTGGTGCAGTGGTTAAGAATCTACCTGCCAACGCAGGGGACACGGGTTCAAGCCCTGGTCTGGGCAGATCCCACGTGCCTCAGAGCAACTAAGCCCGTGCACCACAACTACTGAGCCTGCGCTCTGGAGCCCATGAGCCACAACTCTGAGCCTGCTCGCCACAACACTGAAGCCTGTGCGCACTAGAGCCCGCATGCCGCAACTACTGAGCCCACGCACCACAACTACTGAAGCCCGCGTGCTCTAGGGAAGGTGTGCTGCAACTGCTGAAGCCCACGCACCTAGAGGCTGTGCTCCACAACAGAAGCCACTGCAATGAGAAGCCCACGCACTGCAACAAAGAGTAGCCCCTGCTCACCATAACTAGAGAAAGACCACGCACAGCAATGAAGACCAAATGCAGCCAAAAAGAAAAAAAAAAAGACAAGGCAATTTCAAAAGGCATGCAGAAAGGCTCTGAATAGACACTTCACAGAGGAAGAGATGTTAATTGGTCAATAAGCACGTGAAAAAGTGTGCTCATTACTCATCAGGGAAACACAAATTAAAACCACAAGGAGAAACCACTACATGCCCACCCAAACAGGTAAAATTAATTGGCAATACCAAATGCTGGCAAGGATGTGAAACAGCCAACAGTCTCATAAATTTTGCTGGGAGGATAAAATGATACAAATGCTGTGGAAAAGATCTGGCAGTTTTTTTAAAAAAGTAAACATGCATTTTCTGTAAAATCCAGCAATTCTACTCCCTAGTGTTTACCCAAGAGAAGTTAAAATATATGTCTACAAAAAGCACTAAACAAGAATGGTCAGAGTAGCTTTATTCTTAAGAGCCAAAAACTGGAAAGAGTCCAGGTGTCCATTGACAGGAGTAAACACAAATTGTGGTATATTCATACCTTGGAATACTACTGAGTAATAAAAAGGAATAAACTATTGGTATACACAATCCAAATAAATCTGAGAAACATGCTGAGTGAAAGAAACCAGACACAAAAGTATATTATGTTTCATTCTAATTACATAAACTTCTAGAACAGGCAAAACTCAACTACAGTCAAAAAAGAAAAACCACAACGATGGGTTGACACTGCGGTGAGAGGGGGGCAAAGATAAAAAGAGAACTTTTTGAAGAAAATTTTCTGGGATAATGGTAATGCTCAGCAATTTACTAAAAAGGTAATAAACAATGACCAATTGGGCTTTATTTAATGCAAGGTTGTTCTAACACTCAAAAAAAAAAAATCAATCAATATATAATTCATCACATTAACAGGATAAAGGAGAAAAATCCTACAGAAAAGTTCTATGATCCAGTCAATGGATGCATCAAAAAAATTAAATACTTAGGGATACAATTAACAAAACATGGATGGACATGATACATATACTTAAAACTATAAAAGACTGCTGAGAGATTTTAAAGAGGATCTAAAGGATACCATGTTCATTCTTGGGGACTCAATGACCCAATACTGATAACCTGTCAATACTCTTCAATTCATCTACAGATTCAAAGCAACACCCAACAAATCCCAGTAGGCTTTTTTTTTTTTGACAAGCCAAATCTAAGATTTATTTAAACATGGTCAAAACTAAAAATAGAAAAAATAATTTTGAATAAAAAGAACAAAATCAGAGAAATTATACTATCTGATTTCAACACTTATAAAAGCTATCATCAAAAGCACATATATATAGGTCAAACGGAAATGAGTAGAGTCCAGAATTAGACCCACACACACATCATGGTCAACTGACTTCCAGCAAAAGTGCCAAGTAATAAAATGGAGCAAGAACAATCTTTTCAACAAATTGTGCTGGAACAACTAGATATCTGTATGAGAAAAAAAAGAATAAACAAAAACCTTGATCTCTACCTTACCCACATATAAAAAGAAAATCACAAACCCAATCACAAAAGCTAAATTTAAGAAACACCTAGATCAAAACAAAAAATTTTTGTAACAGAGTAGTCAAAGACATAAAAAGTCCTAACTTTCAATGAAAACAAAAAAAAATGGATGTAATGGGTTTTACCAAAATTAAAAACTTCTGCTCCTCCAAAGACAATGTTATTATGAAATGAAAAACCAAAATACAGACTGGGAGATAATATCCACAAAACATATCCAAAAACGTCCTTATTTCCAGAATATAGACTCTCAGAATTCTAGATTAACAAAATAGCCCAATAAAAGGCAAAAGATCTGAAAAGACATTTCAGAGATATGAAAATAGCCAATAAGCCCCCAAGAAATACAAAATAAACTACACCTACTAGAAGACCTAAAATTAAAAAGATTAAATATACGAAGTGTTGGAAAGGATGTGGAATAATGGGAACTCTTACACACTACTAGTAGGAATGTCCAATGGCATGACCATTTTGGAAAACTGGTTGGTACTTTTCCTAGGAAGTCAAACATTCACTTAACATACGAACCAGCAATTCCAATCCTAAGCATTTACTCAAGAGAAATAATAACATAAGACTTGTACATAAATAACTTTTTTCATAAAAATAAACTCGGTATTTCTCAACCGTAAGAAAGGAAGAGATTATTGATACCTGCAACAACATGAAGCTCCAAACCTTTATGTTGAACGAAGGAAGCCAGACACAAGAGAGAGCATACTGCACTTACACGCCATTTATAAGAAGTTCCAGAAAAGCAAAAACTAAGCTATAGTGACAGAAATTTCATCAGTGGTAGCCGGGGGCATGGGTAGAGGGTGGGGGTTGGTTGAGAAAAGATAGTGGGATGGTGGAAATACTTTTCTTAATTGGAGTGGTGATTACACAGGTGATACATCTGTCAAAACTCCCACTATACACTTGAAATTAGTACATTATACTGTATGTAAGTTATACCTCGGTAAAGTTATTTCAAAAAAACGGAATACACAATGAAATCTACTGCACTCCTTCTGAATGACTAAAACAATTTTTTATGGAAAGGAAGTGGAAAAAGGTCAACTCACATACCACTAGTGAGAGTGTTTAGTGGTATCTACTAAAAATGAACATATGCATATCCTACAACCTGGTAATTTTATTCCTAGTTATATACCCAACAGAAATGCAAATATGTTCAACAAAGACGTGAACTAGAATATCTACAGCAGCACTAACCCTAACAGTAAAACAACAAAGCTACTAAAATGCCAGCAAGAACTGAATGAGTAAAATGAATTGTGGTATATTTACACAATGGAATATTAGACAGTACTTATCAAAATATGAATGAATTTCATAAATATAATGAGCAAAAGAAGCTAGAAACAATAATGATTCTGTGTGTGTGTGTACTAAAAAGGGAGAGATTACTCTATGGAAGTAGAAGTCAGGATGGTGGATTGGTGGAGGGGACTTCTGAGATGCTGGTAGTGTTACTTCTTGATTTGAGTGCTGGTTGCACAAGATGTGTTCAGTTTGTGAAAATACAACAACCTACACTTAAGATAACTGCACTCCTACCGGACACTATAAAACTCTTAGAGGAAAACATAGGAAGAACACTTTTTGACATAAATCACAGCAAGATCTTTTTTGATCCACCTCCTAGAGTAATGGAAATAAAAACAAAAATAAACAAATTGGACCTAATGAAACTTCAAAGCTTTTGCACAGCAAAGGAAACCATAAACAAGACCAGAAGACAACCCTCAGAATGGGAGAAAATATTTACAAATGAATCAACGGACAAAGGATTAATCTCCAAAATACATAAACAGCTTATGCAGCTCAATATTAAAGAAACAAGCAACCCAATCCAAAAATGGCAGAAGACCTAAATAGACATTTCTCCAAAGAAGACATACAGATGGCCGAGAAGCACATGAAAAGCTGCTCAATGTCACTGATTATTGGAGAAATGCAAATCAAAACTACAATGAGGTATCACCTCACACCAGTTAGAATGGGCATCATCAGAAAATCTACAAACAACAAATGCTGGAGAGGGTGTGGAGAAAAGGGAACCCTCTTGCACTGTTGGTGGAAATATAAATTGATACAGACACTATGGAGAACAGTATGGAGGTTCCTTAAAAAACTAAAAAATAGAATTACCATATGACCCAGCAATCCCACTACTGGGCACATACCCAGAGAAAACCATAATTCAAAAAGATACATGCACCCCAATGTTCATTGCAGCACTATTTACAATAGCCAGGTCATGGAAGCAACCTAAAAGCCCATCAACAGACAAATGGATAAAGAAGTTGTGGTACATATATACAATGGAATATTACTCAGCCATAAGAAGGAACGAAATTGAGTCATTTGTTGAGACATGGCTGGATCTAGAGACTGTCATACAGAGTGAGGTAAGTCAGAAAGAGAAAAATATCGTATATTAACACATGTATGTGGAACCCAGAAAAATGGTACAGATGAACCAGTTTGCAGGGCAGAAGTTGAGACACAGATGTAGAGAACAAACGTATGGACACCAAGGGGGGGAAACCGTGGTGGGGTGGGTGGGGATGGTGGTGTGAATTGGGCGATTGGGATTGACATGTATACACTGATGTGTATAAAATTGATGACTGATTAAAAAAAAAATAAAGCTGATAAAACTAACAATGTTACATCACAGTGCAGCAAGCAGTGTGCAGCTCAGATGGTCATAGAAATTGAAAATATTTAAAAGAAAATTCAATTAATAGATTTATAATTGTTTTCTGAACAAACTTCCAGTGAATATATTAAATGTGCTTATTCAATAGGGAATCTGTTTCATGTAATACATAGTTTTCATGTTGCTATATTAAATAGGTTTGTTTCCTGTACTAAAATAAGGAATAAATACATTTTCAAAAAAATTTTAAAATTTAAATCTAATTTTACATGGAGAACATAGAGGAAATAAAAATTAAGTTGATCTAAATAATCAAAAATACACAAAACTAATCACACCCAGTATAGGTGTAGTACTTTGAGAATTAGTTGAGTGGAATGCACTTTAGAATATCTACCAAAAAACAGTATACAAATTAAAAATCACCTTTACAGATTAATTTAGCTTCCAAAGATTTCATGCTCAGATTGCTATGGTATTAGAATCTTTTTATTCAACAATCAATGTTTTACTGCAATCAAAAATGTAAAAAGGATTTGCAGGGTAGTAGTCAGGGTCAGGCACACAGGCTCTGCAGCTAACTGTTGTAGGTTCAAATCTTGGCTCTGTCACATACCAGCTTTGACCTTGGGGAGATACTAACCTCTGAGCTTCAGTTTCCTCATCAGTAACATGGAGATACTGACACCATCTCCTTCCTTATAATGGTTGTTATGAGGATCAAATGTTAACTTATGGTAAAATACTTACTTAAACAGTACCTGATACATAGAAATGCTATGTTAAGTCTGTTACTATCCACAATTTTCACAGCATTTAACAAAACTAACTTATTTTAAGAGAAAAAGAAGACAATGAGAACACAGAAATTCTGACATGAAGAAATATAGTCAGTTCATAGGCATGTCATCTTTCCTTCCTAAAGTCTAACTTAGAAAAACTGATTCAGAAATGTAACCTTTAGCTATTATTTTGTATACTAGAACTACACTGTAACCTTAGCATCATTTTCAGAAATCCTTAATAAGTCAAAATTATGAATAACAACATAAGCAATTTCCTAGTCTAATATTAATTTCTTCTATTTTATTTACTCAGAAAACAAAGTGCACACAAATGCTAACCAGTTAATTCCCCAAGAAGTTAAATTCATACTTTGAAGAAACCATCAAATCCACGCCCAGATTAAATTCATAAACTATTTGGGGTTCCCCATAAAAAATTAGCAAGGCCTTCTAAAATCCTGTATCTTGTCTGAATAACTCATCTGTACCTGATTCTGACCTAACCACCAAAACACTTTTACATGCATCATCTCATTTAACCCTTACAATAACAATCCTTAAAGGTAAGTATTTTCATCACTACCTAAGTTTAAAAGAAGAGTACAAGCAAAGTTGAGGGATCTGAATGATCCTAAGATGACCAGAGATAAGGCAGAACTGGGATCCAAACCCAGTTCTTAATGATCACAAAACTCATGCCTGGCCATCTAGTCTATCACTGGCTTCAATAAGAAATGAAAACAATACTCCTTGTAAAGAGCCAAAGATGACACAGATGGGAGGAACATAATGGTGATTCACACTGTTTTGTTAGCATATGAGTTAAGCATCTATTCATAACAAAATCGGCTAAAAACTTTTACCAAATTTTTATCTACTCAATAATTAAGTCAATACAAACTACCTCACATAATTTTTCTAAGGAAAAAAACTAACCAATAACTTAATACATGTTAAAGAAATCAATCATGTGAACATACTACAGATTAAGTTACAATTTATTTAGTATGTAATAATGGTGAACATTTATACATTTGATTATACAACACTGAAGGTGCTAGGCTAAATGTGTTTAACTCAGTGTACTCTTCACAATACCTCTGTGAAATAGGTACTGTGTTTAGCCCTATTTATGAACAAGGAGACAGAAAAAGATTAAATAACTGATCTGACAGAGAAAGATTAAATAACTTATCTGAATTCACACTGCTACCAGGTAACAGATTCACAATTCCAAGCTCAAGCAAGGCTCACTCCAGAACCCAGGAGATCACTATAAGATCTATATTAAGATCACTATACTCTACTACTGCGTCCACATTTAAAAATCATTTACCCTATGTAAAATCTTAAATCATAGAAGGGAAATGTTCTTTACAGATTTATCAGAACATGACCTACTGAAGTATTCATGTGAAAGATATTTCTTCAAAAGGAACTTACCTGACTTTACCACAAAATTTTCTCCAAAGCACATACACATGCAGAACACTGAAAAACTGAATACAAAGAACCACTCCCCGTTTCCTTACCAACTCCTTTCTGCTCCCGAAAACACACATACCTGAAGGTTTCTACCGGCAAACAACGTAACTATGGTGGAAAGTACAGTGTCTCATTAGTCATTAGGGAACACTGCTGGCAAATACTCTGCCAAAAAAATCCGCTGAATGTCTTTTGTAAGTAATTCATGTCTCTAAATACAGAAACTTCACAATGATCTGTGTAAGAATCACACGGTGTCAGATTCATCTTAGTGGTAATTTGGGAGCTCCTAGATGTGGTAAATAATATACACACTAGGGCTTCCCTGGTGGCGCAGTGGTTGAGAGTCTGCCTGCTGATGCAGGGGACACGGGTTCGAGCCCTGGTCTGGGAGGATCCCACATGCCGCGGAGCGGCTGGGCCCGTGAGCCACAATTGCTGAGCCTGCGCGTCTGGAGCCTGTGCCCCGTGACGGGAGGGGCCGCGATAGGGAAAGGCCCGCGCACCGCGATGAAGAGCGGTCCCCGCACCGCGATGAAGAGTGGCCCCCGCTTGCCGCAACTGGAGAAAGCCCTCGCGCGAACCGAGGACCCAACACAGCCAAAAAAATAATAAAATAAATAAAATAAATAAATAAGAAAATCCTTTAAAAAAATAAATAAATAAAAATAATATACACACTAAAAATTTTTATTTCTTTAATGGCTACTTATGATAACATCTCCTTAAGAATAAATATAGGTAACAATGCTTACAAGATACCTTAAACTCACATGTTCATTAACCATGCACAGTGGTTACCTATAAAACGTCTTACGCAGACTTCTTTAAATGAGTTCTGTTAGTCTTTCCACTGATCATGCCATACTTTGAAACAGTGTCTGATTTCCAACGATTTTACTTTCCTAACTCAAAGGTTCTGGCTCTTTCCCATTTTAGCAGCCAGAGAAACTTAATGAAGAAGCATCTGTAGCCACATAAAAAATTAATCAAGATTTTGTTCCTCAACTAAAGCAGCCGTGAAATTTTTGCTTTAATGAATAAAATTTCTAGCTCCAAAAATTTAAATAATTGAAATTAGTTTATAATTTATAGGTTAGCTCTAAATGGAATTTGGAGAATTTACATTCATACATCAAGCCAGGCCACAAAGATAGTGCATTCTTCCACTCAAGATGACTGGTGAGAAATGTTGTATTATTTCTCCAAGTAAAATAAAGGAAAATGAAAAGTGACCAACTCCCATGTACACTTGGCGATTTCACATTAGATTTAAAAGTCAACTGGTTAGAACTTCATTGTAATGCAAAAACCAGTTATCTTTCATATTTAACACCGACACAAGGTGAGTGAATGTGTTAACAATCTAAGTAAAATTCCTTACCACAACCAGAAGCAGACTTAGAGGGCTAATGTGTGACTTGCTAATGAACGGCACATTAACCTCATTATTAAGATAAACACAGTACAAAAACACCTTCTAGGGCTTCCCTGGTGGCGCAGTGGTTGAGAATCTGCCTGCCAATGCAGGGGACACGGGTTCGAGCCCTGGTCTGGGAAGATCCCACATGCCGCAGAGCAACTAGGCCCGTGAGCCACAATTGCTGAGCCTGTGCATCTGGAGCCTGTGCTCCGCAACAAGAGAGGCCCGCGCACCGCGATGAAGAGTGGCCCCCGCTCGCCGCAACTAGAGAAAGCCGTAGCACAGAAACGAAGACCCAACACAGCCATAAATAAATAAATAAATAAATAAATAATAAATAAATAAATAATAAAAACCCTTCTAATAAATAAATAAATAAAATCACATTAGATGATTCATCAGGATGAAGATGTCCCTTTGAGAAGTATTTAAAAACAGATAAATCACTACAGTAATGAATATATTCCATAAATACAATCTGTAAATCAGATTAAAATGCTAATTTCAGATTAATTTTCTACTTTTTTCAAAGCTGGGCAAAGTTAAAATTCTACCAACTTTCTATAAACCAATATTTACAAGAGATATTCTCAGGAAAACAAATTACTATTTTATTTCTTTAACCATATACCACATGTATTGTGTAACTGATTAAAAATGAAGTGATATACTAAACCTGCAGCCTTATAAGAATTCAAGAAAGAAAATTCAACAACCTAAAAATGACTATTTCCATTTCTACTAAATATACATCATAATTCAGGAATACCAAACATCAACCATTTTACATAAATATGTTCTTAAAAGTTCTAACAAGGGACTTCCCTGGTGGTGCAGTGGTTAAGACTCCATGCTGCCAATGCAGGGAGCCCGGGTTTGATCCCTGGTCAGGGAACTAGATCCCACATGCATGCATGCCACAACTAAGAGTTCGCATGCCACAACTAAGCAGCCCGCGAGCTGCAACTAAGACCTGGAACAGCCAAATAAAGAAATAAATAAATATAAATAAATATTAAAAAAAAAAGTTCTAACAAATGTTTTCTGATCCCTGTCATTAATTTATATGCATATATTATATACATATATACTTATAATACATATGTATAATTATGTACATTTCTTGACATATATATCTTACATACATATATTCTACTAAGTTAGCTCAGCCCACTATTTATTTATTTAATAACTCAAGCAGTACATAAATTCAGAAGAATTTAGGAGAAATGAACTTTAAAAGATCCTTCAGATACCAAAAATTTGGTCTTATAAAGTCATAAGAAGGGTATAAATGATTGATTTTATGACAATTCAGATATCTCTCACTTTCATAAAAATTCAGAATAAATTACCTATAATTGGTCAGTTAGATAAATTTCTTTGGTTCCGTAAAATACATAAGATCCATTATTCATCTGTTTGTATTTAGATTTTCCAGTCGCATTTTCATCAACTAAATGTATAATAAACATCACTTATAATTCAGTCACCAAATTACTTTTCAAAGAAAAATACCCTGATTATATTTTTGGCCAAATTTTATGGCATTCTTCCTCCCACGTTCCTAGAATGCTCCTTAATATGCCATAATATATATTTTTTGAAATTTAGATAGTCTCTTCAACGTAGGAGTCTGAGTTCATATTGCTAATAATGACTAGGGAAATTTTTTTCCTAAACCTGAAAATCAAAGTCTGAAGTTTCAGATAAATGATTACTCTAATCCTTTCCTCTAAAATCCCATGTTAAGTGAACAAGAATATAATCAGAAAGGCATAAACCCACACAGGCAAAAGAATAAGGCATTAAGACAATGGCAGACCAGAAGTAATAATACACTACTGGAGGACAGAACAGGGCCAGAATGAACCTTGATGTAGTGGAAGTAAAGAAAACCTGTCATCAAGCGGAGTGGGGGTAGAGTGTGACGCTCGGAGCCCTGAAGAGGCTCATACGTTGGAGACATGTTAAACATCAAATCCTGACGTAGTCATGCAGATGAAAACAGGAATACTGGCTCAAGGTTCACTTGTGGAGTGGCGGAGAATGCCAGATGCCCTCCCTATCTCCACGTGGTCAGATGACTGTACTTCCTTCACCTTGGTAGGAGGAGGATTTGATTGAAAATCACCAGTGTATAGAGGCAGGTAGGACTAAACTGCTGTGTTTAAAATCTATACACTAAATGATGAGATATGTGAGACTCTAGACCAAATTGTGAGAACCTCAGTCCCAGGCCTAACTGCCTCACCCTGATCAGCTTCCAGAAGGCTGGCAACCAAATATAAAAATTAAAAGCCTTCTCCTTAGAGAAACTGACAGACCAAGGAGAAAAAACACGGAGACAGTGGTGCGGGGGTCCTCTAAGGGTACCGCTGGGTCACCCTACAGTCGCACCCATCAGTCAACCTGTCCCACACAGGCACACAGATTCCAACCAGAACTTAAACAATCCACCAAATAAAACAAAACGTAACTAAAACATACATGAAAAAAGAGTGAATACACATCAATGTAAATCAATGACTATTTTTAACTTTTATAAATGGAATCATATAGTTTTTTTTTCTGATTGGCTTCTTTTGCTCAATATTACATTGATGAGATTCATTCACACAGTTGTATTTAGTCATAATTCATTTTCATCATTGTGTAGTACTCTACTATACAAATAAGCTATAATTTACCCATTTACTGCTATAGACATTTAGGTTGTTCACAGTTTTTGGCTTTTACAAATAAGGATGATACAAACATTCTGATACATGTTGCCTGGTGCACATGTACATATACTTCTGTTGGATATATATTAAAGAGTGAAAAAGTTTATAGAGTACAGGTATCTTTGACAGTTGAATGTTGAACAGGATACTGATAAAAGGGCACTATCGGCAAGTAAGAAAGAGCTCTTGGCAATTAAAGATTTTAATAGTTAAAATAAAACATTCAGTAGAAGGGTTGTAAGATAAAGTCTGGGAGATGTTCCAGAAAGTAGAATAGGAAGATAATTATATGAACATTAGAAAAGCAAAAGTAAGAAAATTAGGGAAATCCAGGAAGAGCCATATCCAACTAATGTGATTTCTAGAGAAAACAGTACAGAAGAAAGTATCAGATAGAATACAAGATGTTCCTAGAACTTGAAGACATGCTTTTCCCAATAGAAGAGCCCATCAAGTACCCAGCATAATCTATCAAGAAAGAACCCACATCGAGGCACCTCGCTCTGAAGTTTTAGAACACTAGAGATAAAGAAAAAGGGAAGGGGGGACTTCCCTGCTGGTCCAGTGGTTTAAGAGTCCTCCTTCCAATGCAGGGGACGCAGGCTGGATCCCTGGTTGGGTAACTAAGATTTCCACATGCCCCAGGGCAACTGAGCCCACGTGCTCTGGAGCCTGTGCCACAGCTAGAGAGCCCACGTGCCGCAAGGAGGAGCCTGCATGCCGCAAGTAAGACACGATGCAGCCAAATTAATTAATTTAAAAAAAGAAAGAAAAGAAAAAGGGAGGAGGGGGAGAGGGAGGAAACTGGTAAACATAGTAAGAGTTAGGAATTGGAATGGCATTAAACTTCACAACAGCAATAAGAAAAAGGAACTCTACAAATGATTTCCAACTCAGAATTCTGTTCCGATCTATCAGTCAAGAATGGTAAGAATAAAAACATTTTCAAAGATATAAGACCTCCAAAAATGTATGTCCTATACATCTTTTATCAGAAAACCACTGGTTTTTATGTAGATTGTGCTACATCAAAACAAAGAGTAAACCAAGAAATAGAAAAACAGGATCTAGGAAACTGGGGATCAAACACCGGAGGGAAGCAAAAGAAATTCCCAGGATGACAGTTAAGAGAAGTCTCAAGATCACAGATACTGAGCAGGCCTGGAAAAGGCCTAGTTCAGACCAGAGAACTCAGAGTTCTAATGAAGACGCCTCCAATAAAAAACAGAAGTCATAAATTATCTGGTATGTTGCATCATAATGGAGAGAGGTATGTTTTAGAGAGCTCTGGGGGGGGGAATTACTGATGAGTACATAGGCAGTATAGGAAAACTGACAGAATTAGTTATTACAGGGAAAAAATAGAAGAGTGTAAAAAAAGGAAATAAAATCATCCTCACAATATGACTCTGTTGTGAATCTTAATTAACCAGTCATAAAAGAGAAAGTTTGGGGCAGGGCAGGCAACTGCTATCTTTCATGGTAAGAAGCCTTGAAGTATTACCATACTATTAAATATTTTAAAATATGTGTTTTGATTTAAAAAAATACTTTATTGGGGTTGGAAAGAACTCCTATGTTTGAAATAGATGCTAAACCAAGAGTATTTGTCCAGTAGTTGGATTTCCTAACTTGAGTGATCTTTACTTTTTGTTTTTAAATAAGGAAACTGGTTGATGGCAGGGCTATAACTGTATTTACTAAGCCCAAAGCTTCCTCATGTGCTTAGTTAATTCTCTCAAATTGCAATGTATTTAGTATCTTGAGAGCTAATCAAAGAACTGTTTTTTTTGTCTTTTCCATACTTTTGTTTAGGGAAAACGTAAGTCAATATTGTAACAGGGGACTTCCCTGGTGGTGCAGTGGTTAAGAATCTGCCTGCCAATGCAGGGGACACGGGTTCGAGCCCTGGTCCGGGAGGATCCCACATGCCGTGGAGCAACTAAGCCCGTGCACCACAACTACTGAGCCCACACACTGCAACAAAGAGTAGCCCCTGCTCACCACAACTAGAGAAAGCCCGGGCACAGCGATGAAGACCCAACACAGCCAAAAATTTTAAAAAAGTAAATAAATAAATTTATATTAAAAAATATATATTGTAACAGCTACTCCATAAACCCTACAGAGGCAGTGATTAAATCAGTTTTGTATACTGCCTTATCATCAGAAACTAGAACAGTGCCTTGCATGTAGAAGGTGCACAACAAATACCAATCAATTAAAACATTCTACTTGGGCTTCCCTGGTGGCGCAGTGGTTTGGGCTTCCCTGGTGGCGCAGTGGTTAAGAATCTGCCTGCCAATGCAGGGGACACGGGTTCGAGCCCTGATCTGGGAAGATCCCACATGCCGCGGAGCAACTAGGCCCGTGAGCCACAACTACTGAGCCTGCGCGTCTGGAGCCTGTGCTCCGCAACAAGAGAGGCCGCAACAGTGAGAGGCCTGCGCACCGCGATGAAGAGTGGCCCCCGCTCGCCGCAACTGGAGAAAGCCCTCGCACAAACGAAGACCCAACACAGCCATAAATAAATAAATAAATAAATAAATAAATAAATAAATAAATAAATAAATAAATACATACAAAAAACAAACATTCTACTAAACCCATTCCCTCAAGTTTTACTCTCTTTTCTTTTTCACGTGGGTGTTCTCACCTCTTGTTTTCTTTTTCTGTGATCATGTTTTAGATTTACTAGTAGGTCTGATATTTAGTCCTATTGGTGGCAATCAAAATGAGTTGCCACTCTCTTCAAAACAATTTACATTCTAATTGGGAAAAATACTCCCTCTTACAAATAGAAAAAAGTGGCATTAGAAGTAATGAAGGGATTCCCCCAAACCAAGAGTAGTCTCTAATACCCTCTTCAATGCTTGTGAGAACAACAGGGTTCTACTGATCTTTCCTGCCCTTCACACTATCCATGTATTTTTCTTCCAAAATTGGTTTCCAATTATTATGATATTAGTTACCAAAAAAAGGGAGGATGGGAGGGGAGAAATACAACCTGTTTTTCGTATGTCAAAACTGCTATCTGACCTCTTTGGAGATTATTCCTATTAATGTTGCATTATGGGTAAACTGTAATTGAGAAAAGTTATATAACACAATGTTAAGTAAACAGCCCTGCTTAAAAGTGACAATGACAAGCTATGATTATAAAAATTTAAAGATATTCATGATACATACAGGGAATATACAAAGAAATTAGGGTACTAAAAGAAAACTCTTTGCTTTTATCAAACTTCTCTATGATATACATTATTTTTTATAAAAAATGAAAAAATAAGAATGTTCCCTTAAACTGCCTTAGCAATAAACATTAATTAAAATACCAAGAAGAAATTTTATCTACACATAACGAAAAAAATTCAAAAATCATGATGTACTTCTCAAAACAAACAAAAAACTAAAGTATTTCCCAAGGTCCAATTTTTAACTTGAAAGCAAACGGGGGAATGAAATATTTGAAAAGATAGGAAGGAAAAAAAAAAAAAAAAAGCACCCAAAGCCAAGAACTACCTTAAAAGCTAATGTACAAAGCTTATTTTAATTAAAAATTAGAGCATACCATGCATTCGCTGGTTTGGGGGTTTTTGAAGGAGCACTTAAAGCTGTTTCCATGCTATTCATTCCTGAATTATTATCTTTGGTAGTCATTGCAATCATTTTTCGTTGCTTCTGAGACAGTTTAACTCCATGAGAAATCATTTTTCTAGAAATTAAGTTAAATTAAACCAATCAGTTTCACCACTTCTGAGAAAGTTTAATTCCATAAGAAATAATTTTGCTAGAAATTAAACCAATTAACATTAATTTCTGCTCAAAAAAGGTTACTGGTAATTATATTGCTCTGTGTTTATTTGATGGGATTTTACTATTACTAGATCAAAATGACCACAAGTTTCAACAGTGGCAAAATATATAATTAGTTTATACTATCAAGGATCAAGTAATAGCTACATGGGAGCCCTCCTAATACACTTGCATCACACTTGTATGAGAAATAGATCATTTTAGAGGCAAATTTCCGGCATGTAATACTGTATTCCACAAGAGCTAGACTATCAACCCAACCCAGTCTTCAGCATATATTTAAGAAATAATGTTATGGAGGCTAAATTACCTAGAAAAGAGCTTACAACTAACTTTAACATCAAATGCAGAAAAATAATAGGAAAGGTCCAGTAGGTTTTTCCAGTTCTTTAGGGCAGAACTATAACACAACATGGTCTTTCCTTTTTTATGATTTTGTAACCAACCCCAAATTTGTCTTTGGTGTAGCTCCACATTTTTGTCTACTTTCTTCTATTTGCATGATGGTTCTGAGATCCATGACAGGAGGGCTTACAGGACTAAAAGACATACAAAAGTTACTTTACAACCCATTCATTTATCCATGAAGTCCAACACCCAAACATTACTGAAACTGTAAATTATATATAACATCATTAATGAGAGGATAATTTAGGTCTATTTTGTCAGCTGTGGCCAACTTCAAAAAGGATATTTTGAATGAAAGCTACTTTTATATATACATACATACATAATAATAAGATGCATCAAAAGTCATAATGTTAAGAGATACATGTTTAATAAAATATCTAACATTAGTGATTAGAAGATGCTTCCAGGTGTTCCCACAAATATGTTTACTTAGGAAGAAAGGTGAGACTACTTTCTGAACTATCTTTAGACCATGAAGCATCATAAACCGGGACATCATCACCTTTATTCCAACTGTGCAAAATACAGCATATTTCAAAATAATTACACAAATGGCCCAGATGACAATACAGTTGGTAAGTCAATTAACAGTCTTAGCCTATTATAAACCATACTAGGTAATAAAGATAAAGCATAAGCTCAATTAGCTCTTTGAAAGAATACTGTATGTTAATTATACTTATTCCTTCAGTTTTAAAAATTGACTTTTCTAAGTAAAAGAAAAATATGGATACAATATAGGTTAAGTTAAAACTACAGCATAACATTAAATGAATTCCCTCTGAAAATTAATTGTGAGTAACAACACATTTTGTGAGATCTTAAATACACTTTAATGTGCAAAAAAAAAAAAGATAAAGTAAGCTTACAAATGACAAAATGGTCTTCCTGAGTGGGAGTTTTTACTAATATACACTATCCATTAAAAAAGAAAAAGAAGCTGATATCAAGTCACTATATGTGTGTGTGTGTGTGTGTGTGTGTGTGTGTGTGTGTTTGTTATAGAGTATTTTACTAAGTATTCCCTGATGACACTGCAAAGGCAACTAAATTCTGTCTGGAAAAAAGAGCCTATTTTAGCTGGTTGGTAATTTGCATGCACTTTAGCTGGTAATTTGTATGCATTTAGGTAATTTGCTGTATATTAGAAATTTATATTAATTTTTTAAATGTGCTTCATTAAAAAGTTTCACTTGACTAAAAATAAATGATATTTCTCAGACTAACAAGTACAGAACAAAATAAAAATCCTACCTGAAAGAGCCAGAAACCCAACTGGAAGAGCTTGTAGTATCAATTCTGTTACTGGGAATGGGCTGTGGAACAGATATTTTAAGTACTGGTGATTTTTCCCATGGTTTTAAATCTTCCCTAAAATGTGTAGGAGGTGTACCATTAACATAGGATTTAGTTTTCCCCTGGAGGTAAAAAAAAAAAAAAAAAAAAAAAAAAATTAAAAAGTGAGTAATAGCAGGTACCCCTAGCACAGTAGCTAACACATAGTTGGTACTCAGTGAATACTGGTTAAACTATATTAAAGAGTAAAACCTTACAACAATAATTATCTAGTATTTTCAATTCAGTTCTTCTACAGTTTAGTATCTTGATCAATTCTCAAACCATATCAGTGGCTATAACCCAATTATTAAAAGCTTTGGGAATAATTTTTAGGGACGTAAGTTTGCATATCAAGTTCTTATTTACCTGAGCATTAAACAAAAATGTTAATAAATATAAGTTGTTCAAATAAGATATGAAGCAGTAACTTTAAAATTAACATCCATGGGCTTCCCTGGTGGCGCAGTGGTTGAGAATCTGCCTGCTAATGCAGGAGACACGGGTTCGAGCCCTGGTCTGGGAAGATCCCACATGCCACGGAGCAGCTGGGCCCGTGAGCCACAGCTGCTGAGCCTGCGCGTCTGGAGCCTGTGCCCCGCAACGGGAGGGGCCGCGATAGTGAAAGGCCCGCGCACCGCGATGAAGAGCGGTCCCCGCACCGCGATGAAGAGTGGCCCCCACTTGCCGCAACTAGAGAAAGCCCTCGCACGAACTGAAGACCCAGCACAGCCATAAATAAATAAATAAATAAATAAATAAATAAATAAAATTTAAAAAAAAAAAAAAATTAACATCCATGACTTTAAAATGAAACAAAATGAAAGTCTGGTATAAATGTCATACAATTCACTCTGAATATAATTAAAGGACTCTGAATAAAATTAAAGCCAAATAATATTGACACTTCAAAAGGGACCCTAAAACTATTGCGATTACAACAGGTCAAGGAAGTTACTGAAATGGTATTTCCACTGCCAGGATAGATTTTTCTACTATTGCCAAAAGTTCACAGTATGCCTTCAACCTTCTTTTAAACCTCACCTGTCTTCCAGGCCAACCTAAGTGTAATATTAATTTCCCCCAAACTTCTACCTTACATAAAAAAATTTTTATGATAAAAATTTGTTTTATATCAATCCTTGAGGCCTATAAGACTCTTAATAAAGGGTAAATTTTCTATTGTCTCACAAATTTCTAGATGTTCTAATATATTTTGTGGATGTACAGAGGTTAGAAAAAAATTACTCTACATCTGGTAAGTCTGACATTCTCCTTCCCTGTAGATTAACAACTATGGAATTAAATGTTAAGAGATGTCTGAAACATGGCCTCCCCCAGAGTTGACCAGCCTAGGAATTCAGCAGCTTAGTGTCAATTATGCTAGACTAGGAGAAGAACTCCATTCCAGATTGCATTGCTCCAGTTCACACCATGGCGGAAAGACACTAAACAGATTTTGGTATTAGGCTTACTTTCAAAATCATTTTCCTTTGACAATTTGTAGCTGGTGTTAACTGACATTTCACAAAATATATTTCAAGTAATTTAGCTATGAATATATATTTCAATATGCCTATACAGTATTGCTATACTTTACATCAACATTACTTTTATTACAGAAAGATTAGAAATACAACATCATAAAGGGCTCAAAACTGCAATTATAATCTTTAAAACTAGAAATATTAGGCAAATTTGAGAAAACTAACACTACATATATTATGTCATTAACTGTATTTTCTTATAAACAAGCCAGAAGAGTGTTTTAAAGTTAGAGTAAAAATAATGAAAAACTAAACTGTCTACAGACTAAAATTTGAAGAAAAGAGTGCATTAATAAACAAAGACAAACCTCAGTCTTATCTGCATGAAATCCTGTTGTGAAATCAGGAGACTGTAAATCCCTAGGACTACCCACTCCTGCATAGCTTCCTTCAGAGTCTGATGTCAACAGTTCTGGAAGAGATTCCACAGAATTGGTCTTACCAGACTTTAGCAATCCTAAAAAATAAAAATTTTTTCATGTTTAAACACATATACAGTAAACATATATGTATTACATTTAATGAACCAAATAGAGCTAAAAGCATCCATTTATCCAGATTTAGTAACATTTAAATTACAGTCACTGTACTAAAGTCTTAATAATTCAAGCTAACTGAAGAAAGAAATCAGTTGAAGCGAAAAACTGAAATGGAGAATTTTAAAACAACAGTTTTATTCATTTTAATTACACACCAATTAAGTAATAAACCTGAGGAAGATGGTTATTTGGTATCTAATTTAAAAAGTGACTCAGAACATTTTTTTCCCCATAAAGACAAGACAGCAAGACAAAATTAATAAACTCTAGACCCCTCCCCTTTCCCTTTCTCATCTGTCTCTGCACCTATGCAAAGGGGGATTAGTCCCAGTCTGTGTGGAAGAAGCATTATAACCTTTCTGCCACTCATCTAAGCCAGCAGGCTGGCCAGGTAGCAGAGGCTTTGAGGAAGTCAACTGTGGCCTGTTTGAGGGGTTTTCCTTCTGCAAAATATCTGTGAATTGAGAGCTATTTTCAATTAGCTTATCACCTAAAGCATAAGTTGTTATGAAATGTATATACCATTTGTTCTCTTAGGCAAGCTAAATACCTGTCTCCCTGCTACATCTGGTATCCTGGCTCATTAGCAAATCAGTCATTTCAAGTATAAACAGAGTAAAAAAAAAAAAAAAACTTTTGCTTAGGTTCATGTGTTTATTTCCATATATTTAAAATGTAGTACAATCTAAATGAAGTAGCAAAATAAATACATTATAAAACATATCTCATAAATTCAGTTAAGTGTTGTTCTCTTTAAAAGTAAGTCACCCTGGGCTTCCCTGGTGGCACAGTGGTTAAGCATCCGCCTGCCAATGCAGGGGACACGAGTTCAATCCCTGGTCTGGGAAGATCCCACGTGCCGCGGAGCAACTAAGCCTGTGTGCCACAACTACTGAGCCTGCGCTCTAGAGCCCACGAGCCACAACTACTGAAGCCCAGGCGCCTAGAGCCCGTGCTCCACAACATGAGAAACCACTGCAATGAGAGCCAGGGCACTTCAACAAAGAGTAGCCCCCACTCACTGCAACTAGAGAAAGCCTGCACGCAGCAACAAAGACCCAACGCAGCCAAAAATAAATAAACTAAATAAATAAATTAAAAAAAAAAAAAAAAAGTAAATCACCCTGACAAGGTATGTGCCTTTTTTGTTGTTATTGCTAAAATACAATTCGGAAATAACATTCAAACTTTTCTCCCCCACAATGTTTTAAATATTTTTAAGAGTAGCAAACTTTTATATGAGAGTATATTTAATACTGGGATGCTCCCAAAAGTCAATTAGAAACAAATCTAATAAATAAAGACGATTAAAGTGGCCAACAATTATTTTTGATTAAAAAACATTTTCACAGAATGACTTCTAACTTTAAGGATCAACACAAACAAACGTTAAGCCTTCATACAACTGTCCTTGATGAAATTAGCTTCATACTCAGATTTTCTCCCAGAATAGGTTACTCTGGCCCCCAGTTAAATTTAACCTTTCAATCATTTTTTGCTTTGGCCACAGAAGGAGTAGTATAGCAGGAAGAATACCAAACAGGAATCAAGAAAATAAATTCTACCTCTGGCTGCTACGACCTGAAATCACTTAAAAGTTTTCTGAGCTTGTTTCCTCAAGTTTAAAGGAAGAGGTGTAAATTAATTCATTACTACTCTTCCAGCTCTGAAATGCTAAGACTCTTAACACATATGCTATCAATAACATCCTTTAAAACAAACCAAATATCTGCTTTTTCCATAAATCTTTTAGGTATTTGGAAAATCACTAGCTCCACGACTGTCTGTCCATTTATTCATCCTGCCATCAATCCACCTATGCCTCCTTCTAAGGACTACGGGTAATTCATGTAACACAGAGGATGCAAAATCACAGAATTTAAACTTTAAAAAGGTCCTAAAATAGGAATCAGGATATGCAGCAAATGAGAAAGACCTATAGACCTATCTTCAGTACTTCATCAATCAATTTAGGTATATTAGCTTTCTTTTTTAATATCTCGTGTGTTATCTAAAACGACTATTCTTCACATTATTTATTTATCAAACATGTCAAATACCTCATTTTTACTTTTCAAAGTTGCCTGTATACGGCTGATTGACTGTGAAAACACTGCTGATAGAAACTGCACCAGTTTGTCTTACGGCTATAGACACACCAACTATTTCTGAAAGCCATGCTGTGCTGCCATTCTTTTTTGGTTACACTTCAAATTTTTATCTAAAGAAACTGTTAAAATTTAGGTCGTTCAATCTGGATCTAATCAGATGAACCCAGAATGTGGGATAGTCTACAATACCACTGGCCTCAACTTCTGAAAACAAAACAAAACAAAACAGAAGGGTGTGACGGTGCTGTTCTACTTAAGAGACTAAAAAGACATTAATAAGCAAAGGCAATGTCAACCCTGATACAACATTAGATTTTTTTTTTCTTAATGTTAAAACAGAAAAGGCTATAAAAACATGTTTGGTCAATTAGGGAAATCTGGGCATAGACTACAGCACTAGATAATATTAATTAATGTTAATTGTCTTTCAATGTGATAATGGTATTGTGATTGTACAGAATAAGGGTTTTATCTCCCTTATGCTTAGGAGATTCATATTAACCTTGGGGGGAAAATGTCATGTCTACAGCTTAGTTCCAAGTGGATCAGGTTAAAAAAAAAAGTGTGTCTGTAGAATGTTTGGAGGATGAGGGAACAGAGCATGCAAGACAAAGCCTGCAAGAAAAAGCAAGTGTGGTAAGAGGTTAACAATAGATCTGGATAATGGGTATACAGGTGTTCATGGTATTTTTCTTTCCACCTTTTTAGTAACTTAAAAGATTTTCAAAATTAAAAACTGGGAAAAAAAATTTCAGAAAAACTATATAACCTTACTTTCAAACAGGCTCACATAATGCCTAGATATAAAACGTGTTGTATTTTACTACTGGATTATAACCTCCTTAACACGCATGAATGGAATCCCACGTGGCATCTCACTTGAAGCACTGATATCTATGAACTGAATGCACGTGTTAATAGTATCTCTGTCATGTCTTGCCCACCTCTAACCCTCTATGCCACTAGACAGAGTGGTCTTTTCTAAAAACATAAACCTTATCCAGTCACACCCTGCCTTAAAAAATCCATCAATAGCTACCTGTAGCCTTCAGATTAAAGTCCAAATTCCTCAGTTTGGCATATAACACCCTCCAAAATCTGACCCTCTCCAACCTATCTCCTATCTGCACCTACCTGATATGGCTGAGCTATGCACAACAAACGTGCAGTCTTTCTACTGCCTCTAGGCTTGAAACATACTGCCCCATTCTCTTAGCATGTCAATCTGCCTCCTTTACTTGGCTAAGTTCTCTTCACTCTTCAAGATCCAGCTCAGGGATCACTTGCCTCTAACAGATGTCCCCTGATCTTCTCAGACTAGTTTGGGTGCCCCTTCTGTGCTCACAGAGCAAATGTCAATCAGAGTACTTATCACAATACATTATCATTTTCTGTGGCCTCCCTAAGACAAGGACTATTTTCTATTTCTGTAGCCCCAGCAGATGGCATATAACAGTATTTAATACATGTTAAATGAATTAGATAAGGAACAGAGACATGAAAGATTAGATCAGAAAATATACCCTAAACTATTTTCCACTAACCTGTAGATGGTGGACTCTGAATAATATCTGAAAGGTTATAACCTCCAGAACTATCTGACCGCTTACGTGGCTTCTTTTTTGCTTTCGTTTTTGTCTTCTTGAACACACTTTCCCTAGGAAAAAAGCAAACATAAAAGTCATTTTAAAAAAATTAAGTTACAGATGAAACAGGAGAAGAACTATGCATTTTGAGCAACGGAATACAGCATTTTGGTCAAACAGAAAACACAGAAGAATATATATGTTCTAGTCCCATTTATCTAAGTGGCCCAGGGCAAGTTACTCAATTCCACCAAACTTCAGTGTGATACTATCACTTGTTCTAACCCTAGCATTTCTGTGAAAGTTAGAAACAAGATGGTACATAAGAAAATACTTTGAAAAGTAAAATACTGTACATGTTCACACACAAGCTATTATAATCTATGATCTGGAACTAGAAATATTTGGTGATAAGTTTTAAAGTATTTCAGGGGCTGCTTAATTCCTTGAATTATTATTAATCAGGAAAGAGAAAATAACTATCTATGAGGACTACAACAGTCTTATTTCACCTAAAAATTATAGATCTCATTACATAATTCATCCACAGTAACACAGGTCAGCTGTGAATACTATTATTTTGTGAAGGATAATGTATTTATGTCAATGTTAATCATTTTATTATAATTTTTAATGTAATAACATGTCATACATCCAAGTCAGATATTTATAAACCTCAAGTATTCCAGTGGCTACCACCAAACTCTAGAAAAGAGGTTAAAAAAAATTTCTGGAACCAAGAGCAGCTTTTCAGTGAGCTACAATTATACTCATACGTATATATACACTCACACATATATGTAGTAAATGACTTGAATATCCGAAGATTTTATTTTAACAGGTCATTTACCAAGCAGAAGGAAAGTAATTCTATAACCAGCTGATAAATCAGCCTAAAATGCAGATTGGAAATTCTAAGCAGGACTTATTAAATGGTCAACAGGGAGACTGTGTAGAACCTGGGATATTTTATTGAAGGACTCCCAAATGCCAGTCACTGTGGGTCATATCTCTTGAACGAGTAGGGTTCTCTATAGAGAGGGATCTGGAAGAATGGCTGATGAACTCCCCTTGGTTCACCCTCTCCAGAAGGCAAATCGCTCATCTTCTGCCAAGATGGAGGAGGGGCAATCACTTGGTTCAGGAATACATCAATGCTCTTTGAAAAATTCTCCAAAAAAAAAAATGCTCTTTTCCAAATCCAGCCACTTACACTGGTCTTCATAAACCTAGTACCTATAATTCTTAAGCCTTTCCAGAATTCTGTTTTAGTTTTTTCTGTTCTAAGTCATTACTGCTCGGCAACCACTTTCCAACTTCCAAAACTGTTAACATCTCCTGACTGCCATTTACTCCTTTCCTGTTCTCTCTGCTCTAGTGCAGTATGCCTTTTTTATTTCTTTACTATAATCTCAGCAGGGTTTGGAAAGGTAGTTAAGATAACTGCACTTATTCAACCCAACATATTTAACCAGAAGGCTACATTCCTTTTGTGTTTATACTTAACTTTGTTATATCTGCAAGTATTAACTATGCATTTACTTTGTATTATATCAAGGCTAAAAATGAACATAAATTCCTATTTTTTATGTTAGGTTTCTCAATTTTTCTTTCCACATTAATATAAAAGTGTCAATAGTGTCCAAGATTGGGGATGGGGGAAGGAGAAAAGGAAGGAAAAAAAAAACCAGAGCTTACGAATAATTTTGTTCCATATTTATTTCTTCTTTCAAAAAGATATCTCCATCTTCTACATCCAAATAGCTAATATCTGGTCCATCTTGATATGGTGTAATGACTCTTCTATCCATTGCTGGAATCTATAGAAAAAAAGACGTCACTTTTTAAATACAAAATTTGTAGAGGAAAGACATCAGCTACCTTTCTGTCTCCCCTTCAATCTACAACCAGTAAAACATGCAGAGCTCAACAAAGTTGCCTCTGCCCAACACACTAGGACACCAGAGAATTCCACACATTTGTACATCTAAAGGCGGGTAGGCTGGAACACAAGAGGAGAGAGGCAGAACAGATGAAAGAGTGGAGTCTGTGCCTGCAGTTCTGGGCCTCTAACCACGGCAGCTGAGCCCACAGCTTCAGGGAACCCAGCACCAGCATGTGAGACGGTGTACTTACAACTCTGGCATCCTGAATGGAGGGGTGCTCACAACCACAGGTAGCTTGGTAGCAGCGGAAGTGGGCCCTGGAACCCAGCTGCCATCCCCCACCATCAACAGTGGCGGAAGCCCACGAACCTCATACAATATCAGACACAGTACAGGCACCTGTGCAACCCTGGCTCCCAACACCCCCATGATCCTCCTCCCCCTACGCAAAGACTGTTACTCAAGGAATCCCACAAACTGGGGAAGAGCCCAACATTCCGATGATGACAGTAGCTCTGGCAGAAGAAAGGCAGTAAGGACCTGGGAGGCACAAGAAGCAATAATGAAGGCACAGAAGCACACCTCTTTCAGAGCCGGTGGAGGCTGGAAAATGCCAACTAGCAAATATAATCAGAGCCAGCTCAGGTAAGAGAAAACAAACCTGTGTTATAGTGCCACCTACTGGAAAGCAAAAGAAAGGACTCTAACTTCTAACCTGTCATTAACTTCAAATGCACCTGCAGAGGAACAATTTAATTCAAGTACCATATACAACCACAATAACACTCGACCACAAAAAGAAAATAACAGTTCTCCAGAAACCAAACTAAGTCACAGAATATTTCAATCTAACTGATAGAGAATTCAAAATAGCTGTCATGAAGGAACTCAATAAGCTATAAGAAGTCAGAAAGGCGGTTTAATGAGCTCAGGAATAAAATTAATGAACAGAAGAAATACTTTACCAAAGAGACTGAAACTCTAAAAAAGAACCAAACAAACGCTGGAGTTGAAGAACTCAATAAATGAGATGAAGAATGAATTAGAAAGAAATGGAAATACAGCAGATCATATGGAAGAGAGAATTAGCAAGCTCAAAGATAGAAATCTTGAAATGATACAAGTAGAAGAAGAGAAACAGAATACTAAAAAAGTGAGGAAATTTCACAAGACCTATCCAACTCATTTAGAAAGGAAAATATTAGGGTAATGAGTAACCCAGAAGGACAAGAGCGGGAGAAGGCAAAAGAGAGTTTATTTAAAGAAATAATATCTGAGAATATCCCAAAGCTGGAAAAGGAACTGGATACACAAGTCCATGAAATTAAAAGAACACCTAAATGCAAAACGACCTTCTCCAAGACATGTAAAAAATATTAAAATTGTCAAAAGTCAATGACAAAGATTTTTAAAGGCAGCCAAGAAAAAGGATGGTAGCTGGGAATTCCCTGGTGGTCCAGTGGTTAGGACTCAGTGTTTTTACTGCCAGGGCCCAGGTTTGATTCCTGGTCGGGGAACTAAGATCCTGCAAGCCACTTGGCGTGGCCAAAAAGGGGGGGAAAAAAAAAAAAAGGCTGGTGGCCTACAAAGGAACCTCCACTAGGCTAGCAGCAGATGTCTCAGCAGAAACCCAACAGGCCAGGAGGGAGTGAAATGACAATCTCAGAATACTAAAAGATAAAAACCGTCAGCCAAGAATACTCTGTCCAGCAAAGACATCGTTCAAATATGAAGGAGAGATAAAGACTTTCTCAAACAGAAGCTGAGGGGAGTTCATCAACACAAGACCTGCCTAACAAGACATGTTGAAAGCAGCACTTCTAACAGAAACAAAAAAGACAAAGGGACACAAAACTTTGAGCAAGATGATAAAACAGAACCAGAAAATTGCAACTCTATGAGCGCATAAAGGTTAAACAGAGAAAAAAAGACAGCAGAAAAATAACTATAAGCTACTTCTGTTTGGTAGCAAACTCACAACATCGAAAGGGATAATGTGAGAAAACAAAAACATAAAAGGGGATGAAAAAAACTCATACAGGTAAATGAAGATAACATACTATCAGCAGAAAAAAGACTATTTTATCTGTGAGACGTTTTATACAAAGCTCAGGGCAACCACAAAACTTTATGTTACAGAGCAGAGACATGAAACATAAAAAAAGAAAAAACTAAGAAAAATACCACAGAAAACCTCCAAACCAAAATAACAGACAGAAACACAAGGAAAAAGAAACAACAGAGATATCAAGCAACCAAAAAACAAAACACAAAATTTCAGGACTACATCCTCATCTATCACTAATCGCCCTGAATGTACATGGACTGAATTCATCAATCAAAAGACACAGAGTGGCTGGATGCATTAAAACACAAGACTCAACCAAATGCTGCCTCCAGGAGACGCACCTCAGCTCTGATGACAAACACAGGCTAAATGTGAAGAGACAGAAGATGATACTCCAAGCAAATGGCTGCCAAAACAAAGCAAGTGTAGCCATCCTTATACCAGACAAAATAGACTTCAAGCCAAAAAGGTAACAAGAGCAAAAAATGGTCAGCATATAAAGAGGACAACTCATCAAGAATACATAAAAGTGACTAATGTATATGTACCTAACATAAGAGCACCAAAATATATACAACGATTACTAACATACCCACAGCAAGGGAACTGACAACAACAAAATAATTGTAGGGGACATTTAACACCCCACTTACATCAACAGATAGATCATCCAGACAGAAAGTCAACAAGGAAACAGTGGCCTTAACTGGAATGTTAGATCAGATATAGTTAACAGATTTAAACAGAACAATGCAGCAAAACACACATTCTTCTCAAATGCTCATGGAACTTTCTCAAGGATAGGCCATAAATTGGGACACAAAAGAAGTCTCAATATAGATTTAAGAAGACTGAAATTCTATCAAACATCTTTTCCAATCACAGTGGTATGAGAAACTAGAAATCAAGAACAAGAACACTGGAAAAATGACAGATAGTAAAGATGAACAATATGCTACAGAACAACAATTGGGTCACTGAAGAAATCAAAGGAGAAACAAAAAAATTACCTGAAGACAAATGGAAATGAAAATACAATATACCAAAATCTATGGGAAACAGCAAAAGCAGTATTAAGAGTTTGTAGCGATAAAGGCTTACCTCAAGAAACAAGAAAAACTTACACCTAAAGGTACTAGAAAAAGAAGAACAAACAAAGCCCTAAGTCAGTAGAAAGAAGGAAATATAAAGATCAGAGAAGACAGAAGAAAAGATGAATGAAACTAAGAGTTGGTTTTTTGAAAAGACAAACGAAACTAAGAGTCAGTTCTTTGAAAAGATAAACAAAACTGACAAACCATTAGCTAGATTCACTAAGAAAACAAAGAGAGAAGCGTGATAAATAAAATAAAAAATGAAAGAATAAAAATAGATACTATAGAAATATAAAGGATTATAAGAGAATACAAAAATTGGACAACCTAGAAGAAATGGACAAATTCTTAGAAACATACAACCTTCCAGGGCTGAATCATGAATAGAAAATCTGAATAGCCCAATTACTAGTACAGAGACAGTGTACTAGTACTTTTTGAAACAGTACTTTTTGAAACAGTAATCAAAAAGCTCCCAAAAAACACAGGTCCAGGACCAGATTGCTTCACAGGTGAATTCTACCAATATTCAAAGAAGATTTAATATCTATCCTAAAACTATTCCAAAAAACTGAAAAGGAGGGAATGCTCCCTAACTCATTTTACAAGGCCAATATCACCGATACCAAAACCAGACAAAGACAACACAAAGAAAGAAAATCACAGGCCAATATCTCTGATGGCTGCAGTTGCAAAAATCCTCAACAACATATTAGCAAAACGAATTAAAAATTACATCAAAAGGATCATACAACATGATCAAGTGGGATTTATACCAGGGATGTAAGGATGGTTCAACATCCTCAAATCGATCAACATGATACAACACATTCACAAAATGAACAAAAATCATGTGATCATCTCAACAGATGCAGAAAAAACATTTGCCAACATTCAACACCCATTTATGATAAAAACTCTCGACAGAATGGTACAGAAGTGATGATATGTGACAAACCCACAGCTAACATACTCAACGGTGAAGTAGTAAAAGCTATCCTTCTAAGATCAGGAATAAGACAAGGATGCGCAATCTCACCACTCTTATTCAACATAGTATTGGAAGTGCTAGCCAGTGCAATTAGGCAAGAAAAAATAAATAAAAGACATCCAAATTGGAAAAGAAGAAGTAAAACTGTCACTATCTGCAGAGGGCATGATTTTTATATACATAGAAAACCCTAAAGATTCTACCAAAAATCTGACACAAATAAATGGAAAGATATGCCAGGCTCATGGATTAGAAGAATTAACATTACCAAAATGTCCATATTACCTAAAGCAATCTAATTCAATACAATCCCTATCAAAATCCCAAGAACATTGTTCACAGAAATAGAACAAAAAATTCTAAAATTTATATGGAACCACAAAAGACCCTGAATAGTCAAAGCAATGCTGAGAAAAAAGAACAAAGCTGGAGGTATCATATTTCCTGATTTCAAACTATACTACAAAGTCATTGTAGTCAAAACGGCATGGTATTGGCAGAAAACCAGATGCAAAGATCTCTAAACAGAATTGAAAGCCCAGAAATAAACACTTGCATACATGGACAATTAATTTACAACAAAGGAGCAAAGAATACACAATGGAGAAAGGACAGTCTCTTCAATAAACAATGCTGGGAAAACTGGACAGCCACATGCCAAAAAATTAAATTAGACTATTATCTCACACCATACACAAAAATTAAGTCAAAGTAGATTAAAGGCTTGAGTGTAAGACCTGAAACCATAAAACTACTGAAAGAAAACACAGGTGGTATGCTCTCTGATATCAGTCATAGCAATATCTTTTAAAATATGCCTCCTCAGTCAAGGAAAACAAAAGCAAAAATCAATGGGATTACACCAAACTAAAAAGCTTCTGCACAGCAAAGGAAACCATCAATAAAACAAAAAGACAACCTACCAAATGGGAGGAGATATTTGTAAATCATATACCCTAAAATAACTCATACAACTCAACAACAACAACAAAATTACCTGATTAAAAAACGGACAGAGGAGTTGAATACATATTTTTTCAAAGACATATAGATGGCCAACAGACAGATGAAAAGATGTTCAGCATCACTAATTATCAGGGAAATGCAAATCAAAACCACACTGAGATATCACTGTACACCTGTCAGAATGGCTAGGGTCAAAATGACAAGAAATACCATGTGTTGGCAAGGATGTGGAGAAAAGAGAACGCTCATACACTGTTGGTGAGACTGTAAATTGGTGCAGTCAGTACAGAAGACAGTATGGAGATTCCTTAAAAAATTAAGAATAGACTACCATAAGATACCCAGCTATCCCATTTCTGGGTATTCATCCAAAGAATACAAAAACACTTATTTGAAAAGATATATGCTCCCCTATGTTCACTGCTGCATTATTTGCAATAGCCAATATATGGAAACAACCTAAGTGCCCATCAAGGGATGAATGGATAAAGAAAATGTAGTATATGTGTATGTATATATAAATACACACACACACACATATACATACAAAGGAATACTACTCAGCCATGAAAAAAGATGAAATCTTGCCATTTGCAACAACATAGATGGACCATGAGGATATTATGCTAAGTGAAATAAGTCAGATGGAGAAAGACAAATACTGTATCATTTCACTCATAGATGGAACATAAAACACTAATAAACAAACAAAAACAAAATAAATGAACTAAACAAACAAAAAAAAAAACCCCAAACATGTGGATACAGAGAATAGAGTAGTAGTTACCAGAGGGAGAAGAGGAGGTGGGGAGTGAAATAGATAAAGGGGATCACCTATATGCTGACAGATGGAAGTTAAATTCTTGGTGGGGAGCAAGCTGTAGGGTATACAGAAGTAGAAATATAATAATGTACACATGAAACTTACATAGTGTTATAAATCAATGTTACCTCAATAAAAATAAATAAAATCATTAAAATCCATATTTTTACACTGTCCTGATCTTTAGTAAATAAATAACGAAAGACCCCAAAGCATTCAATAACTTTCATTTATAAAGAAATTTAAACAGGTATTAATCTTATCATTAAATATCTTCAATTTTTATTATCGTGTTTACCTGTACAGCTTGTAAAGAAATCTTATGTCCTCATTTTTAAAAGATCCTAATGAATCAGAATTCATTAGGAAATTGTTCCATTGAGAAGTCTGACCAAATATACTGCTTTAGTTGATATTGTAATTGACAAAAACATAAACCTTACCATTTTTCGGTAAAACACAGAAAGATCCTTCAAAACACCGTCACTTAAAACATCAAGAGACCTAAATAATAAGATATAAAATTCTATCTTAACACTCAAGTTTAATACCTGTTAAGACTTTCAAATATGCAGAGACATTTTATATTGTTGAATAAGGAATATTTTTTTAAAGTATTAATATGCCAGCTGCAACAAATTCTTTTTGGAAGTATGTGTAGTTATATATTTCACATAAACAGCAAACATATTAGACAAACATACTGAATAAAACTCTTATAAATAAGTGATAGAAAAATATTTTCTATCATAATAGCAAGTATTCAACTTTCATTTTCCACAAATATAATCTTTATTACAGAAGGAGTACTATATTGACAGAACAATGGCCTAACTATCAGGTACCTGAATTCTATCTAGAATTATCACTGCTCCCAATTACCTACATGACCTTGAGCAACTCAGTTTCCCTCTCTAGCCCTTAATATCTTCATGTGTAAAATGACGTTTGGGGACTTCCCTGGTGGCGCAGTGGTTAAGAATCCGCCTGCCAATGTAGGGGACACAGGTTCGATCCCTGATCTGGGAAGATCCCACATGCCGCAGAGCAACTAAGCCCGTGCGCCACAACTACTGAGCCTGCGCACTAGAGCCCATGAGCCACAACTACTGAAGCCCGCACGGTCTAGGGCCCACGTGCTGCAACTACTGAGCCCGCGAGCCACAACTACTGAAGCCCACATGCCTAGAGCCCGTGCTCTGCAACGAGAAGCCACCGCAATGAGAAGCCTGCGCACTGCAACGAGGAGTAGCCCCCGCTCGCTGCAACTAGAGAAAGCCCGCGCACAGCAACAAAGACCCAACTCAGCCCAAAATAAAAATAAAAATAAATTTAAAAATTAAAAAAATAAAACGACATTTGGACTAGTTCAATTGTATTCAAAGGAGATTTTAAGGAATTCTCAGGTTCCAAAGAGGTACTTTGAGGCATCAGTAAAAATTTAAATCAAAGTTTACATTCTAAAGTGTACTTCAAACTATTTTTAAAACTAATACAAAGCAACCATATTCAAATCTGTACCACATTCGTTTTTTAACATTTTGAAGACAAGTAACTTGTGATGCTACGTCAATTTTGATGCAGCTCTGTTTTCTTAACATCTCTGTGCGTATTTATTTACACTTCTGGCAAACACATTTGACTAGGAATGGTTACATTTACATAAATCTTTGCTTTTAATGCAAGTTATAATGTCTACTCATGTAAAATTATTCACCGCAGCACATGTGCCACCCTTAATAGTTCAGCTGACAAACTTGTCACAACATAATAATGGAACAATAGTAATGTGACACATCATCCTCCAATATCATATTTTAGATAGATTTGGCTTGTTTCACACTGTGACAAATTAAACGAGCTTAATTTGGCAATGCAAGGGGAAAAAATTGCTATGATTAGAATGACTAATGTAATGTCAGCAAAAAAAAATAAATGTATTCTGAAACCTCTGCCAGGTTCTGACAATGAAATACCAGAGGCATTTTGAAATGACATTGTCTAATATCCCATAATATTAATTTTCATTTGGAAAGCATTTTTCACAAAATAACAAAGCATTAAATAGCCAAAAGAATTTCCTCTAAACTGAACCCTAAATGGCAATTATTAGGAATCTGTTAGTGATTCACCTTTTAAAAATGGTAGAAAACTTTTATTTCAAACATGTTTTTGGAATTAGTTTCATTAAGCATCATCAAGCATCATCCTGACTTTGAAAGGTGAATTATCAAAAAACTGTTGCCATTTATAATTAATTATATGGATCAAGGTTTTCTTATTTGCCAAAAAAAAATGTTTCACGGGTTTTCTTATCCTCATATGAGGATATAAACAGAATCTACTTCGTAAGGTTTTCATGAAAATTAAGTGAATCCATATAACACTTTTAGAATGCCGCCTGGCACATACCATTAATTATCATTATTACTATTACTATGTAACTATTATTATAGTACTATTATTAATTATTACTATTATTATTATGGCAGTAAGTATTAGCTATTATTACAATTAAAACAAAATACAGCATTACACTAGACACCGACTTTAAAAATGCAACTGGGCTTCCCTGGTGGCGCAGTGGTTGAGAATCTGCCTGCCAATGCAGGGGACACGGGTTCGAGCCCTGGTCTGGGAAGATCCCACATGCCGCGGAGCAACTGGGCCCGTGAGCCACAACTACTGAGCCTGAGCGTCTGGAGCCTCTGCTCCGCAACAAGAGAGGCCGCGATAGTGACAGGCCCGCGCACCACGATGAAGAGTGGCCCCCGCTTGCCGCAACTAGAGAAAGCCCTCGCACAGAAACGAAGACCCAACACAGCCAAAAATAAACATAATAAATAAATAATAAATAAAAATTTAAAAAAAAAAAATGCAACTGACACCAAGAAATCTAATCTGAAATTCCTGTGCTGACCAAAAAGACTTACTTTTCTCATCACTGACTTTATACTGAGTAAATGTAATGAATTTGTGACCTTATGCTAAAAAATAAAGCTGTAAATTTATTTCATTAAAAAATTCCACTGCTAAAACAGTTGAAAACAATGGGATTAAATTTCCCAAGATTCCTCTAATTCTAAAATGTCGATGACTCCTAAATCATTAGCATTTATCAAATTCTTTCCATCCAGGTAAACATCAATATAACATGAAATATTAGCTTATAAAACAGGATACATATATTTAGCTGATTTTTTTCACGTAAAATTTGTCACTTTTCATAAGAAAAATTTCATTACCATGCAAGCTTCAACACACATTATCAGCTTGCCATAAACTAGACCAACTCAATTTTTTCGGGCCATCTGGTGCAGCCTAAGTTTGACCAAAGAATCAGTATGTAGTATAGGAAATATCTTAAAAGAGAATAAATAGAAAGAGAAAACAGAAATCAACCAGTAACAAATTGTATGCATGCATGTATGTGAAGTAATTAAGCGCTGGCTTAATTAGTATTACAGATAGTTTCCAAAAGCCAAGGTAAAAACTACATAGTTACAAATTAGCCTAAACAAAGAGATATGAAAACATATACAAATATACTTGTGATAATATTGTCCCACAACCTTCCAACCAGCATGTAAGCACCACTGAGGGCAAGGATACTGTCTTTATTTGTTCCCGGTAGTATCTTAGCAATGGCTGGCATATATTAAGCATCCAAATACTGATGGAATGATTGAATCCCCTTACATTTTCACTTTTTCTACAAAGCTGGGATTTATCGTTATTCACTTTTAAATTACTAATATATTTGTTATTATATATAAATAAGTGCTTTTGCAACAGTCTGTATATATCTAACCTACCTTGCTTCAAGTAAAGCTGCCATATTCAGTCCTATAAACTGTAAACAAGATAGTTTCAACTGTTCAGCATTATACATTGCTGCGAATTCCAGTAGCATAGCAGCATTCTTAAGGGTAACTACAAAGGAAAAGATATGCGAAATGAGATGAAAGGCATGTTACTACAGCAAATGAAATATACTTATTTCTCAAGTTGTCAGGTTTGAACACTTAGAAGAAGGAAAACTGAAAGTAGTGTCTTGCCAAAAATAAGTTATACTAGGGGAAATATACAACTCATTTTCCATCCCAATATGCCAAAGTAATTTTAAATGACTTGTTCAGAGGAAGTATAAACACACGTAAAATTTTAAGCAAAAGAAAATACAGAAGGTGCATTACAGTGTCATCTAAAAGCAAACATATAAGAATTGACAATCTTCTACCTAACCTTTTCAGAATATTGTTAACTTTCACTGATAAACATTCCTTTTCATTTATATAGCACAGAATAGTCATTCTCTCTTCTATAAAACTAAAAAAGTATACTTAGGAGTAGGAGAAACTGATGAAATCCTTCTACAAAATATATTTATGTTGAGTCATCTATCAGACTTTACATGGGTATATTTACATATATAAACACATACAAATACTATATATTTAGAAAATAAGTACATTTAAATCTTACACATTATTGTTCATGCCAATGCAGAATCTGGCATACTGTACAAAAGATGCTAGATTTTGTTACAATCCTTGTTAACTTTATATATGAAGTGTGTTTTGCTAGAGACTGTCCCAGAATATTCTATTTACCTAGCATGTAACTTTGGCTTCCCAAACCCCTCCATTCTTTTTCTTACTTACTCTGAGTCCCAGCCAACAGAGGAACACAACTATTTTCTACACCTGGCTTCCTCCACTTCTTTGTTCTTTCTCCCTTATAACTCAGTCAAAAGTTATATGCAGACAATATGCAGACAATAATGATCGCTGCCTCACTCTTGACTAACCTAAAGTTTCAACTAATGATGAACCCAAATTCTCCCATTTCACAGAAATAAAAATGGATCATACAAAAACTTTAGAGTTGTTCAAGGAGAAGATACTCCACAGAGCTCAAGAAAAGTGAGTAAATAAGACTCTAGAGCTAAGACAAACTATTAGAAGTACAAATTAGAAAAATTTGACAGGAAATCCCTTCACACTTCCTGAAGAGGCAAAGAAAGAGAACAAAGATAAGATTAGAAAGCCAAGAAACTTTTATATCAGGGTGAAGAAATTTAACCTTTAGCCCAGAGTAAGCAATTAAAAATATATGACAAGGGAAGACATTAATTCCTTCCTACAGAAAGATTAAAGAAGAAGTTAGAAAAGAGAAACAGGACTTAAAAGACTACTATGACACGACATAGAAGGGATGGGTAACAGTGATCTCAACTAGCAGAGTGAGAGTGAGAATAAAAAGGTAGGGGAAATGTGATCAACACAGTTAAGATTATAATCAATTTTGACAGCTGCAATTTGGGTGTAAAAACAAAATAACAAAAAATAACTCTGGGTTCCAAAGTTGAGTGTTAGGATGACAGCCATGCAATTAACAGAAATAATGAACAGAGAGAGAAAAATAAGAGTTTGAGAGAAAAGAGAAGTTTTTGATCAAATATATTAACGGGATGGTTACATAAAAATTCCAGCAAATAGCAGGGTAGCTAAGTGTAGAGTTACAAACCAGGGCAAGGGTAAAAAATTTCTGCTTTCAAACTCTCATCTTTCAGATTCCAAAATAAGTTTCATGCCATCTTTATTATTCAAGCTTTTATGGCATTTCCAAAAAATTAACGTATTTCAATTCTAAGATGTTCATGTTTTCACATATTAACATCTCTAAAATAAGGATGTGCTTACAAATGACACGAAGTAGTTTAAATGTCTTGATATTTTTAATGATACAAAAACATGCATTTTACCATAAACTTCATCAGAAAGTCAATAAAATACAGTAAATCCTGGATCAACCTGAAAACACACTAAGATTCTAATTCAAAAACTCACGTTTTTCACTTAATGCCACTTCACAAATCTCTTTCAATCGAGATATGAGAAGCTGATCAGCCACCACAAGAACACTACAAACAAAATCCACATTTTGAGATTCTAAAAAAAAAAGAAAAGAAAAAGAAGCGTCACTCTTTATTATTATTTTGTAAACATTATATGTAAGGGGAAAAAGTTCAAGTAATTAAGACACTACAAACGAGAGAATTATGATGATTATTTTCTAAATGTTGAAATGGCAAGTGTGATAAACAGTAATAACATCAAAATATTTCTGTCTTTTCAGTAGAAAGCTGTAAAATATAACACACCCAAAATGCCCTGGTTCAGACTAGGACCATAAAATGGGCAACTTGAGTAGATCTTTTTTAGTCTAAAGAACCACTAGAATGCCTGACTTGTTTAAAATCTCCCATTGTTGTTGAACAAACATTTCTCAAACTAATAGAGGGGAAAGTCAAATCTCATCATCGAAGGTAATATACAGGTGTATGTTAATTAGATACACATATGTTAAAACATATATATATATATACATACGGGGGGTAGAGGGGGCAGGGAAGGACGAAGGGAGAGGTGAATAATGCTCTTAGGCTTCCTTACTTAAAACAAAATTGGTCATCTAAAAGTACTTTTTTTTAAAACTATAGAACTTCCTTAATTTAACATAAACTTGATCCAGTGTACTATTAATGACCTTAAGCAATGCTAAAATCACTGCCAGAATAGTAATATAAATAGGAAAGAAAAAAAAAAAATGCCACCACCATAGGAAGAAAAAAAAAAAAAACTTAAAAAGAAAAAAATGAGCGACTTTCCTGGTGGTCCAGTGGGTAAGACTCTGTGCTCCCAATGCAGGGGGCCCAGGTTCAATCCCCGGTCGGGGGACTAGATCCCACATGCACGCCACAACTAAGAGTTCACACACCACAACTAAGAGTCCACACACCGCAACTGAGAAGTCTGCATGCTGCAACTAAGAAGTCCACATGCCAACAACTAAACAATCCCGCGTGCTGCAGCTAAGACCCGGCGCAGCCAAAAATAAATAAGTAAATAAAAAGCAAAAAGCCCTCAAAATGAAGATGAAATATATGCATTTAAAAAAGAAAAAATGAAAGTAAATAAACCATTTTTAAAAATGAGGGAGGGGCTTCCCTGGTGGCGCAGTGGATAAGAATCCGCCTGCCAATGCAGGGGACACGGGTTCGAGCCCTGGTCCGGGAAGATCCTACATGCCGCGGAGCAACTAAGCCCGTGCGCCACAACTACTGAGCCTGTGCTCTAGAGCCCGCAAGCCACAACTACTGAGCCCACGTGCCAAAACTACTGAAGCCTGCGCGCCTAGAGCCTGTGCTCCACAACAAGAGAAGCCACCGCAACGAGAAGCCTGTGCACCGCAACAAAGAGTAGCCCCCGCTTGCCGCAACTAGAGAAAGCCTGCGAGCAGCAACGAGTACCCAACGCAGCCAAAAATAAATGAATAAATTTTTAAAAATTAAAGAAAAAAAAAAATATGAGGGAGAGGTGAAGTCATTGTAAATGGCAGACTAAGAACTACTTCAAAAATTCTTCTCCACAAAAGCAATGAGAATATTATAAAAAAATTATCAAAAATCAACTTTTTCAGAATTCTAGAAATTAGCCAAAGGCTTGCAATAATCTAGGGAGCACTGACTCAAAAAAATTGGCGGAATCTTAAGAATAGTAAGCTTTGGGAGACTAGCTGCTCCTACTTAGATCCTCCTCTCCTCTCCTCGCCTCTCCTCCTCAGTAGTCGTGAAAACCGTCAATCCTGCAATCACAGGCAGCTACATCCACTGGAGGAGACAGAACAGTTGTGGGGCAACATTATCTAGAAACTGTCATTATTTGACCTGTCTGGCAGTTTCCTGGAAACCCAGTCAGCAGGGGTTTATTTGACCTGACTCAAAGCTTGCCCAGTGTGAACAGCCTCAGAAGAGGGCATTTATTCAAAACAATTAGCAATTACTTAACACTGAAGCTGCCCAAGACAATAAATAAGGGATAGAGCAAACAAGAAGCAGGTTAAAAAAACTTACAAAGAACATCTAGGGAAAGAGATATTGTCGTGACTGAATGTTTATGTCCCCTGAAAACTCGTATGTTGAAGGTATAATTTCCAGTGTGGTTGTATCTGGAGACAGGGCTCTAAGGAACTGATTAAGGTTAAATGCAGTCATAAGGTAGGGCCCTGATCTGACAGGATTAGTGTCTTTCTAAGAAGAGACATCACAGATCCATCATCTCCCCCAACTAATCCCCTTCGTGTGTGTGTACCCTCTCACTCTCTCTGTCTCCACTCACACTCACACACAAGCACTGAGGAAAGGTCAAGTAAGGACATAACAAGAAGGCAGCCATGTACAAGCCAGGAAGAGAATCCTCACCAGAAACTAACCTTGCTGGACCTTGACCTGAGACGTCTAGCCTCCAGAACTGTGAATGATAAATTTCGGTCTCTGTTATTCTGTTATGGCAGTCTGAGCTGACTGTGTCCATAAGGGGTTTTGAAGTTTTAACATATTCCTATGAATCTAGAAGGTCATACATATGTGGAGGGCTGTGCACATGCCCAGAAAAAACTTAAGAAGGCCCAAAACTCTTACTTCTGGCTGACCTTGAGACTGCAAAAGCAGGAAGTGAATCTAAGGCACAGTTGTAAACTGCCCGGCTAAGAACTGAAGCCAGGCCGCCACACACACAAAGGGCCCCTAGACACAGGCTGGGAGATTTACTGGTTTAGGCATTTAAGGAAAATTCTGTCTAATTAGTAGCTGACCACTAAGCTGACCAAGCAGAGACCTCAGTGGTCATATATGACAAAGAATACCAATTTTACAGAATTAGTTCCAATAAGTCACTAAACAAACAGCAAACACAACAATCCCTGGGGAAGGAGGAAAATCTGATTTCAAGAGTTGCTACATGATATTATTTAGATATGTCCAGTTCTCAACAAAAAATTATAAAAGATGAAAAGAGAGATGTAAATATATGGTCTATATACAGAAAAAAGCAGCCAAGAGAATCTGTCCCTGAGAATGCTAAGATGCTGAGCCATTACGTATTACAGACTTAAAATCAAGTATTTTGAATATGTTCAAAGAACTAAAAAAAATCATGTCTAAAAATCTAAAAGAAAGTATAAGAATAATATCTCATGAAATTAAGACTATCAATGAAGACAGAAACTATACATCAATTGAGATTATCCAATCAGAGGAACAGAAAGAAAAACAAGAATGAATAAAAATACACTGAGTATAAGAGACCTATGGAACACCATCCAGCCTAGATAGATACTTATGGGAGTCCCAGAAGGAAAAAAGAACAGACATAAAGAATATTTGAAGAAATAATGCAGAGGGGGAGAAAAGTAAGAGTGAAGAGGATTTGTATGGAATCAAAGTTAAGTTGTGAATAACAACCAAGATAGGGAGTAACCCCAATACCCATCAATAGACGAATGGATAAAGATGGGTGTGTGTGTGTGTGTGTGTGTGTGTGTGTGTGTGTGTATCTCACATACAGTGGAATATTACTCAGCCATAAAAAAAGAATGAAATTCTGCCATTTGCAACAATGGACCTAGAGGGTATTGTGCTTAATGAAATAAGTCAGAGAGAGAGAAATACTCCATGTTATTAATTATATGTGGAATCCTGGAATCTAAAAAAAATAACACAAATGTATATAACAAAACAAAAACAAACGCACAGATATAGAGAACAAAAGCAGTTGTTACCAGTGGGGAGAGGGAAGGGGGAGGGGCAAGATAGGTTTATGGGATTAAGAGTTAGAAACTACTATGTATAAAATAAATAAGCAACAAGGATATATATAGTGTACAGCACACAGAAATACAGACATTATTTTGTAACAACTTTAAATGGAGTATAATCAATAAAAATATTCAGCCACTATGCTGTACACCTGAAACTAATATTGTAATTCAACTAAACATCAATTTAAAAAAAAGAAAAAGAAAAAAAGTTGTGGTTATTTTAAAACAGACTGTTATAATTATAAAATATTATTACATGTAAGCCTCATGGTAACCACAAAGCAAAAACCTACAGTAGAAACACAAAAGGTAAAGAGAAAGGAACCAAAGCATACCACTACCAAAAAATCATTAAATTACAAAGGAAGACAGCACAAGAGGAAGAAGGGAACAAAGGAACTGCAAAACAGTCAGAAGACAACTGACAAAATTCCAGAAGTACATCCTTACTTACCAATAATTACTTTAAATGTAAATGGATTAAATTCTCCAATCAAAAGCAAAGTAGTTGAATAGATTAAAATACAAGGTACAACTATATGCTGCCTACAAGAAAATTATTTTACCTTTAAGGACACACATAGGCTGAAAGTGACAGGATGAAAACATATACTCAATGCAAATGGTAACGGGGGGTGGGCATACTTGTATCACACAAAATGGGCTTTAAGTCAAAAACAGTCACATGAGGGCTTCCCTGGTGGCGCAGTGGTTGAGAATCTGCCTGCCAATGCAGGGAACACGGGTTCGAGCCCTGGTCTGGGAAGATCCCACATGCCCCGGAGCAACTAGGCCCGTGAGCCACAACTACTGAGCCTGCGCATCTGGAGCCTGTGCTCCGCAACGAGAGGCCACGATAGTGAGAGGCCCGCGCACCGCGATGAAGAGTGGCCCCCGCTTGCCGCAACTAGAGAAAGCCCTCGCACAGAAACGAAGACCCAACACAGCCATAAACTAAAAATAAAAAATTAAAAAAAAAAATGTTTAAAAACAGTCACATGAGACAAAGATGTCAGTATATAATGATAAAGGGGTCAATACATCAATAAGATATAACAATTGTAATAGACATACAGCATTGAAGCACCTAAATATATAAAGGAAACAGTAAAAGAGCTGAAGGCAGAAACAGACATCAACATAACAATAGAGGACTTCAATACTCCATATTCAATAGGAATAGATAATCCACACAGAAAACCAATAAGGAAACAGCAGACCTGACTAACAATACCCGCCAAAAGGCCCTAACAGACATATAGAGAACATTCCATCCAACAACAGCAAAATACACATTCTTCTCAAGTGTACGCAAAACATTCTACAAAATAGACGATATGTGAGGCCACAAAACAAGTCTTAACGATTTAAGAAGACTGAAATCATACCAAGTATCTTCTTTACCAACCACAATGGTATAAAGTCAGAAAAACAGGAGGAAAACTGGAAAATTCACAAATATGTGGAAATTAAACAATACAGTCCTGAACAACCAATATGTCAAAGAAGAAATCAAAGAGAAAGCAAAATAATATCTTGAGACGAAGGAAAATGGGAAACACAACGTATCAAAACTTATAAGGGGGCTTCCCTGGTGGCGAAGTGGTTGAGAATCTGCCTGCCAATGCAGGGGACACGGGTTCGAGCCCTGGTCTGGGAAGATCCCACATGCCGCGGAGCAGCTGGGCCCGTGAGCCACAATTACTGAGCCTGCAAGTCTGGAGCCTGTGCTCCGCAACAAGCGAGGCTGCGATAGTGAGAGGCCCGCGCACCGTGATGAAGAGTGGCCCCTGCTTGCCACAACTAGAGAAAGCCCTCGCACAGAAAAAACGAAGACCCAACACAGCCATAAATAAATAAATAAATAAAAATTTAAAAGACAAAAACCAAAAAACTTATAGGAGTAAACAAAAGAAGTTCTAAGAAACACGTTTATACTGATAAATGCCTTAAAAAGAAAGATCACAAAAGAACAACCTTAAGGTTTTTACACAACAAAGAACTATAAAAAGGAAAAACAGAGCCCAAAGTTAGAAGGAAATAATATAGATAGAGCAGGAATCAATGAACCAGACACTAGTAAAACAATAGAAAGGACCAATTAAACTAAGAGTTGGTTATTTGAAAAGATAAACAAAATTAACACACCCCTGTAGACTAAGAAAAAAGAAGACTCAAATAAATAATTGTAAATGAAAGAGGAAACATTACCAGTGATATCGCAGTGATATCGCAGAAATACAAACGATCATAAGAGACTACTGTGAACTATATGCTAATGAATTGGATAATCTAGAAGAAATGGATCAGTTCCTAGAAACATACCAAAACTGAATCATGAAGAAATAGTAAATCTGAACAGACCAATAACACAGTAAGGAGACTGAATCAATAATTAGAAGTCTCCAAAATAAGTAAAGCCCAAAACTAGAAAGCTTCACAGGTGAATTCTACCAAATATTTAAAGAAACATTAACCTCAATCCTCCTTAAACTCATCTCAAAAATTGAATAGGAGGGAAAACTTCCAAACTCATTTTATGAGGCCAGCATTATCCTGATACCAAAGGCAGACAAGTTCACTACAAGAAAAGTACAGAACAATATCCCTGATTAACATACATATAAATATCCTCAATAAAATACCAGTAAACCAAATTAAACAGCATATTAAAAGGATCATACACCATGATCGAGTGGGATTTACACCTGTGATGCAAGGAGAGTTCAACACGTGCCAATCAATAAACACGATACACCACGTTAACAGAACATAGGCTAAAAATCATACGATCCTCTCAATAGCTGCAGAAAATGAGTATGACAAAATTCAACATACATTCATAATAAAAACTCTCAAGAAATTAGGTATATAAGGAATGTACCTCAACAAAATAAAGGCCATATATGACAAGCCTAAAGCTAACATCATATTCAACAGTAAAAACCTGAAAGCTTTCACCTAAGATCAGGAACAAGACAAGGATGCACACCCTCGCCACTTTTATTCAACACAGTATTGGAAATCCTAGCCACAGCAATGAGACAAGAAGTAGAAGGAATCCAAATTGAAAAAGAAGAAGTAAACTGTCATTGTTTGCAGATGACAACATAGAAAACCCTGAAGACGCCACCAAAATACTATTAAAAATAATGAAAGAATAAAGTTGCAGGGTACAAAATCAATACACAAAAACCTGTTGCATTTCTATATGCTAACAATGAGCTAACAGAAAGAGAAATTAAGGAAACAATCCCATGCACAATCGCATCACAAAGAATAAAAGACTTAGGAATAAACTGAACCAAGGAGGTGAAAGATCTGCACACCAAAAACTATGAAACACTGAGACAAGAAATTAAAGAAGGTACAAATAAATGGAAAGATATCCCATGTTCATGGACTGGAAGAATTGATATTGTTAAAATGCCCATTCTACCCAAAGCAATCTACATATTCAATGAAATCCTACATAAATTCCAACGGCATCTTTCACAGAAGTAGAAAAAGTAATCCTAAAATTCATACGGAACCATAAAAGACCGTAAATAGCCAAAGCACTACTGAAAAAGTACAACAAAGCCGGAGGCATCACATTTCCTGATTTCCAAATCCTATTACAAAGCTTCAGTAATCAACACTATAACGTACTGCCATACAAACAGACACGTAGACCAATGAGACAGAATACAGAGCCCAGAAATAAACCCTCATATATACAGCCAATTAATCTTTGACAAGGGTGTCAAGAATACAAAATGGGGAAAGGACAGTCTCTTCAATAAAGGGTATTAGAAAAACTTAATATCCACATGCAAAACAATGAAATTGGACCCACATCTTACACCATACACAAAAATCAACTCAAAGTGGATTAAAGACTTGAATCTAAAACCTGAAACTATATTATAACTCCTAGAAGAAAAAAGGGGAAAAGCTCCCAGACACTGGTCTTAGCAATGATTTTTTAGATGTGACAGCAAACCACATGTAACAAAAGCAAAAATAAACAAGTGGTATTACATGAAACCAAAAGCACAGCAAAGCAGTCAACAAAATAAAAAGGCAACTTTGGAATGGGAGAAAATATTTGCAAACCATAACTGATAAGAGATTAATATCCAGAATATATAAGGAACTCCTAAAAATACAATAGCAAAACAAACCAAAAAAATTACAGACTTAGAAAACAAACTTATGGTTACCAAAGGGGAAAGGTGTGCCGACGGATAAATTGGGAGTTTAGGATTAACATATACACACTACTATATTTAAAATAGATAACAAACAAGGACCTACATATAGCACAGGGAACTCTGCTCAATATTCTGTAATAACCTAAATGGGAAAAGAATTTGAAAAAGAATAGATACATGTATATGTATAACTGATTCACTTTGCTGTACACCTGAAACAACCTGCAACACTGTAAATCAACTATAGTCCAATACAAAAATTTTTTAAAAAGAAACATAAAAAAAATTTTTTTTAACAGGCAAAAGACCTTAATAGACGTTTGTCCAAATAAGACATACAAATGGCCAACAGGTAAAAGAGAAGGTGCTCGGGCTTCCCTGGTGGCGCAGTGGTTGAGAATCTGCCTGCTAATGCAGGAGACACGGGTTCGAGCCCTGGTCTGGGAAGATCCCACATGCCATGGAGCAGCTGGGCCCGTGAGCCACAGCTGCTGAGCCTGCGCGTCTGGAGCCTGTGCCCCGCAACGGGAGGGGCCGCGATAGTGAAAGGCCCGCGCACCGCGATGAAGAGCGGTCCCCGCACCGCGATGAAGAGTGGCCCCCACTTGCCGCAACTAGAGAAAGCCCTCGCACGAACCGAAGACCCAGCACAGCCAAAAATAAATAAATAAATAAATAAATAAATAAAATTTAAAAAAAAAAAAAAATGTTAAAAGAGAAGGTGCTCAACGTCATTATTTATCAGGGAAATGAAAATCAAAACCACAGTGAAATGTCACCTTATACCTGTTAGGAAGGCTATTATCAAAAAAACCCAAGATAACAGGTGTTAATGAAGATGGGGAGAAAAGGAAACCCTTGTGCACTGTTGGTGTGAGTGTAAATTGGTGCAGCCACTATGGAGAACAGTATGGAGGTTCCTCAAGAAATTAAAAATAGAACTACCATATGATACAGCAATCCCACTTCTGAGTATTTAGCCAAAGGAACTGAAATCAGGATCTTGAAGATATACCTGCATTTCCAAGTTCACTGCAGCATTATTCACAACAGTTAAAATATAGAAACAGCCTAAATGTCCATCGACAAATGGATAAAGAAAATGTGGTATCAACATACAACAGAACACAGAAGCATACCACTCTATGACTAAAGACACCTGGTAAATAAAACATGGGTGTGTTGCCTGACAAAGTATACAAATGAACTGTCTTTATAAATTTCGGTTCAATTATTAGTCTATTTATTTTACTTCAGGTATGTTCGCACAGGGGAAAAATAGGCAAGAAAGAACTTTTGTAGACTGTCAAAGCTATACTCCCTGCTGTCAAGTCCTCATTTAATCATATAAGTAGCTGGGTATGGAAATGTTAAATCTAATCTCAACCAATATTAATAAGTCTTATATATTCACGTTAAGTAATGAAAATTTTCTTTTCCATTCTTTACTATTAGTAATCATCCCTACTGCTTATTTTAAATTTAAGCCTCTGTTGATGGCTTATTTCAATTAGAGTAGAAATTAAGATTCATGTGACTTTTATCATTTTTAACTATATCTTAAATATCTGAAATGTCTTAACTCTTATTAATACCTTTTATCACCACAGCTTCATCAGTATAGAGGTAGTCCAAAATAACTTTCAGTATGTCAGAATGTATTGGCATTTCCAGAGCTGCACAACTGGAAGCCTAAATAAAATAGAGTAAAATAATTAAACTACAAAATACTACTACAATCTGACTGAGGTTACTGGTATGAAAAACTTTTAACAGGAATCACATCAAATGCAAAACAACATAACATTTATAAAACGCAAAGCTAAAATGAGATACATTTAATTTTAAAATGCCTTGTAACATGAAAAAGAATCAAGAAAAATTGAGAAAAAAAGAAACAAACTGGTATTCCAAATACAAGTCCAAATAATAATGAAGAATTTATTTAAGGAACTTTTTTGCAACAATTTTCATTTTGGAATGTTGCTATTTTCCAGCAGGCTTATGCATAAATGAAGTTGAATACAAAGCAAAAACTGAGTTAAAATACTTTTTAATTTCTTTAGCATATAACTTCCCAAAAGTATAAAGTATAACTACCAGCCTATGTGTTCTATTTAAATCTTACCTCAATCCATGAGCTACTCAGCATACTATGAAAATATTCTGAAAGAAAAAAAATTGAGTAAGAATAGTGAAACAATACCAAAACAAAAAATCAGCAACTAAAAAGTGTACCTACCAAGTCTAGCACAAAGAACGCATTTATGACAAGGAAATTCCTTTCCATCCACTGATTTCATGGTCACATCACATAAATAAGAACTGAAAAAAAAAAAAAAAAGTTTAATTGAAGAGCAATTTCTTTACATATTTAGCAAATAAAAAATAAGAAAATCCATTATAGGATTTGTTTTAACGTTTGATTTTCTCCTAATTAAAGGTGGCAAAGAATATACAACTTGAGGGTATACATATAAAGTACTTCATCTCCTTCCACTTTAGGGAAGATAATAAGGCCTTACAATAAAGATAATATTTGTAAAGGGAACTGAATACAGATAAATATTCAAAAAAGTCTTGTTTTTTATTTTCCTTTTTCAATACAGGCCCGGTGTAATAAGTAACATCATAGTCAAAGGTCTTTAATTCACTTATTTGTACAACCTATTCTGTGCTAAGCACAGTCTAGATACCGCCAGTTTTTTTTCTCCAAGACTTTTCACCTACCAAGTACACATACCTAAAAACAAAAACTTTTAATAATAAACATATTTAGAATAGTATATCTATTACGGAAAAAGATTATACTAAAGGAAATAATCTTCATAATGCTGACGAGGCATAATTATTTTGGGTTAACATCATTACTTACTTATAAAAAAATACAAAATTCAGGCCAAAAAAATTTTTTTAATTCCTTTCTTCATTAGAAAGTAATCAGAAAAAAATGAACTGTATCAATGTCTTATTGAGCAGTTAATACTTCAACCATTTGCCTCAACAGCTCTCCAACATTTCCAGAAATAAAGAAGACTAATAAAGGTAAGAGGGTATCCACATACACATTTTGCTTCACATATGAGTAAAAAGAGCTCTATTTCCACACTTAGGTCCCAAAATCTAGGGATGAAAAGTTTATCTTCATTTCCTAACTTACCATTTTCTCTGACTTAGCTTTGGTTTATTACCAGTTTTCTTGGCAATGACATTAATTTCTTCATTCTCAAATCGGACTCCATCTAACCTATCAAGGGTAAAAATTAACAACTGGTGAATATACTCCCCTACCAAAACGAACAACAACAAAAATCCAACAAATTAGCCCACATCTGAACATAATTATATAATCTGTATCACCTGGAAGAGTATCTCAACTAACCCCCACTCTGTGATAAAGAAATATCATACTTAATATTCAAAATACATTAAACATCATTATGCGTAAAGCCCTTCACTGTTTTCAATTAGAAAACATGATATACTCCCCTCCCTTGCTCCTGCCCCACAACTAAGGTTATACTGCCACAGGCAATATAAATACCTTAAAAACAGAGAATTCCAAAAAATCTGGTTTATAAGATGACAAATACTGTATTAGGCACTTTATACATGCTGTATGACCAAACTACACCAACAATATTAGGTCAATATTATCCCTCCCCTTTTATATACTGAGAAACTGAGGTTCAAGGAAATAAGAAATTTGCCCTAGCTAGTCATAGAGCTAAGAGGCATGTATAGTTCTTTCTAACTCCAAAGACAGTACTCTTTCCAGAATACCACACTGTCTGCCACTCCAGATCCCTGTTATACAAACACCACTGAGAGTTCAAACCCACTAACAGCCTTCCTATCTTTAATGTTTTAATCCAGGGAATCCCAGAGATAGCTTTTGCAGAAAATGGAGAAACAGGTCCATGAAAAGAAAGATACAAATCCAAAAACTAAAGGGGATTTGGAGAGAAAAGGACATGGAGACGGAGACTGAGGGAAAGAGAAAATAAGAGAAGGAAGATGAGGAGGGAATGGGGGGAAGGGAGGGGAGGAGGAGGAGAAGCAGGTCCAAGAACAGAAGCAAGAACAGTAGCAGCAGTAAATCAAAGCAAAAAAACAAAAAAAAACAAAAAAAAACAACAAAGAATTTCTAAAAGGACGACATAATGAGGTACATGAACAGATATCAAGGAGGAGTCATACCTACTACTCAAATTACTGAAACCAAATTTCTTTGCAACATTTTGCAACATTTTTACAGGATCATCTTCCCCAACACTTTTTACTTTTTTGGAAGATTTGTTTTTGCTTTTCTGCTTTTCACTAATTGTATGAGCTTGATTACTTTTGTAAACTTCAAATGCTGACTTCTGATTCTCTTCATGGGAATTCATTTTATTCAAATGACAATTCGGAGTGCTCTGACATTCTTCCGGTTTTTTGTTTAAATTGATTCTTGGTTTGAAGCCATGAGTTAAAAAGTCACAAGTATCTGTGTATATAAATTGTAAGAGGCACTCAAACAAGTCAGGATGAACCTTCTCTGCCACAAAGAGGTGGCACCCTGCAGAATCTTCATCTTTCCGGTAAACATCCATGAAGTCTAAAGTAGTACCATCTGAAAGAAACAATTTCTGGAAAAAGTCAGAACGCACTGCCAAAATATATTTATGTGCAGGGAAGAGTCTACTGCCAACTTGAAATGTCACATCATGGATGCTGTCCATTTCATCCGTTTCCCTCAACAGTTTGCCAAACTCTTCAAAAAAGGATGATGAGGACACAGCTGGAATTTCATAAAGGCTAGAAATGAAACAAAAATTATTTTTACTTTCCAGAAAATGAAAAAAAGAAAGCATCCCTAGCCAATTCTCCTTTTACAGTATAATTTCTTTATTTATTAAACTTAGAAAATTTTAAATTTAGCATTTCCAGTAACATAAGGATATTGCTCACAGTCTTTGATACTGTATCACCCTTTAAATATTTTCTATTCCTTTACGTATTTTTTCCCCTAAACTAAAATGACAAGAATTAAGTGTTCCTTTGAAAGCAGTGTTTTCTTTCTACGAGGAAACACTAGAATATAAATTTGAACGACTGTTTCACAGAAATTTTTTAAATGATTAAAAGTATCACTAAAAACATTCAAAAAGAGTAGAGTACAGTTTTCAACTTTTTCCTCTTTTATATCCTTTTATTTCACAAGTGGAGAAAAACAAATACAGAAAAACGAGTAAATACTTCAGGTCCCAGATCCCAGAATAGGTTAGAAACTTAAGGAAGTAAAGATAAATACACATACAGACATACATCAGTCCACAACTCTGGTTCTTTCAGTACTGTAAGCATGCAATCATACCTTCCCAATCTACATTTTGCCCTTCTAGGTAGGGTGACCAACCCCCCTGGTCAGCCTGGGACTGAGGGGTTTCCCAGGAGAATAGACGTTCAGTGCTAAATATGGGACTGACCTGGGCAAAGCAGGAGGAATGATAACCCTGTCTCTAGGACTTTTTCCCTCTTCAATAAGACCCTTGATATTTATCTTAACCTGTCATCTCTGTACTAATGTGACAGAAGATTTGCACTGAGATTCACAATGCCCACCAGATGACTCTATACTACCTCTTCCTTTGTCATTTCTCATTGTATTCAAGGGTCAGAAATTTTCATAAACTACGTAACAAATATTTATAATCTATTTCTCAGAATCTGAGAACCTAGAGTACATCACAAAGTACTAAAGATATGAATCAATTTTGTGCGTATATGTACACATTATCTTCAATATTTTCAATAAATATCAGTTTACAAACTAAAAGGAACATTCAACATTTCCAATATAACAAGTTCCACCCCTGAGTTAACCTGGTAACATGACTGTATCCATATGTCTGAAGTCTCTACAAGACTTGACAGCAGCTCTTCAATTAAATTTGTTCCAAGAGCTATTGAAAACAGAAAACCCAGTGACTGTTCCTTCTAAAAATGAAATTTAATACATACAAGAGTACCTTGTTTTAGGATCTGACTGCAAGATTGCAAAGTTGCATCCACTTGGATCTGTGCTGACACTAACAGCTCTATGGGCAAAAGTAAGTTTCTCAAGTCGAATTCTTTCATATGCACTATTTATATCAGAGACACAAGACACATCTGGTGAGGAATTATGAAGGTTCGATAAAATCTCTGCTAAAAAGAAAAAAATAAACTTCAATTAATCAAGGCTCTATTGAAACTGTTAAAATGATTTAGGAGTAAATAGAACAGAAAAACAATTAGGAGAATATGGAAATATCTTTTGTCTGTATTAAGTCCTTCTGAAGAACTGCATCTTCTCTCTCTTCAACATAATTTACACCCTATATATTGGTTGCCTTATAAAGGAAATTTTGGTGGGTCAATTCTCAATTATTCATGATATTATCCTCCACACTGCAACCAAAGCTGTCTAAAAGGCAAATACAATATTATACGACCTTCTAAAATTCCTCAGTTTCCATTAAAATTTTTATTTGCTCCCTCCCTTCTTCTCCCCCCGTTCCTTCCATTTATTCAGCAAATATCTGAGTGACCACACTGTGCAACTGTGATAAAGTGCTTTACAGTGTATCCCTAGTAATACAGTAGTGAACCTATAAGATAGGCATGTCCCTACCATCTTGAAGTACACAATGTAGCAGAGAAGACAGACATTAAACAAATGATTTTATCATTAGAAGTCAGATCAAGGCTATTTTAAAAAAATATGAAATGTGCATGCAAAGAAATGATTCTGACTGTAGTATGGAAAATGTTTAAAGTAAATAAACATAAAGACAAAGAGATCATTTAGGAAACTAAGAGTCCAGAAAAAGAATGAACACTATAGACTGAGGTTGTAGCAATGAAACTAGAGAAAGTGAAGATTTCAAAAATATTTGAAATGGAAGTGACAAAACTTGGTGACCAATGGGATGTAGAGGGTGAGTGAATATGGGGTGTGAAAGATAACCATTTACTTAGAAACACTGAAAAGCAGATGCATGAGCATGAGATCAGAATTCAGTTTTAGACCACTAAATATGACTAAGACACAATTCTGAGGACTTCCAACGCTTACAAGTCGAGCGTGCATTCTGGTTACTCTCTCAAAAATTCACTCTATTTCAGCCTCACAGAGCTTTACTAATCTTCCCCTGACAATCAGTTATTCTAATTTCTATGCTCTCAAAAAACTTATCATGTGCACATTAGTATTTGTCTCCATGAACTGCAAATATTTATATACATGTCTATTGCCCCTACAAACTCGTTAAGTGTCTGAGAACAGGGGCCTGTCATATATTTTTGTATCATTAAAACCTAGCCCTATATCCGGCACATAGTAAATATACCTTAAATATTTACAGACTTGTGTAATCTATAAAGAAATAAAATATGACAACTCAATAAACTATCCAAAAACAAAAAACCCATAGCATAAGCCACTCAATTCTCAGTCTGGGGAGAGAAAAAAAAAAGGAGCTTGGAAGATGGTTCAAATCCATCTGGGAAGTTTGTTTTTTTTTTAAACTTTATGTATCCCTGCCCCTAGAGCCAAGGCTAGAGACTAATGTGCCCCTGTTACTGATGGGAATGTACCATGACCTCCGGGCATACTAAAAGGTTGAAAGCTACGGACTTAAGTGGATTGAATTCCCTTTGTTTACCTGCATACACACAACCAAAATCAAAAGAAGAGATATAGGGGTAAAACCTAATAACACTTGTCAGTTAAACCTAATGATAAATACTTATAAAATTAAACGTTAGCTGAAGGTATGCCATTCACATATATGAACTAACCTTTCTTTTCAGAACTCTTTCTTTTTTCTTCAAACCATTTCCCTCTAAATCCCTCTCCATCTCTTGTGACAAAAAGAATTTCATTTCTACTTAAAGCAATATCAGAAATGAAGACTTGGCGTGGATAGGCCCATCGACACTGCTTCAGAGAACTGTTGACTGATCTCCAGCAAAATACCTAAGATAAAACCAAATTACAGTGGAATAGAAAGCAATATAGCATCTGAACAACCAAAAAATGAAATCAAGAGATATTATCTCTAAAAATAAAAGCTCTGATTAGTATGTTTCAACGTTCATTCTTTCATAGTAAAAGATAAACACTATAAAAGTCAAGATGGTGTGTCTTTCAGAAAGTACATCAAGCTAACATGAAGCGTTAAAAATGCTTTAAAGACCCTCCTCTTAAGAAGTGATTTTCACTGTTACTTGTTTGGGGCAAACAGATACAATGGAAAGAAAAACGAAAATCTTAATGCTAAAACTTGGAATGTCAGACTTGGTGTAGTATTTACAAGAATGTAAACCACCCTATGAAAATCCAAACTTTACTCTCAAGGGGGAAAAAAAGGAAATGCCTGCATAACTCACGTAAAACAAAGTCTTAGAGACAGAAAAATCATAGTATTCAATGGCTTCCACGTGGTTCTGCAAACCTTAGTGTTCCTGAGAAATGGCTCAGGGGCTGCTGCTCAGGGATGGAGAACGATGAGAGGCAGGGTGCTGGGCTTCCCAAAACAGCTCTATCCAGAGCAGCAACCCTTTTATCTGCTTCGCAGATTGGTATTCCAAGTATGATTTCATTTGAGCAATTAATACTGCTGATCTTTAAAAGCTCAATCCCCTCATAATTAAGAAACCTAAAGCACAGAATGGTATCTGCCAAGGTCACTCAAAAGTTATGTACACAAAAATAGACTATATTGATTAACTGATTCCGTCAGAGCTCGGCTGTCATTTTTATAGGAAAGTAATTAATTTTACAGGAAGTAAATATCCATGTGTATAAACAAGCTAGATCCCTATTAATGTAAATGAAATAAATCCCAAAGTCAAATGTTTTTATATTCAACTTTTTAAATGCAACTCCATGCCTCTACTTCCTGCTTTTAGTACAAATTAGATCTCTAATTCTTAAATATAGTTCCCTCAAATAAAATGATCAACCACAGTAGATTTATGCCTGTAATGTACCAGCAGGTGGAGCTTTATGATTAATTCTTCAATTTCTAAAATGTCAATTTTTAAAGCACTTTATAAAACCTCAAAAAACACTTGTTGTATGTTTTTATTGTATAAACAAAAAGCAGAAAGCAATCTGTTTTTCCAGTCACAGTGTAAAATTTTTTCAGTGTTTCTAATGTATAATACTTATTTTTTAATTGACCATTTTATCAGAGGAATAAAAATTAGAACTCTATTTACTTAAATGAAAAGAGGTAAGAGAGTCTTTTTTTTTTTTTTTTGGCTGCGCTGTGTGGCATGCAGAATCTTAGTTCCCTGACCAGGGACTGAACCCATGCCCCCTGCATTGGGAGTGTGGAGTCTTAACCCCTGGACCGCCAGGAAAGTCCCAGAGATTCTTTATATAGTGATCTAGAAATACATTACATTTTCTATATGATAGTTATGATCTCTGCATACATATAATGTGTACATTTGTTTAAAACCAAATTTGAGAGAAAATTTCCAATTATGTATTTTTAATATTGCCAGCTTAGCTTTTTACTTTTTTTAAGAATAGTTATATATCTCATATCTACGCAATTCAATACCATTTTTCAGTACTCAGTGTATATATCAAATAAGCTATCAAAACCCCTTACTTCCATTTTAAGCGCAATAAATGAAACTTTAAACTACAGTTTAACAAGGCAGTACTATGCAACATCAGTTAAATGTCATCATACTTTCTTTGAAATACCAGCTCCCAACTATCAATAATCAGTACTGGACATCAAAAACAAGTAGGGGAACAAAAGTCAACAGCAATCATCACTATCATAGCAATACAGTTTTACATCATCAGGTCTCCTACAGCTATCAACTGAGAACAAGATTACTATGCTTTTGTATAAATATATACTCACCCTTCCAGCTCCATCCATTGCAAGAATGCAAATTTTTTCACCCCCATTTTCTTTCAAATGTTCAGGATCAACTTTGTATTCCATATGCCCCCCAGATACAAGAACCTTTTTCACGTTTAGTTGCCTGGGTGAAAAAAAAAAATTCTAGATTAACATGTTCTCTAAAATATACAATCAATTTTAAAGAAATTACTATTCAAACACTAATTTAGGGTGATTACTGTGAAAGGTGGAGTAAGATGATTTGGCCTTTGGCATCCTCAGTCCCTCCTTTTATGAGTTTCCCCTACACAATGACCATTTCTTTCTATGGCAAGTCCTTCCCTCCCCACAAGTCTCTACCTACCCAGATACACACGTTAAACATCTAAACCCTCACTTGCTCATGTACACACATTCTCTCTAGGTTAAATAACTGATAAGGCTAAAAGCTACTAAATATATCTGCATTGTAACAGAAAAAATTTAAACCTCAAATCAAAACAGAAATCCTTAATTTCAAATATGGACAACCTTAAATAGGTACAGCTACCATAAAGATCATTAGCACCGCTAATTTAATAACTCATGCACTAGCCAATTCGTTATACATTTCATTACGTCTACACGCGTGACGTGCCTGTGGCACTGTGTGAAGCCTGCCTGCTATTACTCCAATGGTTATCCTCCCTTTCAGATAGTTTACCCACGTTTTAAAATGTTTCTTTTGTTTGTTTGTTTAATGTTTTTCTTCTCAAAATTACTATGTTGTAACCAGCTGTAACAAAAGAATTTTCTTAGTGAAAACTTGCATGTAACTTATATTTAGGTAATTTAATGTTATCAGGGCAAATTTTATAAATGTAAAGTAAAAACAAAACCTAACATTCCAAAAATCACCTCATGCTCAGAAAGAAACCTACATAGTCAGTTCTAAGAAACATGTATGTTCACATTTTCACGTTTTTATAACTGAAATATGACCTACAATTGATAACCTTCCAGTTGTTAACACACAGAAGATAAGTTGTATATATTGATGGTTGACATCTGCTCATGAGCTAACCTCATAGTTGGTATCCGTTCATGAAGTTACCATCTCATTGACATTAGCAAAAGCACATTCTGTTGCATTTCAATTCAAATCCCTGATTACTTTAAAAGTTGGATAGCTACTCTCTAGAATTCCTACACACTCCTGCTTCTACTAACTGAGCTATTGTATCTGCTCAAAGATCTATTTCTCTACTGGTATTTCTTACTACAGTTATAATATAATGAAATATTATGTAAATCAATGAAATATTAGTCTGAAAAGAACACTTTCTGTAAAAGCTGAATACTTTAAAACGACACAATAAATATGACAAGCAAAAAACGGCTGTCAAATCAGATATGGATTAACCAACTATATAAAATACTGAAAATATATAAAAAATATAGGATTCTGCCCTTAACTTACTTCACACTTGTTTTTAAGCACTTGCTCCTTAAATCATTCAAAATGAAGTAACAGGTAACACATTATAAGTATTATAAGTATGGTTTATGCACAAAAGACAGAGAACTCCAATTGGTAGACCCATCTTAGTTTTATAATTCCCTGCTTTAACTGACTTTTTGATTAGACAGCCAACTGCTTGTTTACTGCATGTTACTAAAACAGATAACAACTGGCTATACAGATACAAAGATAAGAAAATATACCACTTAGGTATAAATACATGGACTGAGTAGAGGGTCCACAGAATATGATTATTTTTTTTAAATAAACAAGTGTATAATATATAAAAGGCTACACATGAACCAATGATGATAGTGTCACAAACCAAGAATTATGATTCATCTAGTTCTGTGCACCTGAAGCATAAAAAAGGGAAACTTATAGGTCATATTTAACCATATGTTACCATAATTCAGAAATACTGTTTTACAACCTACAGAGAACTTTTATATATATTTACTGGATGTTTGCCAAAAGACTAAGATTATCAAAGGCAAAAACTCCTGACTTTCCCACCGTTCAATTTTCTCCATTTGACATTTCAGAGAATGCATAAAGCTGATACTCAGATATTTACTGGAAGAGGTGAATTATTATTAAAGTATGTTTCTTTCACAAAAATACACATACTTAGAAGCCATCTTCTTGCACTGATAGTCTGCAAGTAAGTAAATATCTCCCTTTGTGGTAACACAGACAGTTGCCCCATCACTAGCAGCAACCAAAGACACAGTGACGTCCTTATGATGAAGGGCAGAGACTTGACGAGGAGCAGTTACACACTTTTCTCCATTGGGATCTAGTAAATAACCTAAAAAATTACACAAATAAACAAATCACAAAATATCCGTTTTAAGAATACAATTCATTTTTCAGATATTGTCATCATGGATTTCTTACCCAGCTGTCCACCATTTAGTCCCATAGTGTAAACAGCTTCTCTAGTCCATAGCACTGTGTGAAACCTGCCTGCTGCTACTCCAGTGACTGTCCTCCCTTTCAGATATTTTGCTTGCATCTATTCAAAAGGCAAATAAGACTTCAGTTTATTATGTACCTATGAACTAACAGAATTTTGCACAAGATCCAGCAGACCAGGGTAGCAAATATATGGCATACTTGCTGCCAGCACCCCCCTCAAGTGCTAATGGCATTCATCACTAATAGATCTCAGCACTAATACTGAGACCCCAGCTCTTCTCAGAATACAAGACATCTTGATGCAGCCACCTTAAGTCAGCAGTTTAAACATGTAAAAAAAAAAAAACTGACAGTATAAAAACCAAATCATTAAACTTTTGTTAACAAGCAATATGCAAAACAGGCATTCTCATTCTTATTAAAAACTATGATACCTTTAAATTTGACATATCCAGAGTATCTCAACAGTGACACTACTGACAGTTGGAACCAGATCATTCTTCGTCGTGGGGATTGTGTTGTGCATCGTAGGAGGTCTAGCAGCATTCCTGGACTCTGCCCACTAGATGTCGGTAGCACCACTCCCACCCCTACACCCAGTTGTGACAACTAAAAATGTTTCTAGACATTGCCAAATGGCCCCTGGGGCACAGAACTGTCCGCACTGAAGAGTACCGGCTATGTCCATATCAACCCAGAGCTCTAGACACTGCCAAATGGCTCCTGGGGCACAGAACTGTCCGCACTGAAGAGTACCTGCTATGTCCATATCAACCCAGAGCTCTAGACATTGCCAAATGGCTCCTGGGGCACAGAACTGTCCGCACTGAAGAATACTGGCTATGTCCATATCAACCCAGAGCTCCAGACATTGCCAAACGGCTCCTGGGGCACAGAACTGTCCCCACTGAAGAGTACCGGCTATGTCCGTATCAACCCAGAGCTCTAGACATTGCCAAATGGCTCCTGGGGCACAGAACTGTCCCCACTGAAGAGTACCGGCTATGTCCATATCAACCCAGAGCTCTAGACATTGCCAAACGGCTCCTGGGGTACAGAACTGTCCCCACTGAAGAACACTGGCTATGTCCATATCAACCCAGAGCTCCAGACATTGCCAAACGGCTCCTGGGGTACAGAACTGTCCCCACTGAAGAACACTGGCTATGTCCGTATCAACCCAGAGCTCCAGACATTGCCAAACGGCTCCTGGGGTACAGAACTGTCCCCACTGAAGAACACTGGCTATGTCCATATCAACCCAGAGCTCCAGACATTGCCAAACGGCTCCTGGGGTACAGAACTGTCCCCACTGAAGAACACTGGCTATGTCCGTATCAACCCAGAGCTCCAGACATTGCCAAACGGCTCCTGGGGTACAGAACTGTCCCCACTGAAGAACACTGGCTATGTCCATATCAACCCAGAGCTCCACGGTAGCCACACAATGAGAATAAAAATGGGAGTAAAATCTACCATTTCTAAAGAAGTCTGCAAAATGATTACATATCTACAAATTCCACAGTTGGCTGGAGAAAATGGGCCTAAGAAGTACCACAGATTGCAAACTACCTCTAATTATTTTGGAGTAATTCCTGTTGATTCATTAGCCATCCAGGATGGAAAAGCATTGGATTTTAAAGCTTATTACTAAAAATGTATATCTAATAATCATTTTAAATCCAGAGGATTAAACCAGTGAAGAAGTCTAACATCCAAAATACAAAATCTTATGAGTTGAAAACACCATTTGCTATATGTGATGATTCTAGTAACATATTAATGTTAAAGCACCAGTCCTGTCCTACGTACTAGGTCCCTGAAGTTGAGGAAAGGCCACCCTCTGGTGGTGGTTGTATAAATGGGAAGGGAAAAACAGAACAAAAACAGTTGCTTTTAGACCTATGTTCCCTCACATAAACTTGCCAGGTATGATTTCTGCGCAGAGACAGATCTACCATGAAGCCAATAACCTTAAGTTTCTGGATGCCTCATTTACATGGCCCATTTTTTACTTATAAAATTTCTATCTTTTTCTTAAGGAGGGTCTCAAAATTATTTAAGTTTCAAACCCAAAATATCTGGATTCCCCGATGCTTATGAACACATACAAGTTGAATCTAAGGCAGTTTGCTGCCTAATTTCCCAAGTGCTTTCTTCCTCACTCCAAACACATGTTAATCTGTACATTACTATGCTTAATTTCTCCTGTGAAAAATAAAATATATACCACTGAAGAAACACACTGTTGAATACAAGTAAAATAAGTTGCTCTGTCAATGCCTTCCATTTTTTTGTCCATATAGGTTTTATACCAATGGTCACCTTATTATTTAAAAAAGAGAAGTTTACCTGTCTGGGTACATTACAACTGGAAGGTGGAGGAATGATTCCTAATTGATGAAAAATATTTAGGCCAAACGTATAAACACATCCATCTTCAGTTAATACAACAGTATGATCCTTAGCAGCTGCCACTTGAGAACAATTATGACCACTCAGTCCTTCCACAAGCCTAGGGACCTACAAAATAAAATTAACTTTAGTATATTACATTAACCATTTATATACAGTACAAAATACAAATACAATCTTATGAGACCACATCCCAAATGATACGACTGCTATACAGCTGTATCTATCATAGGCAAACTGTACAATTCAGCAAGGGGGAGGTAAGTTTAATGGACATTGCTTTATAAGTAAAATACAAAATCCCAGTAAGACATTTCAATAAAACAATTTGATTCAATAAATGATTTCTGAGCCCTTATCAATTATCATACACCAAGTGCAAACGTGTTTGGTTTGAATAAAGGGAGCTCTTCAGCCAAAGTATTCATTGGTGTAGTGAAGAAATAAATAAGAATACAGGAATCAATGCAGCCCTTCGATGCATAACCAAACATACGATATCATATTCCTTTAAAGTCATCTGTTCTGGGTTCAAATCTTAATTCTGTCATTTACCAGCTATTTGATCTCAAACAAATCTCTTATCTTCTCTCATTTTCTTCATCTGAACACAAAATAATAATAGCATTTTGGATGATAAAAAATCAGCATAAGGAGTAAATGAGTTAGTAAGTACAAAACACAACATTCTCTGGCTCAGAGTAAACAACTGATAAATGAGTGCTATTATTATTGTCATTGTGTATAAAACGAGGATAATAAGGCCTATAACCTCACAGAGCTGTTGTTAGACTTAAATCAAGGTAATGATATTGCATGGAAAGCATGAACAATGCCTAGAACATAATATACCCTCGAAAAATGGAAGAGACTACCATAGCTCTCTCTCATTTTTAAAGACCTCTTAACTGATGAAGATGCCAGCAGTCCCCTCAAAAAAAACTTACCTTAAAAATAACCTAGTGAGGAAATAACTTTCCTGAATGTAATGATTATTAGGTTTCTTCCAATTAGCACTAAGTTTCAGTAGCGTAAGTCAATTTTGTGATTATACAATGAAAATATTGGCTCAATTTGCAGACCACAAATACCTTAATGAGAAGTTAAAAATGAATAAAAACTTGGACCCTGGACTACAGGAAAAGAGTTTTACAATTAGTCTGATTTTTTAAATTTCAACTATGGAAATATTTGAAAGCTTATTTATGTACTCTCCTGACTCAATGTTTGCTATACAATATAATTTTCCTTTGATGCTTTAGAATTTTGCATCATATCTAAATCCTTATTTTGAACACAATATACCAGGAAAGTAACTGATCTTCTAAACTCTATTATCAGTCGGTATATTATTTTCTCCTTATAGTTTGTCAAAAAAAATTTTTAGTTAACTGAAGTTTCCAGTTTATAAAATTTTACCGAAGTTACCTAAACTGTATAATGACATTTCAATTACCAAGCATGTCTGTTCATCTCCATGGCCTAATCGTCCTCCAGGACCATGACCACAGGTATAAACTTGCCCTTTCTGAGACAGAAACACTGAGTGAAATTTACAAAGCACCACCTACAGGAAAACAAGAGAATATTATTAAACTTCTGTGAATAAAACATCCTTTATTTTATAAAAAAGAAATAACAGAATATTACTAATTGTTTAAGCTAGATAATAGGTACATTAGGATTCATTATACGGTTCTCTCTACTTTGTACATGTTTAAAGTTTTCTGTAATAAAAATTTATAATATATGGTGGTCTATTTTAAAACTGCGTCCAGAAACACTGACATTCGGGGAAGAAAAATTTAGAAGGAATTAATAAGCATGTGTTACCAACAAGAGACTAAACAAAGGAAAATGCAAATCTTAAGCATTCAACTACAAAAAGTAGTAGCCAGTTGTTTTCCAATTTCATAAAATCTCAAACAGCAAGAATTGAACAGAGTAAAACATGAAGCATAAAGATTACCAAATAGTGACTATTACTAAAGAAAATAGTGAAAATGCCTTAAGAGTATTTTTTCCACCTTATAAACAGGGAGTGGGGGGTAAACAGTATGTGCTTTTTACACCTCTGATTTTGTCTAATATATCTTTAATATAATTACATGGCTTTAAATAATTTTACACTAATTTTCAAGCTTTTCTCTTTTCCCCACTTCCTTTCTTACTGCTTCCTTCCCAGAACCCTCTTTGCCCTCTGACAAACAGTTCCATTTTCGTACATTCTTACCAGAAAACAAGGTTACTAAAAGGGCTGAACTGCATCAGAAGGCAATAATAGGATACCAACAGCAGTTTTAAATATGCATGCACTTACATACCTAACCTGCAGGCCACACTTTGTTATTTTTCAATGCATTAGTATACTTATTTTACCTTAATACTATCTAAAAATCCTTTTTTATTTTTAAAAATAATCTGCATTTACATCTCTTATGCCACCCATAAATATTTCTAGCTTAGGATATTAAAAAAAGGATTAAGAAATAAAAAATCCTAGAATTATTTTCCAGAAAGTCAGGGTCCTTTGGAAAAATAAGAAAATCATGGACTTCCCTGGTGGCGCAGTGGTTAAGAATCCACCTGCCAATGCAGGGGACACGGGTTCAACCTCTGGTCCAGGAAGATCCCACATGCCACAGAGCAACTAAGCCCATGCGCCACAACTACTGAAGCCTGCACGCCTAGAGCCTGTGCTCCGCAATGAGAAGCCCGAGCACCGCAGTGAAGAGTAGCCCCTGTTCACAGTAACTAGAGAAAGCCCGTGCGCAGCAATGAAGACCCAAAGCAGCCAAAAAAAAAAAAAGTTACAAGCTGAATTGCAAGCTGTTTACACATATCCCTAAACCACTTGGCTGTAAATACATGTGCCTATGATAATGCAAAAATCACTATCTTATTTAACTGTACCATAAATACCTGAAAAGTCTAAAAATAAAACCCAAAATTGTATTCAAATTTGTAATACAAAGTTACAATCTGTAAGGGAAAAATTATTTCATAAAACCAGAAGTAATACATTTTGTTCAATTCTGTATTCAATATTAGAATGCCATTCTATAATCTCTGACTTCTACAAAACAACCAATACCAGAGTGAAAGACCTCCAACTTCAAAACCTCTGAATTTTTTAAGGAGGTAACTGATCATGGATTTTCATCTTAATTCTCAGGAATATATTATGCTAATAATAATCATCTCTGTCCCATGGCAGTTAATTCATCTGGTACTATACTACAGAATCAGCCCTTTTTCAGTAATAGGGCTCTCAATATAACAGGTGCTCAGTAAATATTCCCATTAACTTGCTTCCATTTTTCTTACTGAAATTTACACTGCTTTCCTTCCTCTCAAACCTATCCATAGTGCTTGTGTTTCAACCCTCCTTTTCGTAATTAAAAAAAAAAAATCCCTTACATCCTTAATTTCTTCACAAAATACTCTCACATCCTTGCCTTAACTGAAATGTAGTTTTCTCTTTGGGTATACTGTTTCATCCTTAACCCTACCAAGTGGAATATGCTCAATTCTTCTACAGCACATATATCTTAGGATCAGAAGGTACAATCAGCCCATTTCCTAATGCCACCATTATTCCTTCACTTTTGTGTAAAAATCTCTGCTCCTGAAAAATCTCACCTCATGAAATCTGACTATATCATGTACTAAGTCAGAAAAGGAAAACAGGTATCTTTCTAAGTGCCTCAACTCTGATCAATCATTAGTGGCTGTTGACGGGTGAATTCTGAGGACCTGTTCAAGTTCAGTTTAAAATAGAGAGGGGAGAGAAGAGGGAGGAAGGGAGGGAGGAAGGGAGGGAAGAAGGGAGAACAAGAGTACGCTGTGACTGATTAGCGACATCTGCCAAAGGCTCTGAACTAGGTGAGGAAGAGCAGCCAGCCCTGCTCTAACAGCTTTCCTCACACTCACTAGAGACTCTGACCCCAAGCTTATGACTCTGGGCCATCCCAAGTCCTTTCAGTATCCTAAGTTCCCCCAAGGTCTATGTAGATGGCCAGTCAGAATCCTAGCTTTCAGGACACCACTCTACTCTTTACTTCTCTAGTCACTCTTCATTCCCATGTGGGCTCCTGTTCCTGGCCTCTCAAATTTTAATATTCTCTTGAGTTTAACTCTTCTATTTCATTTTTTTTTAACTGCTAATTGTGATACATTAACTAATGACTTTTGGTGTGAAAAACACTGTTCTACAGAACCCTAAATATGGTGGCCATATAATTTATAATCCAAATATTTGGGGGAATAAAAGGGGAATGACATTAACGATTACATCAGGGAAAAAAAATCACGTAGAGATGAACTCAAAAGACACATTCTGAGGTGTAATTTTCAGGATTCAGAAATTGAGATTTATAGCTTTAAAAATTAAGTAGAGAATGTTTAGGAGTGGCAAAATTAGCACTTCAGACAGTTAAATTTAAAAACTTTGAAAGAATGTCTGGAGTACAACTGAAATGAAACCCAAGAGGAAGAAAGGCTGAGGCTAGAGATATAAATTACACACACACACACACACACACACACACACACACACACACACACACAGAGTTACAGAGAAAGATGAGTAGGTCAACAGTAGCAAAATCCACTGAAGTGGAATCATCCAGAATAATGATATAAGGCCAAAGACCAAACCTTTACAATTATCAATTAAAATTTTACAATTACTTGTATTTAAGAACTCAGGTTCACTTACCAAAAACTAATAACAAACTTCATTTGAGTATCAACAACAAATTCACTTGAGAAACAATTTGAAGAACTCTAATTAATTAAGTAGAAAGAAAAGCTAGAAAATCAACACAAGCTCTACCTTTTTAAAATTAATATCTGTATAATGCCTTCTAACTTCTAACATGCCTTACACAAACATCTCATAGTTTTATGATATTTTACATAGTCTAAATATGATTAAGACTAACAAAATCTAAAAAGAATTAGTAAAGTTCTGTTGGTCAATTTCTTCATTCAAATATGTTACTGTACCTTCACCAAAGTTAACATAATCCAAATGAAAGATAAGCTATCAAATACAAAAGTTCTTTTTAATCTCTAAAAGTACTCAGATTGTATTTCAATATACCTGCTTGATATAAACCCCACTCCTAGAGAACAGATCCACCAACTCGGGATGATGTTTGCTATTCTGGCTTCCATGACCCAGGGTGAAATTTGTATTATCTCCCCAAGTGTAGACATCTGTAGGATCTAAAATGAAAATTAGTTTTTATACTCTTTTACATTTTAAACAAGTATCAGTGTAGTTTAATTACAGATATACTCCACTAATCAGTTTACCTCAAACATGATTCTTCACAAAAACTAATTTAATTACCATATTTAGAAAGATACTACCAACCCTCTCTTTTAAATTATGAATCTAATAATTTACTATATAACTCTAAGAATAGAAATCAGAAAATCCAATTCAGCACAGGCTTGTCCCAATGTAAGCAATCTAACACTTTACCCTTGTTTCTTTAGCAGTTAAAGTTTAACTGCTAAATGATTAAAATACCACCTGCCATATGCACCTAGTTTCCATGAAAGTAATACACATAATTATTTAAATGTAAAATGTTATTAAAACATTTAGTATATAAAGGTTCTAAATGAAGCAAACATGATATTAGTTCCTATTTCTACAGAAACATCATTTTCAATTAGTTTGCTCTTGATAGATGCAAAATCACACTAGAGATTGGGCCAATATCCATTAAACTGGGATAAAACTTAATCACAGCTAATTATGATATAAAGCTTCATTTTTATTTTGGAAGGCTTATAAAGTTCTTGAATGGAATTATAACTGTAACTTGCAACATAGTGTCCAAGATAGAAATAAAAATGAAGAACATGTCCTTACTTAGCTTGCTCACTAGTTAAAATGCAAATTAACTAGTGCCCCCATTTAAATCTCTTCTCCTTTTCAGTCAATTTCCATTACCAAAGCTCACAGGGCAAAAAAATTGAAGAGATAAGTGCAATGAGAAGAAGGAACACGTGGGTAGAAGAATCACTTCCTTTCCCCCTCTACCTCAAATGCTGTTACTTTCTGAATGCACATCAATGGCTTTACAGTAGTTACAATTCTAGCTGCCTTCCCTTTTTAGGCTGTGTTTTTACTCTTATACACAGAAATGAACACTGAATCTGAAAAATGTAAAGTAAACCAAAGTGCTGTGAAAGAAAACCAAAGTTATCAACCAACATACATCAGAATAAAAGTTCTTTGCAGATATCCACACAAATTTTCTCAGGTATTTCTATAACAATAAAATTTCATTAAAATTTTCTAAGCTGTACCTTAATGGAATATATTTGTGGAATTTTCTTACCGGTATTTCTGAATACTACATGAGCTGGTCTATCCTTCATTAGAAGATCCAAAGCTGACAAGCCTTCTTTATCTTGAATATACAGACTAACACCATGCTAAAAAAAAAGGAAAAAATATGTGTGTGTATATACAGATATATATGTATTTATTTTTAATCATTTACCTATAATCAGTAATTTATCAAAAAGTCAGATGATAAAACCCATAAATACATTAAAAATAAACATTTAATAACAATTATCTCCTATGCTCATACACATTTATTTCTCACATAAAAGAAAACTAAGAGAAATCAAACATCCAATTCTTGGGGGAATAAAGAAGAACCAGAAAACGTGAACAAATAAAATAACATTTAAAATCAAAATGAAAAAAAAATCAAAATGAACTAGATATGAAAGCTTTCCACAGTAAGACAGGTCAGTTACTGAGAAGGCCCTAACTTTTGGTCTGCATCTACACGTGTATGTACACACACATGCTTTTTTTTTCGTATTTACAGAGCCAAACTCCACATCCAGCTAAGGGCTGTAAAGATTTCTACACAATGGCAAACAATACTTTTTACTTTTTATATATATGTTTTTTAGGATTTACTGTATATAATGTGATCACATATGCTCCACCTTTTTGCCTTGAATTCTATTACATCTATTACTGACATGAAGACAATTATATTCTTTTATTTCCACTTGTGTGATATATATTTTTATATTTTTCCACTTAAAATATTCTACTTAAATTTTCAGAGCATTGTCTCTTACCACTTACAGTTAGATTGTATCAAAAAAAAAAAACCCTGGGGCTTCCCTGGTGGCGCAGTGGTTGGGAGTCTGCCTGCTGATGCGGGGGACGCGGGTTCGAGCCCTGGTCTGGGGGGATCCCGCATGCCGCGGAGCGGCTGGGCCCGTGAGCCACAGCTGCTGAGCCTGCGCGTCTGGAGCCTGTGCCCCGCAACGGGAGGGGCCGCGGTGGTGAGGGGCCCGCGCACCGCGATGAAGAGCGGTCCCCGCACCGCGATGTAGAGTGGCCCCCGCTTGCCGCAGCTGGAGAAAGCCCTCGCACGAACCGGGGACCCAACACAGCCAAAAATAAATAAATAAATAAATAAAGTAGCTATACAATTAAAAAAAAAAAAAAAAAAAAAAAAACCCTGAGAATGCACATGTGTGTGTGTTTTAAGAATGAATTTAAAGTAACCTGTAGTTTTATATCTCCAGAATTCAAACATGAAACAGAACATTTTCTGTCCCATTTATTTAAGGCAGTTAGCACACCCTATCCCTAGCACCATATTTACTGTTTTTAAAATATACTGGAGGAGGGGAGAAATAGAGCAATGTTCAATTCATATTATTATTATTACATACAGTTTTTTAAACACAAAATGTACTCCTTTTCATAAATAACGTTTAATATTTGCTGATAGTTTAATAAGGCATTCAACAATAATTTTAACTCGTGTGAGTGATCACTGCCCATCCATCTACACACACAGTTTACCTGGGCAATTACAGGTTGAGACAAACCATGAAGTTTTTAAACTCTAACCACAACATGTTGGAATACTCTTTTGGGGTTACTTAAGAAAGAGAATCTCCTCTTACCTCGTAACAATGGATTTTAATAAATTAAAACCAAGATGGTTCCAGATGGTTATAACACTTGATTTCACACGGGTTGTCAACGAACAAAAGTACTCGTTAGTGAGCTAACAAATAAAACAAAATTCAGAAGTGATCTATGATCTTAACAAATTTAAAAGTGTATGTTGCCTGCTACTTTCAAAGTTAGATACAATAAATCCATGTGGGAAGACCTGAGCTTGGCCTTCATAAGGGTAAGAAGGGTAGATTCCAGGGCAGAGTGTTCCAAGCTACGAATCTGACAAACAGGATCCCAGAAACTTAGATCCCTGGAGAGTTTACTTTACCAGTTTTATAAATTTGTCCTCAACTTTATATATATACCAACTGGACCCTAATAAGACTACATACAGTTGCATCATCCTAAGTAGCCCCAACTGCATAAAGGACTAGGAACACTTTTTTGCCTTTACAGCTCCCTACATATGGTGGTCTGTGACACTTTCTAATATGCTCACCTTGAACTCTAAAGGTAGTAGTAGGGTCAGTGTGTAGTCTAGTCTATCCCATTTATTAAAAGATCAACTCTTGGGCTTCCCTGGTGGCGCAGTGGTTGGGACTCTGCCTGCCAATGCAGGGGACGTGGGTTCGGGCCCTGGTCTGGGAGGATCCCGCATGCCGCGAAGCAACTGGGCCCGTGAGCCACAATTACTGAGCCTGCGCGTCTGGAGCCTGTGCTCCGCAACAAGAGAGGCCACGATAGTGAGAGGCCCGGGCACCGCGATGAAGAGTGGCCCCCGCTCGCCGCAACTAAAGAAAGCCCTCGCATAGAAACGAAGACCCAACACAGCCATAAATAAATAAATAAATATTTTTAAAAAATAAAAAAAAAAGATCAACTCTTTACATATCCCCAAAATAGTAGGTAAATTCATTAGCTTATTAAATAACATCTAAGTATAACCAAAAAACAAACTAACAAGCAAAGAAAAGGAGTCTATCCTTTTTTTTTCCCATTACAATATCCCTAGCACTTAGATCACTGCCTAATACACATTAGGCACTAAAAAAAAAAAAATGTATTCCAAATACTTTACAAACAGTATATCACTTAATCCACACAATCTTATGATTCAGTGAGTTCTTCCATTTACAAATGGGAAAAACTAAAGCAAGTTCTTCCAGGTTAGTAATATAAGTAAACCACCAATATTAAAGAAAAATGGTATAGAGGTAACAGACACAGCAGGACCCTACAAACATAAACATGCCTCCTGTCACGGAATCAAGAAGGTAATGAAAACCTGCATAAGATATGCTGTTGCTACTCTGGCTTGTGGTAGACAAGAAGTTTCTGCTGAGGTTTTTCCATCTTTGGCAGTCGGGAACTGATAGCACGGGTGTTTATTTATTGTACAATTTTAGCACTTAATTTTAAAATTTCATACCTATAAAGCTTTTATCAAATGTAATTCATTTAAAATGCGTTTTTCTGTATAGTCTCTTCTTGCTAGTCCATAACACCTTAAATGCTAGCGCCATCAGCAGAAGTGGAACTGACATGAACACCCCTATCATTGCAGCCCTTCCAATTAAAGGAGTGTTAAAAGGGGAAAGAAGTCTGTGCTAAAAAAATGCAGATGGCTTAGAGCAACATGCGAACACTAAATGGATGAAAGAGGTTTCTGTGGGAATATTTTTATCAGTGGGAAGCATCCATGTTAAGTGTCTATCACTTCAGAAGGACGCTGATGACGATAAGACAGTCAAGCCAAGAGCAAGGCGGCCCAAGGCACAATTTCCTGGCTTCTCTAGCCAAGGAGGCGAGGATGATTTCTAAAGGGAAATGAAACCCAAAGGGAGGGAAGGTCCAAAATTCAGACCAGAACCTACTTCAAACTGAAGCCCCAAATCCTAACACCGGAATGGTAACCCCTAGGACAGCAGAAAATCCAAGGACACTCTCAAGCTTGAAAGGATTGGCAGTCATCCAATTTTCCAGCAGAAACTGGTGGGAAAGGGTAGAAGTAGAGCTGATAGATGCTTTAACTCTTACTAACCTAGCTTTTCCTATAAAAGAGATTACAATAAGGAAATTAAACTGATACCCAAAGGTTTTAGATATAAGAGGAATTAACAGTACTATTAATAAACTTAAGAGAAGTTTTTCTTCACTGAAACTCCCTGGGGGAAAAAAAAAATAAGGAAGGTACCACTATTATCCTCTTTTTATAGATGAAACTGAGGTTCAAGATTTAGTAACTCATCCAAGAGGACTCAGTTAAGTGGTAAACCTAGATAGTTTAGCTCCAAAAAAGGATATTTTGCTATTAACACATACTGAAAATTATTTTGATCAGTAAATGTTACCACCTAAAGACCAGTATGTAAACAATTTTTCTGAAGTCAAAAACAGACACCAGGACTTCCCTGGTGGCACAGTGGTTAAGAATCTGCCTGCCAATGCAGGGGACATGGGTTCGAGCCCTGGTCCGGGAAGATCCCACATGCCGCGGAGCAACTAAGCCCGTGAGCCACAGCTACTGCGCCTGCGCTCTAGAGCCTGTGAGCCACAACCACTGAGCCCATGCGCCACAACTACTGAAGCCCACACACCTAGAGCCCGTGATCCACAACAAGGGAAGCCACCGCAATGAGAAGCCCGTGCACCGCAATGAAGAGTAGTGCCCACTCACTGCAACTAGAGAAAGCCCGCGGGCAAACAATCACCCAACGGCAGCCAATCAATCAATAAAATTTAAAACAAAAACAAAAAACAGACACCAAAGATAAAGACACTGAAGATATGCTCCCTAATGCCTTAATGTGACCACAAGTGCCTTGAGGACAGGAACTGCTTTGTTCTTCTCTGGTCCTCCACAAACATGACTAAATGCCTATACAAAAGCTAATTGTTCAATTTAAAACTCATGACTTCTAACAGTTTTTAATTTGCATTCATTAGTGAAATGACATCCATGGGGTATATATCAAAACACTTCATATTATTTGGCTAAACAGTACAACAAACCTAGATTTAATCTACTTGATGGGAAATTTAAAATAAATTGATTCTAATTATTTTTTTTAGAGGTAGATTTTTTTTAATAAATTTATTTTATTTTTGGCTGCGTTGCTGCACGCGGGCTTTCTCTAGTTGCAGCGAGCGGGGGGGGGGGGGGGGGGGGGCTACTCTTCGTTGCGGTGCGCTGGCTTCTCATTGTGGCGGCTTCTCTTGTTGCGGAGCACGGGCTCTAGGCCTGCAGGCTTCAGTAGTTGTGGCACGTGGGCTCTAGGCGCGCAGGCTTCAGTAGTTGTGGCACACGGGCCTAGATGCTCCGCAGCATGTGGGATCTTCCCGGACCAGGGCTCGAACCCGTGTCCCCTGCATTGGCAGGCGGAATCATAACCACTGTGCCACCAGGGAAGCCCTGATTCTAATTATTTTTTTAAAGAACTATAAAAACTTAATCCTAGCCAAACAAGAAATAAACACACTACTCAAAACATAGTCCCTAAGTGATTTCAATAACCAGTGCCCTTTTAAAGTAGATAATAATATAGTTATACAAAAGGAAACTATATTTCTTAAAAATACTAAAAGATATATAGTACTGAGTAAATGACAAAATGGGATTTACTTCAAAATAACATGGGGTGGAGAAAGTCAGTGGAGACATACATAACACAAAATTGGCCAAAAGTTCATGATACATTGTAAACTTTGGTATATGTTTAAAATTTTACATAAAAGGTTTAAATTAAAAGGATATATGAGATTTGAATTCTAAAGATGAGTTACAATAGTAAAAGATATCAAACAATTGATAAGAACTCAAATCTCTTTTGGAAAGTAAGTGGAGTATATGAAAAAGATTAAGAAAAACACATGCCAGACCAAATAGTTTTAAATAAACAAATGACACTTACCTTCAATAGAGACCAAACACAATCAATATGTCCATAAAAAACGCTTCTATGTAAAGCTGTCCATCCTGACTCCTTGTCTTTCACCAATGGATCCACTCCTTTCTCAATAAGCCAATCTAACACTCCTTTCTTTCCACAGGAGGAAACAAGGTGGAGGGCATTTCTGCCAAAGGCATCCTTGATAGTTGCAGCATTGTAACAATGACTGGAGAGAAAGGCCTTAATCTGGTTTTCACTCCCCTTTGTCACCACAGAAAGGACATCCAAAGCATGCTTCAGGGATCGACACTTTGATGTGCAGTCAGGGATGGAAGAATTCATCCTAATTGTTTTTATACAGCTTACTTCTTCTGAACAGTCAGATAATTTTAAAAAATGAAAAAGCCAGGACACAAAGGTGCTATTCAGAAAGATTTATAGAGAATAAATGGCCTGTTTAGGATTATAATTTAAATCCTCATGGCAACAGTATAAAACTATATAGATTTGTACAATTTATTTTGGCACTTAAATCCAAAAATTATAAATAGCCCTATAAAGTTTATATCAAACACAAGTTCTTTACTTAAAAAAAGACTTCCCACAGTTTATAAATTATTCCTGGAGTCAAGCACCAAGGGGGAGGAGGAGGGGAACTCCCCCTCCACACTGTCCGATCCTTTTAAATATCCATAATTGCAAGTGTGACCTGTAAGAGAAGGAGAAAGATAAAGTAAAAAATACACAGTCTATCTCTTGCTCAAGTATTTTACAATACAATTACCTCCATATTTAAGTGCCCCTAATTCCTATTTCAAAAACAAACAAGCAAATAAATGAGCCTACCAGCTTCTCACTGATAGGCTCTGACGTTAGTCGCTCCCCCTTCCCTGCGATATTTTCTCCCTGTGGAATGTGTGGCAAAGTTAGGAGCTTCACTGACAAGAGCTCGACCTCCTCCCCCAGTTTTGATAAGGGAGGTTAGTTCTGCTCGGCCACAAGCCTGACTGAAAGGTGCCTCCACCCACCTCCACCCGAGAAAGCTGAGGAGGAAAGGGGAGTGGACCCACCTGGCAGCAACCCTCCAGCCTGTTCGCCCGGATTCTACAAATGTTACCATACAGGTAACTGGAAGGGTCAAGGGCTCTCACATCCGAGGTATGTCTAAGTTATTTGACTTCACTCAAACCTTATTTCAGAATCCAGGCATCACGAGTAGATATGTTTATGTGGAGTGATGAAGTTAATGCATTTAATCAGGAACCCCAAAAGGGAGGCCACCCCAGTGGCCTCACCCACTTCACAAATCTAAACCTGTCGGTCTGCACCTACAGGACACACCTGTCAAGGAATCCCAACACCGATCAATCCTCCAACTCCGCTTTAGCGAGTTCACCTCACTCTAGAAAACAGGACCTGCACGCCTTATTAGGAAATCCCCAACCTCCTAGCCAAGCGCACCCTGCTTCAGAGTTGCCTCTTCTAACATGCTGTGAGTCTCTCTTGCCCAAAATCCCTTGGAAGATTGCTTCACTGCCAGTGAGCACTGACTCCCCACCCCCCCCAATCCATACGTTGTTTCCCCTTGAACAAAGGACACCCAAGTCGTTACTAAATTGTTTTAATTTTGTCATTTGACAGGAGAGAGAGAGAGAAAATGAGAGAGACAGAGAGAGAGAGAGGGAGGAGTGGGGGAAGGGAGGAAAGGAGAGAAGAGAGAGAGATTACTTTGTGCTATTCCTGTGTTTGAAGTGCTTTTCAAGCCCTGGAATTGCAGTCACCTGTCCATTTCAAAGGTAACTTTTAAAAGAAATGCACTTCAAAGCCACCTTGACATTGTTTTTCAGATAGCCACAGTTTTGCATTATCTGCTCTGTTATTGTTGCTAACAGCAATAAATTTAACTAACCATGTTAAAAACAAACAAACTTTCCACTGATAGAAAAAATTTTCACATCCTGAGATATGGGGAAGTCATTCTGGCCTATACATGACTTGGCTTGAACTTTACGCTAACCAGAACAGCCTGTCTTACGGCCTGTCAAACACACACCGTACATCTGCTTCAGCCATTAAAGAAGAGTGTAGCTCATCATCCAGTAACACAAAAGGTTAAGTTGCAACGCACTGCAGAGGCCCACTGACAGTACGTCCTGAGGGAAATTCAGGATGGGAAAAACAGGATGAAGCATTCTATGCTTTGGATCTACAGGATCCTAGGTAGGTAAAAAGACCAGATTCTTGCACCTTCCCATACACAGGAAAACACTAAAATCATTAACATGAGATATCTGTTCTTTGTGATTAGTAGTAATCTTTTCCAAGATGTATGCTTGACTACATGTATTTAAACACTACAAGTATTTAAAACATACATAAAAAATTTTAAAGACAAAAAAGGAGAAAATTTTTCCTTAATATATCATCTCTACAAATCATTAAGAGACCAACAGAATAAAAGTCAAAGAATATGACCACATTTCTCAAAAAAAAAGGAGGGGGGGTGGATTTAAATGGATTTTTAAAAAGAAAGAGGCTCACATCATTCAAAAGAAATGTAAATTAAAACTATAATGAGACACCATTTTTATCTATCAGAATGACAAAGATCAAAAAGGTTAAAAAAAAAAAAAAGGTTGATTACTATGTATTGACAAGGTTGTGAAGAAACAGAAACTCTACTCCACTGTTGGTGAGTATAAATCAGCACAGTCTTTATGGACAGCAATTTAGTAATATTTACTAAAATGTAAAATGCACATTCCTTCTGACTCAGTTTTACTAAGAATTTATCCTGTAAAACTATATCCATGTGTGAAATGACATAAGTACAAGAACATTCATTGCATCACTGCATGGAAAAAGCCTAAATAGGTAAAAGATAGTTATGGCATGTCCATTCAACAGAAGATTATTCATGTATCAAAAAGAATAAAGTAGCTATATATTTTCTAATATGAAATAATCTGCAAGATATATTGTAAAATGTCTCTTAAAACCAGATGTATCTGTAATGCCACGTATGAGAAAATGTACATGTAAGTATATGTTTATGCTTGAATATGCATGAAAGATGTTTAGAAGAATACACAAGAAAATGGTTAATAGTGGTTGCTCTAGGAAGACCACCAATAGTTGGAGACAGATATGGAAGGCAGACTTACTTTTTACTACTAGTAACCTCTTTTGAATGCTTTACCATGTGTATGTATACCTAGTTTAAAATAAACATCTTAAAAATATAAATAAATGCTAATATATTGATTAGAGAGGCCACAGTAAAGTCTAGAAAACTCAACCATCATACATGAGCCTCTAGCTTTTTTCCAATATGCTAATGTGTCTGCTTTGCCCATTCAGATCTGGAGAAATGAAATATCATTGTCAACTACTTGAAAAGCTACTAGCCTACAGTTTCTTCACTTCCTGTTAGAAAACTAACCACCAATATATTAGAAATTTTATATCTAGAGTGGACTACTTTAAGCATTTCTCCATCATCTTTTTATTTATCATCTCCTAATTATCTTCTTCTTTCAATATTTTTGTGCTCTGGATTTTAAATGAGTCGTCAACCCATCTATAATGCCTAGATTTTAAAGCTTTTATAGGAGAAATTCTACATAAATTCTCTTCTCCAAGGCATCAAATTAAGTTCCGCAAAATACTTTTTTTCATTTTAATTTATTTTAAAAATACAGTCGGCCCTCCATATCTGCATGTTCCACAACGGTGAACCGAACCAAGCTTAAATTGAAAATATTTAAAAATTCCAGAAAGTTCCAAAAAGAAAAGCTTGAATTTGCCTCATGCAGGCCAACTACTTACATAGCATTTTCAACTATAGTTGACCCTTGAACAACACAATGACCCTCTTACAGCTGGCTTTCCCTATAGTAGGTTCCTCGTATTCACGGTTCCACATCTGCAACTTCAACCAAAGGCAGATCCTGTAGTACTGCAGTACACATTTACTGATGAAAATCCGAGTATAAGTTGACCCATGCTCTTCAAGCCCATGTTGTCCAAGGTTCAACCATATTTACATAGCACTGACACTGTATTTAGATATTCTAAGTAATCTAGAGATGATTTAAAGTATACTGGAGAATATATGTAGGTTATATACAAATACTATGCCATTTTATATAAGGGACTTGAGCATCTGTAGATTTTGGTATCCGTTGGGGTCCTAGAACCAATGATACCCCAGTGATACCAAGAGACTACTGTATTTATCTGAATGACAGAGGAAAAACGGTTATAAAACTATTTAGAGCGACACAAGTGAGTTTACATATATGTATAGGAAAAATTTGTGTGTGTCAGACATAAACATTCCAAATCTGTATTTTCCACTCCCATTTCAAACCACACTAAGTCAGAAATCCTAAACCTAACTGGTTCTTAACTATTCTGATTTCCGCATCTGGAAATGATAGCACAGAACCAGACAACTCCTAGTCCTTTCTAGCTCCAGTTCTGTTTCTGCTAGACTACATATAAACAAGCAAACAAAGTGTTTGGTAGTTAGTTGACATGAAGAAAAAAGTACCAAAGCCTCAAGTAGTTTAAAATGTTTAAACTGGAAAACATGACAGATGGCAAAATAGTCCCATGTAGTTAATTTCATCCCTTTGAGGCTCTAAAATTTTGCCATCTTTGTGTTTTCAGTGTCTTCCTAATACCTGAAAGGAACTACTTATGTGAATAACCCAAACCCTACATGAAATAATTAAGATACAAGAGAAAAGAATTCCCTAATTTGTTACTATACATAATTTAAACACTTAAAAGGGAAAAAAGAATATTAAATATAAACAAAAGTGATACTATACTATAATATATAATGAGAGAGGCACATACAGAGTACTATGAACATAAATTAGGAAGGGACTAAGTGACTAAGAGCTAAGAGCTAGCATTTCTTAGAATCCTACATATTTGGATTCAAATATAGCAATGCCAGCTGTTACCAATTATGTAACTCTACAAATTACATAATCTCTCCAAGCCTTCATTTCTTCTTCTGAAAATGGAGACAATGCCACCAACCTCAAAGGGTTACCGTAATGATAAATAAAGCTGCTTATCATGGTACCTGCTACCAAATGTACATTCAACAAATAGCAGCTTTTATTACTATCGTTTCTTCGGTAACAAAAAGATAACAAATTTTTATTCCAAAGTTCATGTTTGGGCTTCAATGTCTCTGCTACTAGTTTCCATGCATTCTTCTCCTATGAAACCATACATACTAAGGTTACCAATGACCTCCAAATTGCCAAATACTTTTGGTAACGTTACTTGACTTCCCTGCTTTCGAGTCATGACCATGACATTCTCGTAAGGAATCTAAAAAGGAGTACTGAAAGCATAGGGAACCAATGAAGCATCTGCGCATGGGATCTCTCTCCTACCACTTCTTCCAAGGGCATTTTCCCTTCCCCTGACCTTCAAATGTTAGGCTTCTCTCAGTGTTCCACCTTCAGTCTTCTTTTCCTCTCTAATTCATACTCACCCTGCATAATTTCAATCTCTTCATGTTAACTTTAACCTGTGCTCATAATCCTCAACTATGTCTCCTGCCTTCACATCTTTCCTAAATTCCTGGCCCAATGCCTAGTGTTAATCTTATTCATGCTTTCAACAAATGCTTATTGAAGGCAAAGAAAGCAAAGGAAATACTTATTAAGCATGTAATATTTTACATGATGTGATATTTTACATCAAAGAGGTTAGGTAAGCCACCCAAATCACACTATCAGTAAAAGAGGAGTTAGAATTCAAACACAGATCTATTTCACAGTAAAGTCCCAGCTATTTCTACAACGCAATGCTGCCTCTTCAGTGCATCCGCAGGTCATAAGGTACTGCGAAAACGAAAATACACAGGACTTAAATATTCTAGATCTTCTAGTACAGACTCATGGATAATACTTAAGTGAAAATATAGCTCATTTAACAACTGTATTGACTGAACAAGATTTATTATCTATTACGCAGTCTCTACCATCAGTGGGGCACAGTCTAGTAGAGGAGAATGATTTTTATTAAATCAAGTCCTAAAAATATATCATGATTAAAACCTATGATAAAGATATAACAAGTGACTCATAGGAATGGGGAGTCAACAAGAGGGATAAAGGGAAGATTCCCCAAAGGAGAGGCGATGAGTTATGTGTCTGCCTGATAAATTCAGGGCCAGTGGGCATTTGAGGCAGAAGTAACAGTAAATAGAAAACACTAAAATCACCTTGGTCCATTCTGAAAATTCTAAGTAATTCAGAAGACAGAAATGCGTAAGGCCTAATATATACACAGGGATGAACTAGATTATAGACAGCCTTATGTGCCTTTCTTCAGGGATAAAGAAAGTGAGCAATTCAGAAACATATTTAGGACCTTGAGTTGACAAGATGTGGTCAACTCCTAGGTTTCTGGCTTGACTACAGATAGAGCAGCCAGGAAGAAGAGTAAAGGGTAAATGCTTTGTAAATCAAAAAAATAGAACAAACTGGAAACAAAAGGAACAAACAGAAATTAAAGGAGAAAATTTTTGCTTTATATGTTATGAATACGAAGTGTTGATGAGAAACTGAGCTGGAAGAGTGTAGCTAGCTACACAGGCGATGGTTAACCTTGAAGACTGGTCCACCACAAAGGTGCCAGCCAGCAGAGGTTGAGCCCTCAACAATGGCTCACAATCCTATTTAACCTTGGTGAAGAGTTCCGTTATCTTCCTAAAACACAAATCTGATCATGCTATTCTCTCACATATCCAAGACCAAAATGAACCAATATCTGTATTTCATGTGTTAACAGCCTTGTGACCTCAGGAAGAGGATGCCAGCTAGACTTGGCAACCACGTAGCACACAAAGTTCAGACTGTGAATTCAGAACACTGAGCTAGTAACCACTAAGTGACCCTGGGCACATAAGAGTTGCCTAAGCTTCAATTCTCTCACTTGTAAAAAGGGAATAAAAACTATTTATCTCCTGAGTTGTTCTGAAAAATAAATGAGACAATTCATGCACATGTAAGCACCCAAGAAATGTTACGAAGGAAAAAGGAACATAGTGATATAATGTATTGGTCAAAAAATAGAATAACTATATTAAAGCCCTTTCTGCTTGGAATGTTTTTACCCAAACCTTTACAGGGCTGCCGACTTGTCCATGGCTTACAAACATTACATCTACCATCTTATGAACTTTCAAATGGACAAGCATAGTGCTTTACATAAATGAACTAATTTAATCCTCTTTCCAGCCTGTATTGCCCTGTATGTATTAAGTAAGAATGGGGTTCCTATAATCTAAGGATTGGGTTTCTATTATCTAAAACCTTGGTCAAGTAGCTTAATCTTCCTAATCCTCAATTTCTTCTTCTGCAAAATGATAATAACAACATGCCTTGTAAGTGTGGACCTTGACTACACATAAAGATTCTAAGCTCCTTAAGGCAGGGAAGAGAATGCCATACTTCCTCATATTTCTCACAAAATATAATATGTATTCAATAAGTAGGCTTATATTTTTAAAGAGTTCTCTAAAATCAAAATATCTTCCCTAGGGCTTCCCTGGTGGCGCAGTGGTTGAGAATCTGCCTGCTAATGCAGGGGACACGGGTTCGAGCCCTGGTCTGGGAAGATCCCACATGCCACGGAGCAGCTGGGCCCGTGAGCCACAACTACTGAGCCTGCGCGTCTGGAGCCTGTGCCCTGCAACGGGAGGGGCCGCGATAGTGAGAGGCCCGCGCACCGCGATGAAGAGTGGCCCCCACTTGCCGTAACTAGAGAAAGCCCTCGCACGAACCGAAGACCCAACACAGCCAAAAATAAAGAAATAAATAAATAAAGTAGCTATAAAATTAAAAAAAAAGAAAGAAATAGGGAACTATCATTATAAAAAAAAAAAACAAAAAAAAACAAAATATCTTCCCTATAAACTTGTATCTATATTAACTGTCACAAAGCTACAAATTATAGTGACTCATAATTGGAGAACTTTTAAAATTTTAAATTCCTTCTGTAAGCCCTGAAAATAGTTCACATAATTTTAAAACATCAAGACTTACTACTTTAGGAAATTAATAATTTAACTTTATCAATATTGTATTTTATTTTATTCTGTTTTCTCAATTATTCTCTGGGTACAAAGGATAGAAACTTCAATATTTTACTAGTGCAAAACCCAGTTTCACAACTGAACAATTCCCCAAATTTTAGGGGGCAAGCACATCTCTGGAGGTGGCAAAGAATTACTGCCCTTGGGCCTTCCCTGGTGGCGCAGTGGTTACGAATCTGCCTGCCAATGCAGGGGACACGGGTTCAAGCCCTGGTCCAGGAAGATCCCACATGCTGTGGAGCAACTAAGCCCGTGAGCCACAACTACTGAGCCTGCGCTCTTGAGCCCGCGAACCACAACTACTGAGCCCACGTGCCACAACTACTGAAGCCTGTGCGCCTAGAGCCCGTACTCCACAATAAGAGAAGCCACTGCAATGAGAAGCCTGCGCACCGCAACAAAGAGTAGCCCCCGCTCACCACAACTAGAGAAAGCCCGCGTGCAGCAACTAAGACCCAACACAGCCAAAAATAAAATCAAAAATAAAATAAAATTTATTAAAAAAAAAAAAAAGAATTACTGCCCTATTAACGATAATAAAGGGACTTCCCTGGCAGTCCAGTGGTTAAGACTCTGCACTTCCACGGCAGGGGATGTGAGTTTGATCCCTGGTGGGGGAACTAAGATACCATGGCCAAAAGATGATTAAAAAAAAAAAAAAGAAAGAAAGAAGATAATAAACTAACTTTGACATCATTTATAATAATTAACTAAGTAACACTGAGCTCCTTATGCAATATGGTCTATTGTACTTTATGGTTCCGAAGCATAATGTAGAATTTAGCATGCTGAAAGCCCTGGACACAAGTTTTTTTGTTTTAACATCTTTATTGGAGTGTAACTGCTTTACAATGGTGTGTTAGTTTCTGCTTTATAGCAAAGTGAATCAGCTACACATATACATATATCCCCATATCTCCTCCCTCTTGCGTCTCCCTCCCTCCCACCCTCCCTATCCCACCCCTCTAGGTGGTCACAGAGCACCGAGCTGATCTCCCTGTGCTACGCGGCTGCTTCCCACTAGCTATCTATTTTACATTTAGTAGTGTATACATGTCCAGGCCACTCTCTCACTTCGTCCCAGCTTACCCTTCCCCCTCCCCCTGTCCTCAAGTCCATTCTCTACATCTGCCTGGACACAAGTCTTTTTTAAAATTTTTAAATAATGGAAGAACCATTTTTTAAATTCCTTGAAGTAAACCGCTTTGACTAAATATCTATACTTTCAGCAAATATCTATCCTATAATTATTTTTAGAAAACATCTCTTTCTGCCCTTAAATGCCCTGTATCAATTTCTAAAACCTATAAAAAAAAATCAAGGAATTTTAAATAAAAAGGGCAGTGAAAAGATCAAGGAGCTATGGAAGGACGTGAATTTGCACATCATGGTCATAGAAACACTACCACTCATAAAAGTCGCGTTCTTTTAGTACTTCTGATAAATCTCGACTTCCAAACGCCCTACTTCCAGGCATGAGAAAAAAAAAAAAAAAGGTGCTACATCAATCTCTGCTTCCTGAAAAATATCCCGTCCGGCTAACACACTTTAAGTTTTACTACCTACGTTGGAAATCCAGAGTCACGGATACCCTGGGTTACTTGTTTCGCTGATGAACTAAAACTTTTTAGAAATCGGCAACATGATACAAGAACAAAAGGCCTCTATCCTGTGTTCCCCCATCCCCCCAAGAAAAAACGGGTCCCTTTTCACTTAACAGTCGATTCACACTGAAATTCATCGTTAGCCTCCCCAGACTGAACTAAAACTTCTGTGACGCCACGAAAGGGATAAGAGACGTGGGCGCCCCGAGGAATGGCTTCAAATTCAAGGCTCCAGGGGAAGTGACACGAGACAACTATCAGAAACTAGCAGCGCAACGTCGCTGGAGGGCTTGGCAGGCAGGACCGCAAGGTAGCGCGGCGCCCGCACAGACCATTCATTAGCTCCGGGCGGCGGCGAGGAGGCGGCCGCCGGGACCCGGGCCAAGCAGCCGGCCCCGCAACGCCTCTCGCGGAGCCCGGCAGCCTCGGCGCCGCTGACTCCCCTCCCCGCGGCCCACCCGGGCCACCGGCGCCCGCGGTCACCCTCCGGAAAGATAACACTGTCCAGTCGCCCCGCGACTCAAGGGACGCCGTTGCCTCTGCCCGTTCCGCACGGTCGGGCCGCACCGAGCCCTCCCTCACCAGTCGCTAGATGAAAATGCTCCGGTGGTCTCCGCGGGGTGGGCACACGGTCGCGCAGGGACTCATCCTCAGTGAAGGCAGCAGAAGAAAACGAAGGGCGCCAGTGGAGGCCTGTCCCCAGGCCCGGGTCAGCTCCGGAAGCGGCTGCAGCAACAGCCGCCGCGTCTACAGACTTCTAGAACTGGGGCAGGAAGGAAGGGCCGGCACGGGCGGGACCCAGGAATAAGGCGGGCGCTGATTGGCTGGGGCTCGTGTATGCCTGTGGAGGATTGGCTGGTGTCTGCCCAGAAGGTCTCGCGTGGCAGCGCCTAAACTGTGGTCTTTCCCTGGCACCCTAAAGGAACTTGACCCCTCCGGCCTTGGGGGCGGGGAAAGGCAGCGGCCGAGGACTCTGGGCCAACGGGGGTGTGTGAAAATGTCCCTCCCGGGGTCAGCAGTCGCCCAAGGAGAAACCTCCCTCTCCCCGCAACTCGAGACTTGGAATCCAGGATTAAACCCTGGTGGAGAGACTGAGTTCTGGGGACCTGGACGGATGCCTTGGTCACCACGCAGCAGAAAGCAAAGGCGTGGGCATCTTGCACCTAAGAGAGTTTCCTCCCGTCGCCCTACCGGTGGGGTCACAGGAAAGCCCAGAGCGTCGTCTCAAAGAGACTCAGCCTCGCCTCTCCCCGGCCGCTCCCACCCCCGGATTTTCCGGGGTCACTCCCTGGGTCAGAAGGCGTCACTGCCTTCTTAGATCACTGTGCGGGGTCAGCCGCCGACCCGGGCCAAACCACTCACCAGGTCACGCCACTCAGTGCCTGATGCCAGGCTCGTACTACGCTTTTTACCCCTTAAGTCTGCCTCCAAGGGCCGTTTTAAAAATGGTCGAGTGAAAAAAATTAGGACACCAAGTAGCCAATAATCGATACTAGGATAGCGAAAAGGAAACATCCTGCCTGGGAATGCCTGAAACAGTAGGCGCCCAGTAAATGTTTGTTCAGGGAGGGTTACTGTAACTCAGAACAAACAACACTAGGAGTCAGGAGGTGTCTGTGCAGCTCTGCCACGTGGTCAGTTATGCAAGCCACTTAGTCTCCTTCACCTATAGAACGACGGAGTTGGACTAAGACGTCGTCTTAAGGGCGGCCCATTCAGCTTCACTCTTTCTGGAGCCTGCCTTGCAGAAACCCAAAGCCACCCAGCTGGTTAGTGAAGAGGAAAGGAGAATAGCTCTGCCGCTGCTCCTCCCAGTACAGTGTTCTGTCTCTTTGCCCCTTATTCTAAGTGCCCTACTTCCTTCTTTGACGTGTAACAAAAGCTAATTTGTAATGTAAAAATTGAGTGATTTTGAAAATAAGCTATGTACGCTGACTTTTATATTCGTGCACAAAGAAGCTAGCAATGGCAAGTAAAGTCAATAACGTAAATGAATGCATTGACCTAAGGTCAAATCTTTTATCAGTCTCCGGACAAGTTAATTCGCTTTTTTGAAGCCTCAGTTTCCTCATTTGTAAAATAGGAGCAATAATGCATTTTATGGTTGTGAAAATGTAATTATATAGAGATATATCGCACTTAGCAGAGTGCCTAGCACACAGTAACACTTCCTAAACGGTAGATGTTACTTTTTATAAATAAGAAGTATTTCCTTAGCAGCAGAATTATTCCAATTCCATTCCAATTGTTCCATTCATTTTAACAATAGCCAGTGCCAGGCACTTGTGGTAAGCCATAGGGATCCAATAGTGAACAAAACACTTATAGACCCAGAAAATTCCACACATAAGAATAATGTGCGGGAATTCCCTGGTGGCGCAGTGGTTAAGAATCCGCCTGCCAATGCAGGGGACACGGGTTCGAGCACTGGTCTGGGAAGATCCCAAATGCCGCGGAGCAACTAAGCCCGGGCGCCACAACTACTGAAGCCCGCGCACCTAGAGCCCATGCTCCACAACAAGAGAAGCCACCGCAATGAGAAGCCCCTGCACCACAATGAAAAGTAGCCCCTGCTTGCCGCAACTAGAGAAAGCCCGCGTGTAGCAACGAAGACCCAACGCAGCCAAAGATAAATAAATAAATCTATAAGAAAAAAAGAATAATTTGCAACTTTTACAAGAACTGCAAATAATACTATGATAAATTTAATCTAACTTCCCAAACAAGTGACACTTGACCTAAGATGGTAAGAATGAGTAGGAGATAACCAGATGAAGTGGGAAAGAAAGAAAGAACATTGCAAGCCAAGGGATGTGGAATTGCTCCCCATTTTCCTGGAAAATTAGGTGCCTTCAAAGATACTGGTAATTTGCAGGACAGAATATTGAAATGATTAGGAAATAGTACAAATGAAGTGCAATTCAATTTCATTTGACGCATCGTAGATGTGTTTGGTGAAGGAAGAGATCAAAATTAGCCATTTAAAAAATAATTCTGTTTGTGTTGACACATAGAAGAAAGAAGAGATAGAAATATACCAATAACAATGATTATCTCTGTGTGGTGGGTTATGGGTGATTCTTAATTTCTATCATTTTGAATTTGTCATTTTTATTTGCAACTTTTGTTACTTGATTAATTTTAAAAAATCAAAGTTAAGAAAAAAATAACTGACTGGAATTTCTAAAGTAGGCTTAAAGCAAGAAATAAATCTAAGGACGGTTTTAGAAGATTGCAGTGATTTAGAGGAGAAGAAGCAGGGGAATAGTCCAGGCATCGGGGATGGAGTTTGAGACGAGGCCAAGATAGAGCACTGCAGAAGTGTTTAAGCCACACCATTTCCAATACACTCCCCAAATGCCATTTTTTCCCAAATAAATTAATCGTGCTATCCTTCATCATCAAAATGTATTGTGCTACCACTGAAGTTGTTTAGAGATGAGGAATGCCGGTGCTGCCCCTGCTTCAGCTGGTGACAGAAGAAAGAATATCAGAACTTGCATGTTTGCAGTGGACCAAAGCCCAGACCTGTTCAGGTTCTACAAGAATGGTTATCAAAACAGGAAGATCAGCAGTGCAGCTGGCCTACAGATGACTAGAACCTTATTTGGCCCAATTAGCTTTCACTTCAAGCTGTCTTCCACGTGAGAACAGTTGGCTGGAAGCAGCTTTCTGGTACACACCTCGGCGTTACCATTAGGGAAGGTAGCACTGAGCCCTCTGCCTCAAGCACAGAATCCCCAGGTGCCCCGATGTACCCGGATATTGGCTCAGGTTAGGTGAGCAGTCAAGGGTACCATGATTGACAACCCTCATTAGAGTCCTGTGGTTGAAGCAGAGTGACAAGTAGTTTCCCAAAAGAAGACAGGGTACACAGCAGATGAAAAATAGACAACTATAGGGTGTTTCCATGCTATTAGCTCCAGGGGCTATGGTTCCAGCTGCGTTCTTCCTACGTAATGATTATCCTTCCAATTCTCACTTAGAGGAGGCCACCTCCTCACAAATCTGTGACGCCTTCCCTGATGCCCTTTCCTAACAGTTATCCCGTCCTCTCTACTAGTTCTATAGCTTATTCATATTACTGTGTCACACTGTGTTGCTTTTAGATTTATTAGTTTTACATGTGGGTGCAGTAAAAGCAAGGGTTCTGAAGGCAAACTGCTTGAATATAAAAGTTTACTCCTATTCTTACTAGCTGTGAGACCTAAGGCGTGTTTATATAACCCATCTAGGCCTCAGCCTCCTCACCTCTAACACGGGGTTAACGGTACTTCCTTCATAAAGGCCTTATGAAGTTTAATGATTTGATATATGTAGAGCTCTTAGTACAGCTGTTAGCACCTAATAAAAGTTGACATCCCTGAACTCTTCTGGATGAATATATTTGCATGAGAGAGTTTTGAGGGGTGGGATTGGGAGACCCAAGGAATGACCCACAAGATGGCAGTGTTTGAATATAACTTTAGAACTATATAAGCTTGAAAGCAGAATCCACCAATAAATCTAAAAATTCTAGGCAAATACTGGAGAAATTCAAGACAAATTCAAAGTCTGCATGAGACAAGCAAAAATTGTGAGAAATCAAACCAATTAATTTGGCAAGCTTAGCACTCTTTTTATAATCAGAACAAACTCTATCTCCCCTTTACTATGAGAATTTGTAGTGCTCTTTTCCCAGCCCGTCTTACTTACAATTGATCGTGTTCCTTCTTTATCTAACTACATGATTAAACCAGGTCGTTGTCACCACTGCTTCCTTAAGAAGAAGAAGAAGAGGGAGTTTGATGTAAAGATTTAAGAAGAAAAGCAAGTTTGATTTAAAATGGCAGACTGGACACATGCTACAGCCACATACTACATGCCACAAATCCCTAGGCCTGGCGGAAAAGACATCTTTAAAACTGAATTTTAAAATTCATAAATAAGTGCATTGGAAAACAAAAGTTTAGCTACTGATGGTCCAGAACTTAGGAAGATTCCCTGAAAGATGGATAGGAGGCTGGATTGGACAGTAGAAAGTAGTAACCCATAAGATACCATAAGCATATCTTATGGATGGCTATTATAATAGCAGAAAAATAGACTTTGAGACAAAAAGTATTACCAGAGATAAAGAGGGATATTTAATAATGATCAGAGGATCAATTTCTCAGGAAGAAATAATGTGTATGAACCTAACCATGAATACGGATGTACCTGATAACAGAACTTCAAAACACATGAAGCAAAAGCTGACAGAACTAAAAGAAGAAACAGTTCCAAAATTATAATCTCAGCAATAAGGAGAACAATTGAACAAAAAAATTAGGAAATCCATAGGTAATTTGAACAAGATCGTCAACCCCTGTGATGGTTGTGACCTCTCTGGTGGTTAATTTCAGGGGTCAACTGGACTGGGCCATGAGGTGCCGAGATATTTGGTCAAGTATTATTGTAGCTGTGTCTGTGCAGGTGTTTCTGGATGAGAATACCATTTGAAGTGGTAAGCTGAGTGAAGCCGGTTGACCTCCCTAATGTGGGTGGGCCTCGTCCAAACCTTTAAAGGCCTGAATAGAAGAAAAAGGGTGAAGAAAGATGGAGCTCCTCCTTCCTGGCTGCCTGAGAGCTGGGATATCCGTTTTTCCCTTCCTTCAGACTTGAACTGAAACAGCAGCTCTTCCTGTATCTCTGGCCTTCAGACTGTGAGTGGGACTGGATCAACACCATTGGCTCGCCTTGGTCTCCAGCTCGCCTGCCAATTGCAGACGTTGTGACTTGTCAGCCTCAATGATCACTTGACCCAATTCCATATATACAATCTGTGCTGTTGGTTCTGTTTCTCTAGAGAACACTGACTAATACAACTTCCTTGATGTTTAGCTGTTCTCACATTCAATGACTGCAGAATACATATTCTTTTCAAGTGAACATGGTCCATTCAGCAAAATAGACCATATACTAGATCTTTTTTTTAAACTATTTTAAAGCCTTTTTTTTTTAAATCAGTCATCAATTTTATACACATCAGTGTATACATGTCAATCCCAATCGCCCAATTCAGCACACCACCATCCCCACCCCACCGTGGTTTTCCCCCCCTTGGTGTCCATACGTTTGTTCTCTACATCTCTGTCTCAACTTCTGCCCTGCAAACCGGTTCATCATTTTTCTAGGTTCCACATACATGCGTTAATATACGATATTTGTTTTTCTCTTTCTGACTTACTTCACTCTGTATGACAGTCTCCAGATCCATCCATGTCTCAACAAATGACTCAATTTCGTTCCTTTTTATGGCTGAGTAATATTCCATTGTATATATGTACCACTTCTTCTTTATCCATTCGTCTGTTGATGGGCATTTAGGTTGCTTCCATGACCTGGCTATTGTAAATAGTGTTGCAATGAACAGTGGGGTGCATGTGTCTTTTTGAATTACGGTTTTCTCTGGGCATATGCCCAGTAGTGGGATTGTTGGTCATATGGTAATTCTATTTTTAGTTTTTTAAGGAACCTCCATATTGTTCTCCATAGTGGCTGTATCAATTTACATTCCCACCAACAGTGCAAGAGGGTTCCCTTTTCTCCACACCCTCTCCAGCACTGTTTGTAGATTTTTTGATGATGGCCATTCTGACCGGTGTGAGGTGATACCTCATTGTAGTTTTGATTTGCATTTCTCTAATAATTAGTGATCTTGAGCATCTTTTCATGTGCTTCTTGGCCATCTGTATGTCTTCTTTGGAGAAATGTCTATTTAGGTCTTCTGCCCATTTTTGGATTGGGTTTTTTGTTTCTTTAATATTGAGCTGAATGAGCTGTTTCATATACTAGATCTTAAAATAAGCCTTAATAGAGTTAAAACACTTGGAATCTAAAGAAAGTTGAGTAGTATTTCATACTGAATAAAAATAAAAATACAACATAATATTTGTATGATGCAGCTAAAGTAGTGCACACATACAGAAATTTATAGCTTTCAATAGTTATGTTAGTAAAGAAGAGCGATCGAAAATCAATCACCTAAGGTTCTACATTAAGAAGCTAGAAAAAGAAAAGCAAAGTGAATTCAAAGTGTGCAGAAGGAAGAAAATAACAATGATAAGAGCAGAATTCAATTAAATCGAACAGAGAAAAAAATAGAGAAAATTAGCAAAACTGGAAGTTGTTCTTTGAAAAGATCAACAAAATTGATAAACTCCTTGTCAGTTGTTAAGAAAAGATAAAAATTGAGAACTGTCAAGAATTTCAAGGGTTTGAGATTGTACCCTACTTGGAAAGCTAACCAGGTTAGCCTGCCACAGTTTCATGGCTGCTGGCGGACTAAATGGGATTCCTGGGCCAGAGACAGGACTTTATTGCTCATGGTACAGCAAGCAGAATGAGCTTTATGTTTGCATCACTTCCTTTAGGCCCCCATATCCCTCAAGAATAATATAGATGTTGCCCAAGTAGACGTTGCAAGTGTAGTGAGTTGGCATCCCAGTTAAGGAATTCCAATCTTAGGGAAACTTAATATTTTAAAATATACTGCAAGCAAACCTGCCTGTTTCTGCCCCTGAAGTAGAAATTATCTTTATTATACTGGACAGTAAATAAACCTGTCCTCTACTCTGGAGGAAGCCACTATCACTATTTACCAAGGCTATTTGCTATACCAACAATATCCTTGAGAAGGTAGTGGAGGACAAAGGCTGTCAGTGCCCTCCTCACAAGATGTGCAGAAACATGAAGACATGTAAGCAGATAGGGTTGGGGGGGCGGTTCCCTGGAGAAAGAGAATCAGGCATGGTTTTCTGGACACAGAGAAGCCATTCTGGGCCTAAGCCATTTTGTGATCTAAGCCTGCACAATGCTTATCCCTAACAGATCTCAGTAATTGAGATTTTAAGGGAACAAAAGAATGCAGGAACAAACAACTATTATCAGGCAAGACAAGTGAAAATAACAAATATAATAAATCAGCTGTAAAGACTCCCCGTTCTGTTACAGTGATAAAGGTTAGCCTGAGGCACATTCTTGAGCTCTTTTGCAGAATTCAAACTCCCCCCAGCACTCAACCACCAGGTCAACTGGAACTAAAGGAATGAAGAGGTTGATGTTGACATTTTCTGATCCTCATGACTTCTATCAACTAAAGCTTGGACTCTGTTAACCTTTGCCCCAATTCCATGTTGAATTCTCCTCTGCTCAAGCCCCTTCATGAATATGAATACACTGCCCCAACCCCTTCATTGAATATGCATGTACCCTTAGCAATTTTGCTGTTTAGGGAGACAGTGCTTTGGGAAAGATCCCTGGTATTCTTACTTGCTGCAAGTAATAAATCCGTCTTTCTCCCTTTCTTTGGCTTGGTTGTGTCTTTTGACTCAATAGCCACCAAGAGGCAAACCTAGTTTTCAGGTAACAGAAACCCATGCGTAATAGTCTCTCAATAAGAATCCCAATTACCAGTTCAGGAATGAAAGAGTAGTCATCACTACAGATCCTACAGATGTTAGAAGGAAAAATAAGAGACATTACAAACAACATTACGCTAAAAAATCAGAAGAGTGCTTTGCCTTTGAGGAGTTGGGGATAGGGTATGAGAAAACTTTCTGAGGTGGTAGAAACACTTTGTATCTTGACAGGGGTGTGGGTTACAAAGGTGTACGCATTGTCAAAACTCAACAAATATAAACTTAAAATTTGTGCATTTCATTGTTTAAATTTTACTTCAAAAGAAAAAAACACAGTAAAGAATATGAACTTTAGCAATGATTTTTATGCTGAAACATTTAGGTATAAATTGATACCTGCAATTTACTATGTAATGCATCAAGAAATATAATTTGTATAAAAAGATGAATAGATGGTAGATATGTGATAAAACAAGTATATTAAAAATCTTTACTGTATAATCTTGGTGGATATATAGTTGTTCACAATGAAATTCTTCCGAATTTGTGGTATGTTTAAAATTTTCAAAATAAAAAGTTGGAGGAAAACAGACTTAAAAATTGTATAAATCAATTACAATGTATGGACTTTATTTGGATCATAATTTGGACACATAAGTTGTTAAATAAAGTGATGAGACACTAGGGGAAATCTGAATGCTAGCTGGTTACTTGTTAATTGTTTTTATGCCTGTGTAGGAGATGCTGTCAGTTCCCAGGTCCCATGGTCACTCACCCTTACTACTTCAGGGCATGCTACCCAGAATTCAGCTGTCAGCATCTGCATCTCTTTGCTGAGGGCTTTCTCTGCCTGCTGAAACCTTTGCCTGCCCTTGGCTGTCTGCAAATGCTGAGGAGTTAATGCTTGCCAGAGCAGCTTTCTGCCAATGTCTAACTTACAACCTTCCCTTTGTCTCACTTCCCCCTTTTCCCTTTTGGGTCCCCCTCTCAAATAGACTATTTGCATTCAAGTCTTTGTTTTGTTATTAGTTTCTGGAGGCACCCAAAGTATGACATTGGGATAATGGCATTTTAGTTATTTTTTTTTAATTCTTCATTTTTGGAGATATATATTGAAATATTCACAGATAAAATTATATTTTGGGGATTTGTTTCAAAATCAAGTGTTTGTAGGGAGAGCAGGTGGAGTTATGGATGAAAGAAATGGCAGAATCATGATACTGTTGAAGCTCAGTGATGGACATGGGTGTTCATAATACATTTCTGTCTACTTTGTATATGTTAGAAATTGTACTAAATGACCAGTAGGGGCTAAGGATGATAAAGGGAGGTCTGTTAAGAACCTTGGGCACAAACTCTGGCCTGGGCTCTATCAAGCAGACCCACCTGAGAAAGACATTGGTTTAAAAGTTGATCAGAGAACCTGCACATGAATATTCAGAGCAAATTTATTTGTAATCCTTCCAAACTAGAAACAACCAGAATGTCTTTCAGTGGGTGAACACTTAAACAAGCTATGGTATATCTGTACCTTGGAACACTACTTGACAATGAAAAGTAACTAACTTTTCATTGTTAACTAACACAATAGTTACATCTGAAGATCTGAATAGTTAGGATCTGAAGGGTAATATGCTGAGTGAAAAAAAACCAATCTTAAAAGATCATATATGACTGCATTTACATAACATTCTTGAAATGATAAAAGCATAGAGACAGAGACAGAGACAGATTAATGGTTGCAGGGGTTAAGGACAATACGCAGTAGGTAGGGTAGCACAAACGAGACTTTTACAGTGATGGATCAGTTTTGTATCTTGTTTTTCGTAGTGGTTACTTGAATCTATACATCTGCGTGGACCTGTACACTCAAACTCACTCACACACATACACATAAATGAATTCATGTAAAAGTGACAAAATCTGAATAAGGTCCGTGGATGGTACCAACATCAATCTCCTTGTTTTGTTTGTATTATAGTTATATAAAATGTAACTATTGGGGGAAACTGGGTGAAGTGTATAAGGGACCTCTCTGAACTACTTTTGCAGCTTCCTGGGAATCTATAATTATAGCAAAATAAAAAAGGTTTTCCAAAAAGTAAAGAAATGGAAATGAAGTTTAAAAAAAAAGGCATCCAGATTTCAAAGGTAGTTAGGGTGAAGGCCCTAGCCCTTGAGTTCCATATCCAGTGTTGACAGTGCAAAAGAACAAGCTTCCATTCCTCTATCCAGAGGCAGAAGGGATACAGTCTTCACTGGAAAACCCAGTAGCCTAGTTAGTACAGGGCCTGTAGCGTGTAAACCTGATTATAAGGCCCTCTCAGAAACTGTAAGGTGCCCAACATCTTAATACATTCCTTTTCTGCTTAAACTAGACAATGCAGGCTCTGTTGTTTGCAGCTTCGAATGCTGGCTGGTTTTTATTCTGATGGTTTCAACTGCATATCTTAATTTTCTGAGGGATTTGAAGGGGTGATAAACAAAGCTGAAGCGTATCTCTACGCACCGAAGCCACTGAGAAATTGATATCATGCTAGAAAGTAATAAGGATATGCAATATTCCTCAAGAATTTCTTTGTTTTGACCCTGATTAGAGCTGCTTGGTTACCTCTAGAAGCAGAGAGAACTGGAGCTTAGGCTGCCTTGCAACGATTGGTGGCCCTCTCTTTCTGAGGTTTTTTGTTATTCTGAAATCCCTAAGAAGCCAGAATTCTTTTTTTTTTTTTTTTTTTTTAAATAAAATAACTTTATTTAAAAAAAAAAAAAATATATATATATATATATATATATATATATATATATATATATATATATATATATATATTGCTCAGTTTTGAGAAAACGGGTAGCAAGCACAAACCCAGCTGTGCAAAGAAAGGGCAATGTGGTCCCAATAGATGGAGGCACCAGGAGAAGGTCGGATGAGGCAGAATGTCTGCCTAAGAGGCTGCCAAGAAGCCAGAATTCTTGCCTGTACTTCTGTGTCCAGAAAATAGATTTTTCTTCTGTAGCTCACTCGTGATATGCAGCACCGCCCTCTCTAAACCCCCTGAATGGCTCATCCTGGTTTTCAGATGGAAGGAAGACTATGCCTGGGAAACCTTCCTGCTTTTAAGTAGAGCTTAAGTGAGGGCTCTGAAAGGGGGACGCTGAACAGAGCTGTACAATTGCCCTGTACAGTAAGCAGATCAGGAGTGGACAAGAGGACGGGCAAAGGGCCACAGAAGCAAGAGAACAGACGGAAACATGTAGTTCAGAAAAAAGGAATAAGACTTAGAGAAATTATCCTGGCCTAAGTCAAAGAAGGAAGAAGAGAGCCAGCATCTTTAAGGACCTCATTATTTCCCCTATTACCTCTATGACTGCTTTGCATTCAATGTGTATGTGGTTTTGGATCCTTGCTGGTGTTGGTCGTTTGCACCTAATTTACAAATTAGGTACAGCTTTTAATGTGAAGAAATTCATTTACAAAGTTTACAGGAGCAGAACCAATGAACAGCTGCATTTGAATGGAAGTTTTCTTTGGTCCCAAAACAGAAAAGGCCATTTTTATTATACATTTGTTTCTTGATTCCAGTTTTAGGTTTGTGGGTAAAATGTAGCTGAATAAGCACTTTCTAAAAATTTACTTAATTGCCCAATAGACCTGCCCCCAAAGGGAGGTGACAGAGAGGATCAACATAGGTACACGCTGTGACTTGTATAGCAGTTTCTTCTTCACAGCTTTGTCCCTTCTATATCTTCTAAAACTTCCACCATTAGATATTTAGATTTTTGACAAAAAACAAAAACAAAACAAAACAAAAAACAGGGAAGTTGGGGGTAGCTTTGGGCCAGCCAAGGTCCACCATTAATTATCAGTATCATTGCCTACTTTTCTTCGGTGCTTTCCAGTTTGGAAGTTACTTTAACATCCTTTGTTTCCGATTATGATTTTGCTTCTTAGCAACAATCTTGAGAAAGAAGTAGGGGCTTACATTATAATCAAAAGGTTTCAAAATAAACAAGGTGATGCCCAAAGGGGTTAAGTAACTTTTTCAAGGTCACAGAGCTAGTAAAACCATCCCTCATCACTCACATCAGAAGCAGAGTAAACCTGCTGCCCTCTCTCATGCTAACAGATTAAATGAGAGAAAAGAGCCCTGGGGAATTTCCTCTAATCACCCCACATTAGCTGAATAGCACAGATTGCCTTCTACTTCCTCTCAAATCCCATTGCACTTACCATCTGTAAAATTCACCTGAGCTCTTCCTCATATTTTGCCTTGTCTTTCTTTTGTGAGTTGAATAAGTGAATGGGGGAATGGTGTACACGTATGCTTTAACCCCCTCATTATATAGTATAAGTATTAGAAACAGGAACCTAGACTTCTGTATTCTCACAAAATTTAGCACAGTGCAATGCTTCTAAATAATTTTTATTTGAATTTAACTAAATTAGATAATAGCATGGAAAATACAGACTTTGGCCCTGAGAAGATAAAATAGAGAAAAGGAAAATTTTAATAAAGGTATACCAGGTACTTTTGTGCCTATGGAGTCTATTACCATCATTTAAATCATCCTTTTGCTAAGATATTTAATTCCCTGACCTTCTTAGTGCACACGCCCACCTCAATTCAGTCGTAACACTGGATCAACCTACACGTACCCGTCAGCCTTCTTCACTCCTTACCTTGGCTAGCCTAGAAACAAGATAACAAGCAACAGAAAGATGAACACACACTTGCTTAAATAATGAAAGGTATTTGGACTGAAAAGCCCGAAGGTAAAACTGCCTTCAAATGCGGCTTGATCTTACAGCTCAAATGATGTGAGCAAGACCAAGCTTCTCTTTGTCTTTTCACTCTGCTTTCCTCAGGGTTGGCTTTCTTCTCGGGCCAGGCATCGCTCCATTACCTTCCAGTGTGCAGCAGGGCTACTGAGAATTCTGATGCCATTCTCGTTCCTGGTCCTTGGTATGTGACCTATTTTTCCCCATTGAAAGCCTTAGGGTTCTAAAATTTCGAAATAATCTTTCTTCCTCATATCCAGCAGGGAAAAACAAATATGTGTCCCCGTATTCACAGTAAAAGTCCTAGGTCATGTGCCCACCACGGAACCAGTCACTCTGGGCAGGTAATTCAGATAAACTGATCATTTTAAGCTCTCTTCTGTGTTACCATATTGGAGCTAGAAACGGAATCAATTTCCCTAGAATCCCATGGATCCCAAATAGAAATCAGTGGCCATTGGAAAGGGAGAAATAGATATTAAAGAAATAACTAACACGTTCTCCACTTTCCTTTATCTTGACTGATGGGTGTTACTAGAAGAAATCAAACAACTGTGTAATTCACAAATGAAAATTTGTGATCTCTAATGTCTGCAGGATTCTCCTTACATTAATTGTTCTCCCTCCTTCACAGTTCGCTCTCTACTAAGTGCTTTTCCTTGGCTTAGTGATCAAGTATCTCTCTTCACAAAAACAAACAAAGCTTAACTCGAACCAATGCCACTTAACTATTACCTTATTTATCTCCCCTCGCAGCCAAGCACTTGAAGTCTTCACACAGTGGAATCCATAATAAAGTGAGACAAAAGCAAGATCCCTGCTACCCTTAAGATATCAATCATCACACTTTCCCAGCTACCACGAGTGATTACTACTTCTTTACCAATCTTCCGTCTAGTCTGCCCTCCCTGCAGATAAGATTTATTGAGATATCCAATCATAGAATTGCCCTCACTTTTTGGTAGTCAGTAAACCCCTATTTCCTTATACTCTCTCCCAAATTACCCAACTAATCCAGTAAAGCTCAAATCCAACAAATAGGTTTTTTCTAAGGCCCCCTTACAGAAACACCCCTTGGTTCCTCATCGTGAGTGTTCATTCCTCTTGCAGTGAGTAATAAAGCCAACTTGTTTAAATAAAGGTATGTACCTGGTGGTCTTTGGCTGGAGGGTGCTGGCAGCCCTTACTGCATCCATTGATGTAGTCACTGAAATCCATTAAGTACCCTTCATTTCTCTTCTGAATTACTCCAGCATCCTCAAAAAATGGTTTTCCCTGTTCTCAGTCGTATTTTCTCTAATCTATTCGGAAACTCAGATCTAATCATGTCACTTCCACGAAGGATGAAGTCTAAATATTTTAGCTTAGCCTGTGACACCCTCCTTACAATCACACCTGTATTATTAGTCACCACCTCTCCAACTCCAATTCCATGCACCAGCCGTGACGAATTTGCTCTCAGCTCTTCCAAAGCATTTTTCTGAACTCTGGCATGGCCTTTGGACCTCTTCTGATGCCTAGAGAATCTAGCTAATTCTCACTTAATTTTTACTTCTTAAAGACATGGCTCAAGGACTTCCCTGGTGGCGCAGTGGTTAAGAATCTGCCTGCCGATGCAGGGGACACGGGTTTGAGCCCTGGTCCGGGAAGATGCCACATGCCGTGGAGTAACTAAGCCCGTGCGCCACAACTACTGAAGCCCGCACGCCTAGAGCCCATGGTCTGTAACAAGTGAAGCCACCTCAATGAGAAGCCCGTGCACCGCAACTAAGAGCAGCCCCTGCTCACCGCAACTAGAGAAAGCCCGTGCGCAGCAACGAAGACCCAACACAGCCAAAAATAAATAAATAAATAATATAATAAATTTATTTTTAAAAAAAGACGTGGCTCAAGCATTTTGTCCTCTGAGAAGCCTTCTTGGATACCTCTGGGAGTCATTGGTTTGTGTTTACTTCTCTCATAGAATGTACTGTAATTACTCATCTGTTTTCTCTATGAGGCTGCCAACTTCCCAAGGCCCATACCTTGTCTTATTCCTCCTGATACCCTCCCACAGGGGATCATACCCAGGGTTCTTCCGCATGCTCTGCGGTGACCTAAATGGGAAGGAAATCCAAAAAAGAGGGGATATATGTATACATATAGCTGATTTACTTTGTTGTACAGCAGAAATTAATACAACATTGTAAGGTAACTATACTCCAATACAAATTTTAAAAAAAAAGGAAGAAACACCCTAGGTTCTCAATAGGTATTTGTTTGTTGAAGGAATGACTAAATAAACATGAATGAATAAGTAAAGTAACGTAAAAATGAAAGAATAAATTAATGAATAAATAAAGAGGGAGAAAAGTAGGGAGCACTGTATTTGGAGATGCAAGCATACCCCAAGGGGAGATATTGATTGGCAAATTCATGCTCTGACAACTTAACATCTTCCCCTGGTCATATCTGCTGTCTCTTTCCCCCTGGGGTTGTGAGGGCAAGGTGCAAACTGAATTGAAAGAACTAATTAAAGTGAATATATTCATATGAAGATATCTGTTGGGGGAGATAAAACCAGGCTATCTTGGTGGGGGTGGGGGAACATTTATTTCACCTCTGACATTTACCTCACCTTTTTCAAGACAAGACATCTTAATCCTGATTTAAACTTTATAGTCAACCATTTAACCTAAGACCCATTACTTGCAGCTTATTGTTGCTGCAAACTAAAATCCCCAGGGAGCAGACGCCTTGCGAGAGTTGTGGTTTTATTTACCAATGTAAGTACTGTGTGACTCACATCCTCCCCTGAGGGGAATCTCAGCTAGGTAAAACTTTTCCAAGGCTCAACTTTTTCTGGAATAACTTTGTCATTAAAGACATAGGCACTGAATCAAAAGCTAATTGAATCAAAACTGTGGATAGTTTAATCTGGGATTCTAGACCCGTTTAGTGCATAAATAATTGGTACCAAGTGTCTTTTATGCAAGGATGCCAACTGTTTCTGGGTCCCAGCGCAATTATTTCTAGTTTTGAAGGCAGTGTTTTAAACTCCCTCAATTTATTCACATACTCAATGACAAAAAAGATTTCAATGTAATACCAATTCATAAAATATTAGCTGATGATCTTGATCTAACCTGTATTTCAAAAAATAAAGGGCATCCTTAAAAATCTTTTCTTTTTTTTAAATCTTAAAAAAAATTTTCTATTCACACTTTTTATGGGAATAGTTTTCTAAACTTCTAATTTCACTGGAGAAAATCACAGCAAAGTCTTCTCATAAGAATGACCAGGAAGGACTTCTGTTCATTTAAATAATTGTAGACCCCGCACTTTAAATGTTCAACTTCTTCATTTACTGGTGGTAAAATGAAATACTGCCACAGAAGAGAGACAAGGGAATTGTGGGGCTATAAGCGAGAGATCACAATCAGTTGACAGGATCAGGGTAAACTTCTAAATTGAGTGATTTGTAAAGGAATTTAGGGATGAATAGGATTTGGGGGAGCATCTGAAAGCAATCTCTTATTTCCATGATTGCCAACATAGTGGAGAATTGTGAAAGACTTTGAAACGTACCCAAAAGATCTGGCTGACTTCAATGGAAAAACTAGGTGAATTGGCTCATAATATTGGGTTACTGGGCCTTGCATTGTCTGTGAGCTATTTTACAACGCTATTATTTGTACACAGGTGATAGCAACGCAGATAACTCCTGTTCAGAGACAAGAGAATCTGTCTGCGGGCAGTCTAGTCCCTTTCCACTACATACACCCGGTGCACGCACCTCAAGTAGACTCCTGGTGCCCGAGTCCTAGTGCCCAGGTTGTCAGAAGCACTTCTACTGCCTCTCACTGAGGTCTCTTGTTGCAGAGCTTGATGTCCAAGCAGCCTTGGATGGCTTTTCCTGTGGAACACATAATATCTGTCCTTCCCAGTTCCTGCCCACACACCAACCTCTCACTCCTGTCCCTAACACATAGGAATCACTTTGAACATACAGGGTAAATTGTCTCCTAAGAAGATATAACCACAGACGCTGGATTCCAGACCATGAAGATAACAAATATCTCTTTATGTTCATCCCTATCCGTCACCTTCTTTTAGTACCTGAAGCATAAAATTCCCTCTGAGGATGAGAACTTTTACGCAGGGGTCATTGGTACCTTCAAGTTCTCAGAGTATGAAGTTGTCTCCTAAGATGAAATGTTCTTTTGCTTCCTAATTATGTCCATAAAACCCAGGAAATTTTAATAAGAAACCTAGATAATTTAGAAATGTTTTTTGGAATCACAGACATGCTTTAAAAAATAACCATTACTACACTGTTTCCAGTTTTATGAAAATGGAACAACTTTATAGTTGCTGCCATTCCTGAGTCCATTGTAATAAAAATGGCCCTAGTTCCTGGTTAAAGTCAGCAACTTGTCAGTCCACTCTCTTCAGTAGATGTCTTCTACTGCTGCAGGCAAGAATTTGTTTTAGGTGCAATTTTGTTCATTAATAAAATGATATACCAGAAACTGACCAGTGCCCCAGTACTGTGTTGCAAACAGCTTTCCATCAGGAGTGGGATCTGAAAAAGTTATTTCGTAGTGAGGGCACAAAGCCCACGGCCCAGCATCTATGCCTCCTCTATTCACACATCATTGACAAGGGTGGAGCAGAAAGAGAGAGATTGTGAGAGGAGGGTCTTAACTATTGAGTCTCATGATTCTACTCTTAGGGGCAGCATAAAATAGTGTCTAATGGGTTACCAGAAAGTTCAAGCACTAAGAGAAACCAGAATGACATAGAAGGCAGGCTTTTCTTACTGTATGCCCAGGAAAACTCTTAGTTAATGCCCACCCAGGGAGAAGAGAAAGAGATGCCAACACAGGCTATGTATTACTTTAATTGAATCTCTGTATGTGATTTGATGAAGACTTTTGAAGCAGGGGTGGGGGGTTGGGGGGGATGGCGAGGCATATTTAGGGTTGCAAGATAGCACATTCATCACCACCCTGCATCATGCCATGTTCCGGTTATGTAATTATGAAATAATTGAACTGCCCTCATAAAATTATATAAACATTAAATGATTACATTTTAGAAATGAACCGCTTGATCCTGCTCAGGTCCTAACCCATAATAAACTTGGCACCACTGGAGAGGGTTGGAAGTGAGACAAAAAGTGAGCATGGCTTGGCATCCTGCCACTAAAATTCCTGCTGTGGAAGGGTGGCCCTTTCAAAGAACACCAGAGACCAAACTGGTATTGAGTTTAAAGATCTTTAACAACAACGACCCCAACAACTACTTCAACTCCACCTCATGTCAATTCTTTTATTTTTTTCATGAAGATTGTCGACATTATTTTTATTTTCATAATGAAGAATTTAAGCCAAAGTTATAACCATTTTCAAGCATTAAGAAAGTATAGAGAATAATACAACAATCATCAATATCATTCACCGGCCTGTTTCACCGCATGTCAATTCTAACTACCAATTACGATATTGCTGCTAATGCCATCAGCCAAACGGGAGCCTCTGAATTGGGGGAGTAGGGGGATTCGAAAACCATAGAGATCAAGAGACCACTATCCTGTTTCTGAAAAGGAAAATTCTAGAGTAGTTTAGCCTAAATTAAGAACAGAGGTTTTGAGCCCTTTTTAATTGAAACTGCTTTAGACAGGTGTACCTCATTCAGTTACTCATCGTAATTAACACAGTAAAAGGATAGTACTGGGCCCCAAAATCCGCTCTCCTGAAACGTTCATTTTCATCATATTCATTTTCACAGTTATGAATACCTTAAGAAGAAAAGATTAAGACCAAAGAAATCCTTTCGTAAGCACCAGGGAACCATGAGAGGAAGACCAAATTTATTTAAGGACAAATTTCCAGATGATGGGTTGTACTGGGAAATTTGGGATTTCACCCCCTGACTCAACAGATACGTATCTCAGCAGACACTCTATGAGGTCTGAGAGTCATCCATTCAAGTAACTCCTATTATTTGAAGCATGTTAGACTTGCCCAGCATGTTTTATATTTCAATTCACTTTCGTGTCTATCAGTTTATCCATAAGATCATGACAGAATGAAAGAATGCACAACTGGAAGAGGTCCTGAGAAATGCATTCGAGGTCTCTGAGGTAAGCATGGTAAGGACTCACCTCTGTCACCAGTCAGGAAGCAGGTAATGATTGACACATGCAGATTTGATCAGCTTCTCAGTGCTGGTACCCGAGAAGAACCCGGCTATGAAAGGCAGAAGTACTTTGGAAACAGCAGCTTATACGTACAGATCGAGATGGATTCCTGGTCCTGGAAGTAGCTCACAAAGCAAAGCCAGCCTCAATTCCAAGTGAGAGATCAGTCTTTGAAAGGGCACACTGATCCTGGGAAATAACAAATAAATTAGACCATAGTTTCTGATTTGGCTGTCATTTTTCTAATTGTTGCTTTCTTTCTATATGTGTGTGGGGGGCAGTTGTTTATTGATTTTGAACTTTGCTAGCAGGGGGCCAACTTCTAAAACTCTGGTGTTGTCCACACAGAAGTATATCTCTTTAATAAATACAACTGATGAAACTTTGTACATATTCATATATTTAACATTTAAAACAGTAGATTTAAGTGAGAAGAGTTGGAAGAGGAGAGCGCGTTTGTATTTTAAGTGGCATGATTATTGCAGTTTTCTCAGATTATTAACATTTTTCTCTCCTGAGCAGAATCAGTGTTTTATTTTAGTGAGACAGTCAGAAGAGGAGTGGCAAGAAAGCCTAAAGTTAAAATAGCAATGCAGCATCAATTACTGTGGATTTTCAGAGTTGTGTTTTTTGACTCTCCACAAAGCAGATTAAAACTTAAAATTCTCAGTGACACCAAAAAGGGCCCCCAGGATTGGATATCCTCATAGGAGGTACAACAAAAAATAGAATTAAGCCTGGGGGTTCCAAACCAGACCCTAATAGTAGCAGTTGTTTTCCAGGTTCATTTAAACAATCCCCAGATTGAAACAGAGCTTTTAAACAGAGCTTTTAAACATCTCTGCCACTAGATGGCACTATATAAGCACTTTTATTTTCACTTTTCCCATCTTCCCAAAGAAACAGGAAGGAGGCAAAATATTAGGTAAGGGAATCCATTCAGTCCTTGAAATTGCTATCGTTTATTAATTTAACTAAATCTTTAAATTATAAGCCTAAACACCTTGTAACCGATTTGCCAATACCTTAATTCTCTAACAGCAGGTACAGTTCCATTGATGAGAGACTGGCTCAAAGGCCGCTTTAGATTTGTTATTTGGCAGACAGGAAAGTGAATAAGAAGGCAAGAAAATTGATAATATGTGAGAGGGCAGACAGGAAAAAGAAATACATTTATAAGAAAATGTCTAATCTTGAATTTTCTTTGGTTTCCATTCAAACTCCCAGTGCCTCAGAAGACTGTCAGTGTAATGTTCTATCAGTAGTACCACAATTTATTCTTTTGTTACACCATGGGGACTGGAGACGAAAAGGCCCGTGCTAGCAGGAGGCACAGGAGGAGATTATATATGCAAATCATTCCGTAGCTCTTGTACCAGGAGAGGGTTTGTCTTGTAATATTTCTTTTAAGTCGCACAGAGAAATCTTTGGTTGGTTGCCAAAAAGCAAAATTGGGAGGTTAAAAAGAAGGGGAAGAAAGGAAGAGACGATTTGAAAGGAGTATGCAAAGCTGTGAATGAACAGTCAGAAGATGTGTGATAACTGCAGTGTCTGTGTTTTTTTTTTTTTTTTTTTAAGAGCTGAGAATGGAGGGGATGCAGGGGTGGGTAAGGAATGCAGAGCAGTTTGGCGAAGCAAGGTTAAGTGTATTCAGGCCTGGGGAATTGAGGGCATCTGGTCCTATCCAGACCAAATGTAATCTGCATGACTGGCACTGGGTGAGCATAACCCAGGTCACCTGCCTTCCTAACCCAGGTCACCTGCCCTCCTAACCCAGGTTGGCTGCTTCTTGATTCTCCTTCCCAGGAGCAGTCAGCCATGTTCCACAGAGCGGAGGTGCCAGATGCTACTTCTTTCCCCGAAAAAGTCAAGTGGGGACTTCCCTGGTGGCGCAGTGGTTAAGAATCTGTCTGCCAATGCAGGGGACACGGGTTCGAGCCCTGGTGTTGGAAGATCCCGCATGCCGCGGACAACTAAGCCCGTGCGCCACAACTACTGAAGCCCGTGTGCCTAGAGCCCGTGCTCTGCATTAAGAGAAGCCACCGCAATGAGAAGCCCGCGCACCGCAAGGAAGAGTAGCCCCTGCTCGCCGCAAACAGAGAAAGCCCGCGTGCACCAATGAAGACCAAACACAGACAAAAATAAATAAATAAATTTATTTAAAAAAAAAAAAAAAGTCAAGTGGACGCTGAGGGAGAATTTTAAAGACATCAGAGAGCCTGAGTGGACAACCGCATCCCTGTAGCTGTCAGTTCTACCGGTCCAGTAAGGTCAGGGAGGATGGAGATGAAGGAGCTGGAAGACGTGGGTGGGGATGGAAGTGAGGGTGGTGGAGGGCTGCTTTGATGGGCTTTCTTCCGCTAGCACAGAGTCAGTAAACTTGGTTTTCTTCCTTTGTATACTTTAGCTTACAAACATTGGCTCCTCTCTGAAAAGGTCACCCTGCTATTCAGGCAGAATTTGTGACTCTCAGCAGCTGGGAAAACCTTGGAACCAAAGAGAACCTATTAGGAGAGAAAAAAACCCCAACTCATCGCTAAGCCAAGATATGGGGACAAGATTAACCTCTAAAAAAATTTTTTTATGACAAGAACACAAAATTTCTCTTTGATTCATAACCTTAATAAATTCTGCTTATCGTTTGCAATAATTCTAAGATATTCTAAAAACACTTTTATATTAGAAAAGAGTTTCATATTAGTTTAAATTATTTTAGGAAAGAGATGCCCTATTCCACCACTAAAAGTTATGGAAAAATCAATAAGAGGACATTCTTTACTCTCACTAATGAAGAAAGAACCTAATAAGGATTGCTGAATTTTGGAGACTGGGGAGTTGTGTTTATACCCACAATAAAGCATTAGGCTACTACATCAGAAAAACCTTGGTTCATTTATTTTGACACAAGTATTCAAAATAATTTAGTTTCCTTGGTAAATGGTCTGTAGACTCTTCGAAGTGTTGCTAGCTAAAATATTATTAATGTGAATTCACTCAACACATCTCATAACTTTGCTGAGAAATGAGATGTGAACACTGCATTTTATGGGAGCAAAAACTGGAGGAGGGGAGCAGAGAGAGGAACAAGGATAAACAAACAGTGGGTTTGAATTTAAGGAGTTCAGAGCACCAGCAACTGGGAAAAAGAAATCAGGAAACTTGGATTTTGCTATCAATTACTCAGATTCAGCTTAAAAAATAACCTCTGTGGTTAATGAACACGCTGGGGACAGTTCCACATGAACTGTGGGCACATTGCTGGGAATTTCCTAAGCATTCAATGTCATCTAGTTCCCACGTGCTAAATTCATTCACTTCACAAATGTTCCCAATGTCTTCATCCATCTAGTATTTCGTTAAGTTTATGCCGGACATCAATTCTAACGTGACTATGATCCCAGCCCTACCCCAGGCTGCATTAGGGAGGCCTATTCCGTGGCCAGGAGCTTGACCAGTTGTGTCCCAGTTCATGCAGGACGGAGTGGTTTCTTAGGATGCGGGACTTTCATTGCCAAAATGGGGACAGTACTAAACTGGGATAGTTGGTCACCCTATCACTGCTCCCCTCATCCCCCTGAGTAAACGTCCGTTAGAGCTCTTATAAACGGACTGTCATTTTGATTCTCTCACTTGTCTCTCTCACTAGACTAAGTTTCTTGTCTCTCTGTATCCCTAGCATCTAGCACAGTGCCTGGTACTTAATTGATACTCACAAATGTTTGTTGTGTGTATAAAAGAATGGAGAAATATGTGGGGGGGAACGACAACAATTTTGTTTCTTTCCCCACGAAGGGGAGAAACTATCCTTTCTGTGCTTCAATCCTATTATAGAGGGTTTTCGGAGAAATAGGGCCATCAGAAGAAGGCAGGGTTTCATCTGTAGCCCAGAGACCTCTCTTCATAAGGAAGAGGCCCAAGAAGCCACCATGAGCTGCTCGCTCTCTCCTCTTTGTGCAACTGAAGGGTTTTCTCTTTAAAAAAAAAACTTCTTTCACCCTCTGGCTTCCCATTCTGGGGCTTCTATAGCATTTGTTTGTCTTCTCTGCTGCTCTGAGGGCACCTTTTTTTTTTTTAATTGAGGTATAGTTAATTTACAAAATTGTGTAAGTTTCAAGTGTACAGCAAAGTGGTTCCATTATACATATATATGTATACATACTTTTTCAGATTCTTTTCCACTATAGGTTATTACAAGATATAGTTCCCTGTGCTATACAGTAGATCCTTGTTGTTTACCTATTTTTTATATAGTTGGGTGTATATGTAAATCCCAAACTCCTGATTTATTGCTGAGGGCATCTCGAACTGTCTTTCTCTTAGTCATTTATGGATCACCAGAAGCTGCCACTGTATCTGGTCCATAGTAGGTGATTAATAAAGGAACAAAAGTAAATGTCGAAAATACAGAGGAATTCATTCACAAGCGTTCCATCAGACAGACATAGAAATCAGAGGGGCCGAACTTAACAAGGAGATGCTCATAATAAGAACATAGATCGAGTAGGCTCTCTGTATTATTTTATTTAATCCTCACAAACAAGCCTCATGAAGTTTGAATCATCCCATTTTTTGAAGGAGGAAACGAAAGGTCAGAGAGATGAAGTAATTGCCCAAAGTCACAGAGTTCATGAGAGGCACAGTCCAAGCTGGTTTCACATTCCGTTTCATCTGATCTCCTTTTATCTAGGGATAGACGTTTTTGACGTGGACAGTAATAGTACCAGATCTGAAGAAAGCAGGTGTTTGAAAAACTGGCTCCCAGTGTATATTAAAGATGGAGGAGGGGGCGGACAGGACATACTGAGAAGGGTATACATTGTGACTAGAAGAGTTTGTGGAGGGCTTCCCTGGTGGCGCAGTGGTTGAGAATCTGCCTGCCAATGCAGGGCACACGGGTTCGAGCCCTGGTCTGGGAAGATCCCACATGCCGTGGAGCAACTGGGCCCGTGAGCCACAACTACTGAGCCTGAGCGTCTGGAGCCTGTGCTCGGCAACAACAGAGGTCTCGATAGTGAGAGGCCCGTGCACTGCGATGAAGAGTGGCCCCTGCTCGCCGCAACTAGAGAAAGCCCTCGCACAGAAACGAAGACCCAACACAGCAAAAATAAATAAATAAATAAATTTATAAAAAAAAAAAAAAAGAGTTTGTGGAACCAACCACCCCCCAAACCTCCCTTTGGATGAGATATTAGACATGACTTACTCAAAGCTCTCACTTCCTCAAATACTCTAGATTTCAAGATTTGCAGGGAGGACAAGCAAGTGTCCAGACCTGTGCCTGATTTTGTTTTTATGTCTATTAGTGAGATATGAGTGAATATGATTATATGATCTTAAGGGACTTGGGAGAAAAAAAAATCCAGTCTAGATTTCACCTGGAACGCAAAACCCTGGAGAAATTCCACTTATGAAAAGAAGGACCTTTAAAAGAAAAGAAAGTTTGGGACTTCCCTGGTGGTCCAGTGGTTAAGACTCTGAGCTTCCACTGCAGGTGGCATGGGTTCAATCCCTGGTCAGGGAACTATAATCCCACATGTTGCGCAGCATGGCCAGAAAAAAATTTTTAAAAAGAAAAAAAGGAAGGAAAATGTATACAATGAGGTACCACTTCACACCGGTCAGAATGGGCATCATTAAAAAGTCTACAAATAACAAATGCTGGAAAGGGTGTGGAGAAAAGCGAACACTCCTACACTGTTGGTGGGAATGTAAGTTGGTGCAGCCACTGTGGAAAACAGTATGGAGGGTCCTCAGAAAGCTAAAAATAGAATTACCATATCATCCAGCAATCCCACTCCTGGGCATATATCCAGACAAAACTGTAATTCAAAAAGATACCTGCATCCCAATGTTCATAGCAGCACCATTCACAATAGCCAAGACATGGAAACAACCTAAGTGTCCATCGACAGATGAATGGATAGAGAAGATGTGGTACATCTATACAGTGGAATACTACTCAGCCACAAAAAAGAACGAAATAATGCCATTTGCAGCAACATGGATGCAACTAGAGATTATCATACTAAGTGAAGTAAGTCAGAAAAAGAAAGACAAATATCATATGATATCACTTATATGTGGAATCTAAAATATGACACAAATGAACTTATCTACGAAACAGAAACAGACTCACAGACATAGAGAACAGACTTGTGGTTGCCAAGGGGGAGGGGAATAGGGGAGGGATGAATTGGGAGTTTGGGGTTAGTAGATGCAAACTATTATATAGAGAATGGATAAACAACAAGGTCCTACTGTATAGCACAGGGAACTATATTTGATATCCTGGGACAAAACATAATGGAAAAGAATATAAAAAATAATGTATATATGTGTATAACTTAGTCACTTCGCTGTAAAGCAGAAATTAACACAACACTGTAAATCAACTGTACTTCAATTAAAAAAATAAATAAATAAAGGAAAATAAAAGAAGGGAAAGTTTGGGACTTCCCTGGCGGTCCAGTGGTTAGGACATCACGCTCTCACTGCAGAGGGCCCAGGTTTAATCCCTGGTTGGGAACTAAGAGCCCGCGAGCCGCACGGTGTGGCCAAATAAAAAAAAAAAAAAAAAAAAAGGAAAGTTTGAAAAACATTCTAGGACAGAAAGCCGTATGAAGTTTTAATAAAAAGTGTATATGTATGTATGTATGTGTATGGGGTTCAGGGTCAAATTTTAGTTGTATTATAATCATATATGCCAAGAAATAAAGCATCTTTACTTCCTATAACTGGTGCGGGAAGTAAATGAAGGAACAAGAGATATTTTTTTAATTTAATTTTTAAAAATTGTGTACAATTCTGTGGCAGAACAAGAGACTCTTTAACTTGCCCATTAAAATCACTTCTAGATTAAACAGTTGTGTTCAGGTACATATTTTGTCAATTCAAAGGTCAGCTCCCTATTGGGGATGTTCCTCCCTCTTTGTTTTTCTATTCAAGATAGCGTCTGTAGGGGAAAGTACTCTTGGCAACGTGGGCACTTGGCATTTATATGATTTTCTATTGGTCTTTACTATCTGGTGGATAGTCTGAAGTAATCTCTGGACCAGTGTCCACTGAAGTGTAACTGGAAAGTCCATTGTGCCTCTTCAGCAGTGCCCACCCCAAGAGTTGTTCATCCAACTTCTGACTGTCTTCCTCTAGAAGGGGAGAGACTTCTTTCTTTTTCTTTCTCTCTGGAAAAATCTTCCTATACCGCATATCCTTCTTTTTTTCTCATAGCACTAAGCACAGTGGCTCAGCCTCAGTTGTGGGTGAGTTGCCCTCTACACACCTTGGAAGAAACTCTGATTTGTGTCTGCCAAGTACAGCTCTCACCATGGGATCCTTGTCATAATGTAGAAACAGGAATTACTGAGAACCAAATAGCACCGAAACAGTGTCCTTATTACACATATGAATAAACTTGAAAATTGACAACCTTGGATCCATGACTGTAGGACATCTTTACTAGATCCCATCTAACTCTAATCTTAAATGAAAAAAACAGAGTAGGAAACCTTTTTTTTTTTTTCAGAAAAAAAATGGAAAGAAAACAATTCATTTATTTAAATATTTAATGAGTCTCTCCTATGTGATTGCCATGCATTTTGCTGGTTATATGTCCAAAAATTAGACTGAGCAAATGTGAGGAGAGGGGAATCCAAAAGCAAGTTATGATTTCACACACACACACACACACACACACACACAGAGATTTGATTTGAAATAACATGTGATCCTCCTACTTTTGACTTCAACCAGAGAAACAACAGAAGCCTATAATTAAGTCTGTATGTTTTGATTCAATACCATAGAATACGTGTTCTTTATTTCTATAAGAAAAACTTTTGAAAGGTGAAGAAAACATTGTATCTTGCTAGTCTCTAGAATAATTTTGGAAGTTTTACCCATTTCAAAAACAATATTCAATTATATTCAGAGTCTTTTAAAACTTCCACGAAAGTTTCCTCTGACAATGCAATCATTACGTTCCAAGGTTTTAAAAAAGTATTAACCTTCTAATATATTTGATAATCACATACTGATATGTACTGTATTAAGTAAACATTAAGAAAAAGCTTTTCTTAATATTTAATATCCACTTTTGACACTTGACTTCTGGGATGAAATAATGTGAACTAAAGATAGTTATCAATTTAATTAAAACCGAGTTTTCTAATATTGAGATTAGTTGACATTGATATCAAAGGCATAGCTGGTTAATTTACATTAACATTGGGACAAGAAAAATTTTTATAAACAACATTTATACCTCTGGCTTTTCAGAGATCTTTTAATATGGAAAGGGAAAGCGATCAAAAGATAATGGAAAGAACATTGGTTATAACAGCAAGAATTCATCTGAAAAGAACTGAAAGTACAGAGACCTGATTAACCCCAGCTGCACCAAACCACATGGGATGGAACAAATATTAACTCTCACCTTTAATTAGATTTATGCAATTTTCCTGGTTGCTCCGACTTATTCTGCTGCTAGCATGGTTAGTACACTCATTTTATTTAACATAAGTTTGCTCTAGCCATACTCACGCTGCACGTATCAGTGAGGTAAGGAATTGGCCAATGCAGCTTTCTAAAAACCAGGTAGATTTTTGTGGCAGCTGCCTGTCAATTTCAAACTAAGCTGAACTGAAGAGCTTTGGTTCTCTACCCCTCCCACCTGCGACCTCACCTCAGTCACATCACGGTGGACACAGAAGACAGGGAAAAGTCTCTGATCCTTTTCAAACCTATTTTAGGCGCATGGATCAATACATACTGAACGCCAACTTTGAGAAACTACAGAGACCTTTACCTTCTTTTATATTTTTCCAATATTGATCTTTCTTTATTTCCTATATTCAGGGAAAGTGTGGGATGGGTAGAAGGCTGCAAGCAAACTGGTCTTATGGAATTAAGATAAAGCAAACAATACGCCCCCGAATGTTGGTGCATCATTGAAAGTGCACAGTAGGCATGAATAGTGTTGGCATCTGGAATTGAGGGAATTGCTATGCTCTGAAGATCCCTAGGGAGCTATAATTGTGTTGGATATGTCCTGGTAAAATTATGAGATAGGCAAATTTAGGAGATAGTAATAGCTAAGATTTATTGAGTACTTCCTATGTATCAGGCATTTTCTTACAAGCTTTATTTTATTTAATCTTCACAATCCCATCCTGAGGGAGATACTATTCATTATCCCCATTTTACAGATAAAGAAGTGAGGCACAGAAAGGTAAATTGCTGGACTTCCCTGGTGGCGCAGTGGTTGAGAATCCACCTGCCAATGCAGGGGACATGAGTTCGATCCCTGGTCTGGGAAGATCCCACATGCCGCGGAGCAACTCAGCCCGTGCACCACAACTACTGAGCCTGCACTCTAGAGCCCGCAAGCCACACTACTGAGCCCTCGTGCCACAGCTACTGAAGCCTGCGTGCCTAGAGCCCGTGCTCCGCAACAAGAGAAGCCGCCACAATGAGAGCCTGAGCACCATAACGAAGAGTAGCCCCCGCTCGCCGCAACTAGGGAAAGCCCGCGCACAGCAATGAAGACCCAACACAGCCAGAAATAAATAAATAAATAAATAAATAAATAAATAAATAAATAAATAAATATTTTAAAAAGAAAGGTAAATTGTCTAACATCACACAGTTAGTAAATGGTGGAGTACTTATACTCAGGGCAGACTGATACAAGAGGCCATGCATCTATTTAATCGCTATACAAAGAAGTTGCATAATCATGGTAGATCTCAGTTAACTAAAAAACAAACTGCAGTGCAGGAGTAAACACTGGTTTATTGGCATGTGGTCAGATGATCTTCAACAAAGATATCAAGAACACTCAATGAGAAACAGTCTCTTCAACAAATGGTGCTGGGAAAACTGGGTATCCACATGCAAAAGAATGAAGCTGGACCTTTATCTTACACCATAAACAAAAATTAACTCAAAGTGGATTAACGACCTAAATGTAATACCCCAAACTATAAAATTCCCAGAAGAAAATACAGGGGAAAGTCTTCATGAAAATGAATTTGGCAATAATTTCTTGGATGTGATACCCAAAGCATAAGCAACAAAAGCAAAAATAGACAAATGGGACTGCATCAAACTTTAAAACTTCTGTGCATCAAAGGACACAGTCAACAGAGTAAAAAGGCAATCTACAGAATGGGAGAAAATATTTGCAAATAACATATCTAATAAGGAGTTAATATAAAGAACTCTTACAGCTCAACAACAAATAACTCTAAAATAATAGGCAAAGGACTTGAAGAGACATTTTCACAAAGATAATATACAAATGACCAACAAGCATATAAAAGATGCTCAACATCACTAATCATTAGAGAATGAGCTATCATGCACATTAGGATGGCTACTGTTAAAAAAACAGAAATAATAAGTGTTGATGAGGATATGGAGAGATTGGAACTCTCGTCCACTGTTGGTGGGACTGTATTGTGTTGGCCCAAAAGTTCGTTCTGGTTTTTCTGTAAGATGTTAACGGAAAAACCCGAATGAACTTTTTGGCCAACCCAATAGAATGGTGCAGCTTGGAAACAGTACAGTAGTTCCTCAAAACATTAAACACAGAACTATCATATGGTCCAGCAATCTAGGTATAGATCCAGAAGAATTCCAAAACGATTGAAAGCAGAGTCTCAAAGAGATATCTGGACACCCGTGTCCACATCAGCACTAGTCACAACAGCCAAGAGGTAGAAGCAACACAAATGTCCATCGATGGATGAATGGATAAACAAAATGTGGCATTTACATACAATGGAATATTATTTAGCCTTAAAAAGGAAAGAAATCTTGTCACATGCCACAGCAAGGATGACTCTTGAGGACACTATGCTAAATGAAATAAGCCAGTTACAAAATGACAAATACTGTATGATCCCACTTACATGAAGTATTTAGAGTAGTCGAAGTCATAGACACAAAAAGTAGAATGGTGGTTACCAGGCAAGATTGGGGTGGAGGTGGATTTGGGAGTTGTTTAATAGATACAGAGTTTCAGTTTTGCAAGATGAGAAGTTCTGGAAATCTGTTGCATGATGATGTGAATATAGTTAACACCACCGAACTATACAGCTAAAAATGGTTATGATGGTAAATTTTATGTTTTATATATATATATATATATATATATATATATTTTTTTTTTTTTTTTTTACCACAGTGAAAAAAACAAACAAACTGGAGACACTGGCTAGCTGAAAAGCACATATTGACACTTTCCTTCTATGAGTTGTAAGATCTGTTCCTGCTCTGATATTATTTTAAAATATCTCGAATTGTGCACGGCAGCCCCTTATCTCTTTGCAGGACCTTTTTCTACAGTCATCAGTGTCCACAATCTCCAGAGCATTTTATGACCTACCAATCCTATCCCGTAGTACTATTCAGAGTCTCAATTCTTCTGAGTCCATAATCTAACAACTTTGCAAATAATAGGGAGTCTCGGATTTATCAGATAAACCAATTCTGTTAACATACTATCTCACTGAAACAATACCACATTCCTTAATCCAGATATATATGTGTATCCATAAGGATACCCTCAGATAATAAAACTATATCTGATGAAAGAAATGTCCTATTGAAGGAAATGTTTTGTTGAGGAAGGGAGGCAGGAAGGAAGAGTGTTTTGCCCCTCAAATAACTGAGTGACTTCTCAGTCAACCAAGAGGAATATTAGGCCAGAGAAACAAAACAGTGTGCCTGGAAGGGAAAACACAATACTTCGGGATTCAGGGAAGATAGCAAAGACAGGAATGTTTCCAGGAGAGCTGAGAATAGAGTCTCGTTGTTGGTCAATTCATTTATGTCTCATTAATATTCAACATTGACTGGATTGTATTACTTTCTTTCCCCAATGATGTCAGGTCATTATTATTGGAGCTGGGTTTTCCCCTCCCATTTGTGCATGCCCCAGGACATCTCCCAAAATGAGACTGTCACGCAGGGATGTATTGCAAGGGAGCACCAGAAGAATGAGAAAGATAGTAAGGACGCTGGAAGACCCAGCGTGCAGTGGACATTACTCTGCCCAAGGTGAAAAAGCTCTAACAGAGAGAGACAAGATGGTGGTGACTAGCAAAGATCTCTCCTTTAGCAACAGCGTAGAGAGATCTCATATCTCTCCAGGTTCCACAGGCAACTTTTTCTCCTGTTTCAGTGGCTTCCCAGAAGGTGATGAATTAATAGATTACAGCCAGAGAAATGGAGCAAGGGCTTCTAGAGAGGACAGATGATGATCCCACAGGCTCAAAGCCAAGAGGGAACTGAATCAGTACGACATCTCAGCAAGGGCTCTGCTAAACTTTAAAGTTCTTGCTTTTGTGTTAAATGAAGATCAACCATCACTCTCTCTCCAGTGTTCTGTGTAATGCAAAGTCACATCATTCAATGACAGATATTTTCTGGTAAACTTTTTTTTCCTTTTATCTCTGCCAGAATAGCAAGGTTGTATATTCTTAGCATAATAAATGGATATACATGCACATATATGGAGACCATTTTTCATTTCTAAACAAATGAATTGGGTTCCAGAAGTTCACATTTGAATCAGTTGACTGGAACTTGGAATGACTGTATGTATAAAAATATTGTTAGAATTTAATGCTTTTAAAATGATGCTCTATGAGGCACAAGGAATTCTTACAGAAAAATACAAGAGTAATAGTCTTTCCCCAATTCTCAGGGTAATGTAATTATTGGAGATCGTTTTCTTGGTTTTAAGAGTTTTCCCCATATATTCTCTCTCAACAATAAAAGAACATTTGAGAGCTTATTGCGAGTTAAGTGTTTTGAACACATCATCTTATTTAATCTTCACAAGGATGCTATTTCATAGTTAGAAAAAGTCAAATGACTAATTTCTCCACAGGCTACTCCAATAAGTGGAAGAGCTAGTAGGGTAGTGGATTTAAACCTGTTCAGAAATTATTTCACATTTCTCCCACTGAGGGTTACGTCCCCTTCCCTAGAAACTGGGCTGGCCTTCGTGACTCACTTGTAACTAACAGATCCAGTGGAAGTGACAATGTGTGTGACTTCTGAGGCTAGGTCAGAACAGGTCACGCAGCTTCTACCTGGCTCTTCTGTGATGCTTGTTTTGGTAGATGCTAACTGGCATGGGAGAAATCTGACCATCCTAAGACCTCCATGCTAGAGAGGCCACATATAGGCACCCTGGTCATCAGCCCAGCACATCAGGGAGCCATTTACATTTCCAGCACATGGAGAGGGTGTGGAGAAACAGGAACCCTGCTACACTGTTGGTGGGAATGTAAATTGGTGCAGCCACTATGGAGAACAGTATGGAGGTTCCTTAAAAAAAACTAAAAATAGAATTACCATATGACACATTAATCCCACTCCTGGGCATATATCTGGAAAAGATGAAAACTCTAATTAGAAAAGATACATGCACCCCAATGTTCATAGCAGCTCTATTTACAATAGCCAGGACATGGAAGCAACCTAAGTGCCCATCAACAGAGGAATGGATAAAGAAGACGTGGTACATATATACACTGGAATATTACTCAGCCATAAAAAAGAATGAAATAATGCCATATGCAGCAACACGGATGGACCTAAGTCAGAGAAAGACAAATATCATATCACTTATATGTGTAATCCAAAAAAAATGATACAAACGAACTTATTTACAAAACAGAAATAGACTCACAGACTTAGAAAACAAACTTATGGTTACCTAAGGGGGAAGGGGGATATAAATTAGGAGTCTGGGATTAACAGGTAAACACTACTATATATAAAATAGATAACAGGGGGCTTCCCTGGTGGCGCAGTGGTTGAGAATCTGCCTGCCAATGCAGGGCACACGGGTTCGAGCCCTGGTCTGGGAAGATCCCACGTGCCGCGGAGCAACTAGGCCCGTGAGCCACAATTACTGAGCCTGCGCGTCTGGAGCCTGTGCTCCGCAACAAGAGAGGCCGCGATAGTGAGAGGCCCGCACACTGCGATGAAGAGTGGCCCCCGCTTGCCGCAACTAGAGAAAGCCCTCGCACAGAAACGAAGACCCAACACAGCCAAAAATAAATAAATAATTAATTAAAAAAAAAAAAGATAACAAACAAGGACCTAGTGTATAGCACATGGAACTATACTTGATATCTTGTAATAACCCTAATGGAAAAGAATCTGAAAAAGAATAGATATATATACACTATATATATATATATATATACACACACATATAAATAACTGAATCACTTTGCTATACACTTGAAACTAATACAACATTGTAAATTAACTATACTTCATTAAAAAAATAATAAATTTCTAGCATAGCCAAACTTTCAGCTGCCTGCAGCCCCAGTCTGACCGCAAATAGATGAGAGACTCCAAGTGAGAACCAGCTGGCTGCTGTGTTGAAGTTGGGGTGACTGTTAAGCTGTAATAACAAGCAGAAGAGCCAGTAATAGAATCCAGGTCTGCTGGACCCTAACACTCATCTTAAGCTACACATCTCACTACTTTCCTTAAACCTTTGATACTGTTATTACTTTTCCATAACAAAATCTAGTATGAGATTCAATGTAGTATATATAATTATATATTTAGGCTGTTTATCAATAATTAAATTTACAATACCCATAGCTCTTTTAGTTCTGAAAAAAATATCCCTGAATTTTATTCTCTCTTAAACCAGAAAATCACTACCTTGCATATAACAGTAAAGCTCTCATTCACTCAACCAACATTTACTCAGTACCTACTATATGCCAGGCAGTATAAAAACTGCCGTACGTACAAAAATGAATTAATATGAGCCTCATCCTCTTGTCAATGATGGGAGGCTGGCAGAAAATGGGGATGTACATATAAACAAACTGGACAACAAAATAAGAAGAGTTCTGTAATGGAGGAAAGCACAGAGGAGATGCTAGTTGAGCAGTCGAAAAGTTGAGCTTCTAAGGTGATTGGAGGAAGGAGGGGCGGAGAACAGAGAAGGGAAAGGACCCCTTGGTCTAGTTCATCTCCTAACCTCAAGTTCTCACTCCAAGACTCTCTGAGCACCAAGCAGTCAGAGAAAGAGGGTCTCCTAGAAGAGCAGCTCTGGAGGGATGTTGAGCTTGAGAGAACCCAGAGGTAGACATCGGACGCTATTCTGTCAGGAGAGTTTCTGAATTAAAGATTGCCTATATTCAGCCTACCAGGCATTGACTTTGGAATAAAGACATTTCTGTTTTTTTCCTATAAAATAATCGTAATGGTTCTTACTCTTAAACTGATTTTTTGTTTCAGAGTAATGGCTATGGAGATTCCTGATTTCCCTGCTGGGGGAAAAAAAAAAGCTTCAGGGATAGAAGTTATCATTATTGCTGTAGTATAGTTCTACACAATAATAAGGAAAACATCTCTCTTTGTTCAAGCAGTATGCTCTGCTCAAGGGAGCTATTTTTAACACATTGTATCTCTTGCTTAATGGGGTAGCTAGCAACTTTTTCTCATATGCTTGTCTCACTCATTTAGCCTCCCACAGACAGAGACTGCCCTGTTTGTTTATTTAGTTAGTTAAGTTAGTAATTTTTGTGCCCATTTTTATTGTTTTACATTTTATTTGTCTGCCAGCCTCCTTCTGTTTTGGGAACTGTCTCTTTTGGGAACAGTTGGGGCTGTCGATGATATGACCTCACCTGTCCTACTAGGAGTGAACCTGTGACTCAGGCTGGCCAATAAGAGTATTACATTCTCCCGCAAACACTGTGATTGGTCCACGGATGGGCATGTGATCCAAGCTGCGCCAGGAGGTCTTTCAAGAATTGATATGGATGGTCAGGGAGAGAGGCTTATTTACTTAGTTTGAGGTCATGCAGGACTATGTAAGTCTGGTGCTGTCAGGACTCATCTTCTCCATTATGTAGGCACAACCAGTCTGCAAATTAAAACCAACACACACACACACACACAGAAAAATTAGTAAATGAATGAATGCAGAGAATGATTCCTGGAAACTTCATTTAAGCACTTGGTTCTGTACTGGAAGCCACTAACCCTTGAACTTTTAGGTGAAATAAGTCAATTTTTTTTTTCCTGGCTTAAGCTAGAAATTGAATTGGGTTTCTGTCACTTCTAGCCAAGAGTCCTGGATAATAAAATTTATCCTTGTATATAGATTCTCTTTTGGGGATCCTGGACCCAATTCCAACATATGTGTTGGGGGGTGAGGGGCTTCCTGACCCACCAGACACCCCGTATCCCCCCAACCTCCTCCAACCAACACACACAGACACACTCACTCCAGATACCAGTCACAAGCTCAGGCTGATACCTGTGCTTCTGCCTGACTAGCTATAGATCAGAGGTTCCCAAGGCTCCCTGCTTGGGTTCGATTAATTTGCTAGAGTGGCTCACAGAACTCAGAGAAATATTTTATTTACTAGATTACCGGTTTATTATAAAAGGATATATCTCAGGAACAGCCAGATGGAAGAGATACAGAGGGCAAGGTACGGGGAAAGGGCACGGGCTTCCTTTCCCCTCCAGGATGACACTCTCCCAGCATCTCCATGTGTTGGTTCACCAACCCAGAAGCTCTCTGGACCCTGTCCTTTCGGTTTTTTTATGGAGGCTTCATTACATAGGCATGATTGACTAAATCACTGGCCACTGGCAATTGATTCAACCTCCAGGAAGTGGGATTAAGAGTTCCTATCCTCTTATCACGTGGTTGGTTCTCCTGGCAACCAGCCCCCATCCCAGGTGCTTCCCCAAATCACCTCAGTTACACAACAAAAGACACCTTTATCACTTTCAACACTTAGGACAAGGGTTGCCAGAACTGTAAGCCATGATCTGCAGATGAAGACCAAATATGATGAGAAATACATTTCAGTCATCTGAATGACCAAATATATTTCTTATAAATCACAATATCACAGATTCATAACTCTGGAAACAACTTTAACCATCCATACGATATACCATCTCACTACTCCTTCCAAATTCCCTGACCTACTCAATCCACGTGGTGTGATTATTAGGTGCAAAGGCTTTGAACACAGACAAAACTGGGCTTTGATGTCAGCTCTACCATGTACAAGTTGTGTGTCTTTGAGCAAACCAATGATTTCCTCAAACCTGTTTTCTCTGTAAAATAGGGATATTTTAGCATGCCTCTCCCATATTTATTTGGAGGTAAATAATGTAAAGCACTCAACTCAGGACCTCTTCCACAGGCTATCCTGGACACTAAAAATGTGAAGGAGGGGCTTGGGCAACATGTATGTCCAAGGGTGCTTCTTTCCTTTATTCCTCAGGTCATGTCAAAGTTAACTTTACAGAGGACAGTATTCTCTTAGACATTTCATAATGCTCTCTGACATCACAGTATACCCTGGGGACTTGCAGGTCAGAGCCATATCTTCACGCTATGATTGCTCCCAGGAGTCAAGGTGGTCATTGACCCAGCTAGGGAGTTGGATTGAAACGAAGCCTCTTCTAGAAATTCTTCCATCACTCTCTTGGCAACTGCAGACAGAACCAGATGAAAGAGCACTGGGCAGTGGGCCAAGCTGGCTGGAAGTCCCCAGGGGTTGATACTGCAGCCTCCATTCTCTGAAAAGAACCAAAGACATCCCCTTAAATGAGTATTCAGCACCGAGGAAAGAATCAACTCTGCATCCTTTTCTCCAGCTTTTGGTAATCTGTTTTTTGCCTCACTGATTTCAAAGAGGAATGTAAACTCTCGTCATGGTTGGTTGAGAGCTTGAGTTTAGAGGCAATAATAAAGAATTTAGCGTTGAGAAGTGTACATCCTCAATTGTGTTTGACTTCTCCCAGCGCTGAACTCAATTTCTGGATTGGTTGTTGCAGGTTAGTTTTACGCTTCGAAAACTGCTTTACTGTTTCTTATAATAGAGAGTGTTTTGAGCTAATCCGTGGTGCAAAGGAGGTAGGAATCTTGGCAACAAGACCAAGGTGAATACCACTCAGATACTTCCCTTACACCTTGCTCTGCCCATAACTCAGACCTTTTCCCAGGAATGGGGAAGGAGAGGCCTAACCTCTGTCTCCACAACATCTTTCCAGGGTATTAGGAGGGGACAATTTCAATGTGAAACAAAGTTTGACTGCAGTTGCTTCTGCCTTCCAGGAAGTGGCCAGCAGTGGTCAAGCAGTGGTCAAGCTGTCCTTCATCCTCCTCAGTTTCTGTTTGCAAAGTTACCCGAAATAAATATACAGTCTATTCTGGTGATTCTCCATCACCCAACCCCACCCCACCTGTTCTGGGCCACAGGTGAGGAATCCTGCAGACTCCTTTGCCAGGGCTCCCTTGCCCTCTAGCTTCTTCTTTTTTTTAAAAATTTATTTATTTATTTATTTTTGGCTGAGTTGGGTTTTTGCTGCTGTGTGCGGGCTTAGTTGAGGTGAGCGGGGGCTATTTTTTTTTTTAATTTTTATTTATTTATTTATTTATTTATGGCTGTGTTGGGTCTTCGTTTCTGTGTGAGGGCTTTCTCTAGTTGCGGCAAGTGGGGGCCATTCTTCATCGCAGTGCGCAGACCTCTCACTATCGCGGCCTCTCTTGTTGCGGAGCACAGGCTCCAGACGCGCAGGCTCAGTAGTTGTGGCTTACGGGCCCAGCTGCTCCGCGGCATGTGGGATCTTCCCAGACCAGGACTCGAACCCGTGTCCCCTGCATTGGCAGGCAGATTCTCAATCACTGCGATGGGGGCTATTCTTTGTTGCGGTGCACGGGCTTCTCATTGCGGTGGCTTCTCTTGCTGTGGAACACGGACTCTAGGTGCGTGGGCTTCAGTAGTTGTAGCTCGCGAGCTCCAGAGGGCAGGTTCAGTAGCTGTGGCTTGCTCCGCGGCATGTGGGATCTTCCCGGACCAGGGATCGAACCCGCATCCCCTGCATTGGCAAGCGGATTCTTAACCACTGCACCACCAGGGAAGTCCTGCCGTCTAGCTTCTGGTTGGGTTCAGCCCCTGGGAAGCATCTGCAGGAGCTCAGAGGGCAAGAGGAAGGCAAGATCAAGGTACGTCTTCCTCTCCTCCCTCCCAGCTTTGAGGCCTGTAACCCCTGAGATAACACCTCTTACTGAAACTGAGCAGGACCCTGTGGGGCTCCTGGGCACAAAAGCCTTCCTGTGTCCCCCATTTCTTGATTACAGGAAATACGCTTCATTCAGCCTCCCTGACCTTCCCTGAGTTGCAATGGGCAGGTTCAAACACTTGCTAATTAGGGAAGGGAGGGGATTCGGAGACAAGGGAGGGACAGTTAAGAAACAATAGTGCGGCCTTGGGGCAGGGTCCTGGTTCCCCCTCAAGGGATATATCAACACACAACAATATCTTTGAGTTGTTTTGCAGACACTGAAACCCCCAGCAGGTGGGAGAGGTTAACAGTGTGCTGCCCACAAGCGTGTAGACCCCAGACCGGTTGGAACCAGAAGGATGACGATGCTGACGCCCACTTACCTCACCACCAACCAATCAGAAGAACGTCCACGAGCTGACCACGCCCCCTGTGAACTAGTGCTATAAAACTCCTCACTACCCGCTCCAGGTCAGGACACACAGTGCTGAGGGCATGAGCCTGCTGTGCCCCCTTTGCCTGGCAAAGCAATAAAGCTGTTCTTTTCTACTTCACCCAAAACTCTTGTCTCCAAGATTTAATTCAGTGTCGGGGTGCAGAGGCTGGATTCGGCATCATTACTGGCTCTTCCCCAGCCCCGACCGTCAGGAGCACAGAGACACCTCTGCTTCCCTCTCTCCTTCACACCTGGGGGGGCGTGGCTTCCTACTAACCTTGTCCCGGGGCCGCAAGGTTCCTTGTTGGTTTCTCTAACCCGCCCACACCTCTGGAAACAGTCCCTTAATTAAATTCTCTTCATTTCAAGCCCTTTGAGTGGAATTTTGATTTCTGCCAGGACTTTGACTGATACACAATTAAGTTAAAAACAGTTTGTTTGCTATGCAAGCACAATTTCAAGACAAATTTTCTCAATTCCCTTTCAATTAGACTAAATCTACAAAGTCCCTTCTACACAGAACTGCTGGAACTCCCACGAGTAATGTCATAATTCAATCCGGGGTAGATGGTTCTTTTCAGGAAAACATCATAAGATGTTTATCTTGATAAAGGAGGGCCCCCTTGTCATTTGCCTGGGGGGAGGGGAAGAGAGATGGAGAGAGCTTATTTGTATTTCTGCAGGAAACCTTGAAGAGAGGAGTGAATAAATGAGTAAAGGGCCTGGGAAACAGGGAGAAAGGAAAGCAAGCAGGGTCATGGAAGAGAGGAAGGAACCTCAAGGTCTGGCAGGAGACAGGCAGTGAGAAATTCTCAAAGGTGGGAAATGGCCCAAAAGCGTCAGGAAGAGTGATGTCTGAAATTGTTTAAGGTTATTTTATGTTCTGTGTTGAAATGACTGCTGTTGTGTTCTCTTTACCCTCTCTTCTCCTACCACACCTTCCCTCCCTCAAAAGATCAATACAAGTCAGCTACAAGTAACAGCTTTGTGAAACTAATGCTCTGGGGGCATGAAGAAGAGAGGAGGTCCAAGGTGGACCCCTTGAAAGAAAATGGAGCTTTGATCATACTGAGAGGGATGTTAGGAGGAAGGAAGTGTGGAGAAGCAGGCAGCTAAGAACACTAAGGAGAACTGAACTCCTCAGAGATGTTGGGGGTAGAGACGGGACTTCTTTCATTTTGGATGTAAAATGATATAAAATGAAATAGCCCCAGAAGTTTGGAGAGTTTAAGGATATCTTGGCTGGAGCAGTTGGGTTACACTTGAATACTATTATTTCATTAATACTGCAGCCCATTGGGACTGTTATGGGACTATGGTCATGGGAAGCTTATATGAATCACTGAGAACAAATACGGACAATAAAATTAAGATTAACCATCCATGAAAGTGTGTTTCTGAGTTTGAAATTTTTAAATAGAATTTCTGAAGTAGCAAGTGAATGCATAGGAGTTTACACTGACATTCTAAGTGCTTAGAATGGTACCTGACACAAAGTAATTGCTATGTTAGTGTGCTTGGTATTTTACTGTTTCAGATGAGAAACTTCCATTAACAAATAACTTCTTAATAGATAGGACCATACAATTACAGTAGGATAGACAGACAAAGAGATAGATGGGTAGATGGATGGTTGGATAGTTAGAAGGGTGGATAGATAGATTTAAAATATTAGGGCTTCCCTGGTGGCGCAGTGGTTAAGAATCTGCCTGCCAATGCAGGGGACATGAGTTCGAGCCCTGGTCTGGGAAGATCCCACATGCCGCGGAGCAACTAAGCCCATGTGCCACAACTACTGAGCCTGCGCTCTAGAGCCCACGAGCCACAACTACTGACCACGTGCCACAACTATTGAAGCCCGCGCACCTAGAGCCTGTGCTCTGCAACAGGAGAAGCCACCGCAATGAGAAGCCTGCACACCGCAAGGAAGAGTAGCCACCACTCGCTGCAACTAGAGGAAGCCCATGCACAGCAACAAAGACCCAATGCAGCCAAAAATAAAATTTAAAAAATAAGATAAAATATTAAACAAATCATAGTTCTTATTTCATTGTTGTTGTGGTTGTGACCTTGGCTTCACTGCTCAAAGAGTGGCCCTCCTTTTGTTCTTTGCACATAAATTGTACCTTCTGATTCTCATAAAGGTCATGCAGCTACATATTTTGAGACATCCAGATTTAACTCAAGAACACGAGTGTAACTGTGTGTTTATGGTCTATTGAAAGCACAACTGATGGAAGAGATAACATGAGATTCACAGGAAAGCAACCACAGTAAGTGTTATTCTTGTCTACTGTGTGCTGGACCACATTTCAAACACTTTAGATACATTTGATACTTAAAGCTACCTTCCTATTATTACCCCATTTCACAGTGGAGGAAATTGAGGCACAGAGAAGTTAATTAACTTGTTGGAGATTTCACAGCTCGTAAGTAGCAGGGCCAGGATTCAAACCAAGATAGTTTGATTCCAGAGCTGAAGCTCTCAATGACTAAGTTACCTAATCTGAAAGCCAGAAATAACCAGCCAGGTAAACATTCCACCTTGGTCCATCTCCCTAAATATTTTATTGTCATTTTGGGGGGCACAATTCTAAAACTGCATAAAATATACTAATTCTATATCACTGAATATGGGAAGGATGTCATCTAATAGGGGTTTATTCATTCTTTCCACAAGTATTTAGTGAGCACCTACTAAGCACCAGAAACTCTTCTAGGAAGTGAGGCAACAGCTGTGAACATGTGGACAGAAATCTATCCTTCATGGAGTGTAGATTCTAATGAAGTGGATATGGGCAAGAAACAAAATAAGCATCAATACTACGAAGAAAAATAAAGTGGAAAAGGATGAATAGACAGGGAAGGCCTCCACAAGAGGGTTGTTCATTTGTTTAGGAGGCCATGGGGAAGGAAAAGATATCTGTGTTCTCCTTTCCCCTTTACTTCTATTCTCCTTTCCACCAAGATGACGCTTGAGCTTGAGTGGGAGTGAGGTCACCCCAGGAGCCTGCTTACCACAAGTCTAGAAATTCACTCTTCAACCAATGCAAAGCCAATATGTTGCTATTATGTGGTTGCAGTTACCTCATCAAAAGCGTGTTTTAGGTCCTTTTAGGTTGCTGGGCCTTCCCAGGCAGTGCTACCCTGTGCTGGGGGCATGCACTGTCCATAGTTCTTGAAAGATCCTTCTAAGCCAGAGCAGCTCCTCCACCTGATCAACTCTCCACTCAAGTGATGTGGAGCTTTGCACTTCGCCCAATGCTGGGCAAATCAGGGTCCTCTCACACGGGATGTTTGGTTTATCAAGAGATGACTGGATTCCCTGAGCCTTGATCTCAAACTTGTCTGAAGTTGAGACATTGACTGATGAGATGTTCCCTTCTCTTTCTATTTTGTGTGTTTGTGCTAAAAAGGCAATACAGAACCTACAGAGACAATCACTACAGAAATATAAACCCATGGTAGGAGCTAACGCTGACCAAGCATGGGTTTTCCAGGGATTCACACAAATGATCTCACCTGAACACTCTGAATGACAGTCCCCACACCAGGATAAATAAAATTGGAGCAAAATCCCCAGCATGAAAAGAATATATTTTAATTCACCAAAGAGTTTATTTCCACTCTTGAAAAAATCTTCAGAAATCCTAAATGGTTACCATTTACCTTTTTTCTCTCTGCTTCTTGAGGAAGGCCATTTCCTCGTTCCTAAAACAGAACCCCGACCTACTTGCCTGGTTTTGAATATTACAAAAAACATAAGCTAGAGACTCATTGTAACGGGTGATGCTGTGACCAAGGGGCATTTTTATGCAGCAGTTCTCATAGTCAGTGCTTGACTTCAGTCTGTTCAAACAGGGTGACAATGTCAGCAGAGAGATGTGTTCTCCAGGAGCACCCAGATTGCACCCTTCTTCCCCTCCACACCTGTTTCCTCCGCATCCAAAACTAGGTAGCAATGATCACTTTCCACTGTCACCCTTCCCTCCCCTCTTCTATGGTTTACTCCTGGCTTCTCAGTCGTTCTCAAGCTTTAGAGGAATTAGGGATCCCCATGGAGGTCACTAGACACATTCTTGAATCCCTCCTCCCATTCTACAGATTTTTTTTTTTAGGAATATTATTTTCCCCCAGCTTCATTGATATATAATTGGCATATAACACTGTGTAAGTTTAACGTGTACAAGGTGATGATTTAATATATGTATATCTTGTAAAATGATTACTGCAATCAGGAAGTTAACATGCCCGATACCTCACAGTATTATCATTGTGTGTGTGCGTGTGTGGTGAGAATTTTACAGTACTGTTAACTACGGTCACCCTGCTGTACATTAGATCCCGTCCTAAAGATTTTGATTTAAGAGGCTTGGGTCAAGGCTCAAGATAATGCTTTTTTTTTTTTTTTTCTCGGTTGTGCCACGTGGCGTGCAGGACCTTAGTTCCCCGACCAGGGATTGAACCCCGGCCCTGGCAGTGAGAGCACCGAGTCCTAACCACTGGACCGCGAGGGAATTCCCAAGATTCTGCATTTTATGTATTTTTTTAAAATAAATTTATTTATCTATTTATTTATTTTTGGCTGCATTGGGTCTTTGTTGCTGTGCGCAGGCTTTCTCTAGTTGCGGTGAGTGGGGGCTACTCTTTGTTGCGGTGCGCGGGCTTCTGAGGTGGCTTCTCTCATTGCGGAGCACGGGCTTTAGGCACCCGGGCTCAGTAGTTGTGGCTCACGGGCTCTAGAGCACAGGCTCAGTAGTTGTGGTGCATGGGCTTAGTTGCTCCGCGGCATGTGGGACCTTCCCGGACCAGGGCTCAAACCCATGTCCCCTGCATTGGCAGGAGGATTCTTAACCACTGCGCCACCAGGGAAGCCCAGATTCTGCATTTTAAATAAGCATTCCACATGATTCTGTTAGAAGGAAGTTTGAGTACCACGATTTGAAAACCAGTGTTAGTGGCATCAAAATAATGTCTCAGGAGAGTATCTACATAGAATTTTAGATTTCAGATATGTTCAGTGTAGAAAGAAGATTAAACCTGAGACCTGTAGAGACATAGCATTATGGGATGTTTGGGCTAGGACGGAAGATCAGTCAAGTCTCATGCCTTCATTTCACACACGAGGAGATACAGGCTCTGGGAAGTTAGGTGATATGCCCAGGGGTTTATAGCATGTGTGTGCAGAATCAGGGCTAAAAATAAGGTCTCCACTCCCATTCAGGTTTTCTCTTCTCCATCTTACATTCTAAAATGAAGTAAAATCAAGAGGATTAATTAGAAAAAATTCTTTTGTCTTTTGCAACCTTTTGTAGGGCTCTAGAGTTTTTCTAATTGTCTCTCAAAATATAACTCCAGTCTATTTAAACACTTTGGAAGGGTAACAAAGGAGCTGACTTCCACAAAAGCAGAAAAGAGCACGGAAAAAATACAGCTGGTAGAGGACAAGCTTATCTCTGCGAAGAGATTCTAAACAATGATTTTATGCTTCAAATACCTGTAATTAGACCCCTCGGTATAACCACTCCAGTCTCCTTTTGGCTTTTCCACATATGATCTTTCTTTGTGCTTCAGCACAGCAAGGTCAAACAGTGTCTGACTGATGCACGCAGGATGAGCAAAGTGCATGTGTCATGACTGCTAATACGAGTGGCATCATTATTTTCAAGAACCAGATATTAAGCACCAACTACGCCAACATGGAAAAACAATCCTTGGACCCTCGCATGTCAAATGCGTCTCCATTTTGATAAAATAAAAATTGGTTTCACAGTTGTGGTGCTGAGCAGTTTTGCAGAAAATTTGTAGCTTTTAAACACAGCCAGTGATTTCCATGTGGAAAAAAAGACAATCCTAAGTAATATATAAAATTATTATATAAATGGTATTGGCCTGATTGCTTAGAATATCCAGCACCCCAGACATTCTCTTCTGCAAAGGAAAGGATTCATCAGAAGGTAAACTGCACATTCAGAACTTGAAATCTGACTTTCTTGAAGGAAGAAAAGTCTCCACTCTCTCCACAAGAGACAACGGAATATACTAGAATAGAAGGAACGCTGGTGCCGGGTCCAGGCGACAGAAGACCTGGCTTGGCTACTATGACAGTTTTCATTTCAGTTGCTCACGTGCCCAAATGAGGCTTTTCCAGCCTATCGGACAGGCTGTCGTGAGGCTTCCGTGAGTTTATATGTCAGATGATTAAACAAATATTGCTATTTAGTAACTCAGACATTCATTCACAGTGAAATAGTGTATATATATATATGTATATATATATATAGTATATATATGAACATTATAACACATGGTATATGGAGGAAATGGTGACAATATTTACCATTAAATAATACCTATTTCTGGTGAAAGAGCAACAAATCTTTTGCAAGCCCAGCCTGGCATAAAACATGACTGTAAGGTTATTCTGGGCTCCCGCAGGGGCTTGGAAGCAGCTTGTGGGTGCTGACTTGTTCCAACTCCCAAATCTCCAATTCAAGCAGGAATTAAGCCAAGTATCAACAGAAAGAGAGAGGCATGTTTGCAGGGGAGGGGAACACGAGTAGAGATAAATGAAAGTTACACTCTCCCTGCTAGTTTATCAGTTCCTTGTACGTAAGTCCAAACTGAACATTTTCTCTAAGGGGATCACGCACTGCAAGATCTTTGCCTCTGTAATTTGTCAAATCAAATTCACTGAATGAGAAAAGTCAACAGCTGTGGTCTGAGTGCCACTTAGTCATAACCAGAGTTTGGAGCTGGAAGGGATGCATTTTTAGGAAGATTCTTAGGTGATTCTGATACCTAACCAAGTTTGGGAATCAAATTCAGGTTTGGGAATTTGAATTTAGCAGTTCTCAATCTCTGTTAGAAGCAACAGTGAATTAAAAACAATTACCCAGATTTTATTTTTACTTGGGCATCGAATTTTTCTCTCTCCCAGATGTTTCTAATGTGCAGGAGGGTTAGGAAAAATCAATCTAGTTTAATTCCCTATTTAGTGAGGAAACCGAGCTCCTCTCCTCTTGAAGGGGGTAAATAAATTTCTAAAAGCATTTACAAATGATTAATACTCAATTCAACTCAAAAAATCTGTATTGAGTGCATGCATGTCTATGGTATAAATCCTGGTCCAAATGACTTTATCGTAAGAGGGATGAAAACAATTCAAAATTATACAAGGCAGAATAATGTGAATGATACAGGGCAGGAAAAACAAGGTTTTTTGGTATTTCAAAGAGCTGAGAAATAACTTGAGATCTTTATCGGGAATATGGTAAATGATTCCTTAAAATCAGAGGATGTTGACTTCTGAAAGCTAGTGAGTTCTGAACCTGTGTAACTGTAAGTAACAGTATGATATGATACTACACTTCCATCTCATGCTTTCAAAGCTAGTCTGTGTGCCAAAGAATTGTAAAGACTTTGCTTATCATAGACACCAGAACTACAAAATTGTCCTGAAAGGAACATCGCTATAAATAAGAGGAACCTTTGATTTCTTTTAACTTAAGTGTTTATTTTACAGAATTGCACTCGCTATTTCCAAAGTCCTGAAAAATTACATGAGAATGATTATAAGTGACGGCCATGGGATATGTGGTCGTTCCTGGTTATCTTTTAAAATACTTTTTAAACTTCCAAAATATGTTCTACTATGTCACTGCTCCAATTTCAGGGGTATCCATCTAATTCAGAGCCTTATCACCTATCATCTTTTTTTTAAACTATTTTATTTTTTTGGCCATGCCGCATGGCTTGTGGGATCTTAGTTACTGGACCCAGGCCCTTGGCAGTGACGGTGTGGAGTCCTAACCACTGGTGCCAGGGAATTCCCATCATCACCTATCATCTTAACCATTTCAAAGTCTTTCTAGCTTTCTCTCCTCTAATTTCTTACCTCACTCAATTCATTCTACACAATGTTGTGAAGTTAGTCATTCTAAAACACCACTATAAAATGTTTCAAATATGAAACTTCACTTTGCTATACATAATTTTATAGTATTCATTTTTATTTTTTTCTCTTTTTGGAGTTTACTATTTGTTTATCAGGGTAATAAATTTAATAATTTAAGAATCAGAAAACATTACAAGGCTTATAATAGAGCACAGCTCTCTCCTGCTTTATCCCTTTGCGTTCCCAGTCTCTGCTCCCCACAGGAAATCTTTCAACTATCTTAGTGGTTTCTACTGGTATTATTTGATATGATATGCTCATACCATTATTTCAAGATTTTTCAATATTGGACACTGCCTGTTGATTTTTTATCGAAAAAAGGGGATTTATCACAATTATACCTGCCCTGCCCCTTCCTGGAAATAACTGGGGATATACCAGTGGATAAGACAAAGTCCCCATACTTATGAACTTACATTCTGGTATGAAAAGGTAAAAAATAGACAATATTTCTTGGATAATTCCAGAAAGTGGGATCCATGATATGAAGAAGATTAAGAAGGAGAAGAGGATAGGATCCATGTCCCCTTCTTCCATTCACTGAATATACTGAGAGCTCTAATGAAATGTTTGATGCTTTCATTGGTATAATTAGATAAACATTACTCAACACTGAGGCATAAATTATACTATGATTACCCTTCATTTATTGTACAACTATTTTGTCTGAGTCTGAAATGGCCTCATTATTGCATCTGCTTAGTTTTTCATGTATTGAAAACTAATTCATTCCTAAATATGCTGCCAGAACTAGAAAACTTTTCTCAATATAATCAAATACTACAGTTGATCTCTCAGTTTCTCCCTCTCCCTCCTCCTCTTCCTCTTTCACTATTCCGTCCAGAGACCTATGTCCTCTTGCTCCAGTCCTGTCTGGAAGGTTTCCAGGCCTGCAGCACAGCTGTCACCCTGGGACCACTTTTATCCTCCTCCAGGGTTTCCCTCTGCTCTCTCCTCGGTGCATCTCCTTTCCTGGACACCTCATCCTACTCCTTCTTTTTTTAAAAATTAGTTTCCTTTTATTTTTATTTATTTATTTATTTTTAATTATTTATTTATTTATTTATTTATGGCTGTGTTGGGTCTTCGTTTCTGTGCGAGGGCTTTCTCTAGTTGTGGCAAGCGGGGGCCACTCTTCATCGCGGTGCGCGGGCCTCTCACTATCGCGGCCTCTCTTCTTGCGGAGCACAGGCTCCAGATGCGCAAGCTCAGTAATTGTGGCTCACGGGCCCAGCTGCTCTGCGGCATGTGGGATCTTCCCAGACCAGGGCTCGAACCCGTGTCCCCTGCACTGGCAGGCAGATTCTCAACCACTGCGCCACCAGGGAAGCCCCCTTTTATTTTTTAAAAAATTTATTTTTATATTTATTTTTGGCTGTGTTGAGTCTTCGTTTCTGTGCGAGGGCTTTCTCTAGTTGCGGCGAGCTGGGACCACCCTTCATCGCGGTGGGCGGGCCTCTCACTATCGCGGCCTCTCTTGTTGCGGAGCACAGGCTCCAGACGCGCAGGCTCAGTAATTATGGCTCACGGGCCCAGCTGCTCCGCGGCATGTGGGATCTTCCCAGACCAGGGCTCGAACCCGTGTCCCCTGCATTGGCAGGCAGGCTCTCAACCACTGCGCCACCAGGGAAGCCCACCTACTCCTTCTTGATTTAGTCCTCCAGTAGCTTCTGGAGAAAGAGCGCACAGGAAGTGAATGTGTGCAGCCTTACATGATTGAAATGCTTTTATTCTACTCTCATCCTTGATGGAGAGCCCGGTATAGTATTCTAGGTTGGAAATTATTTTTCCTTGGAAATCTGGAAGGATTGCTCCATTGCTAACCGGTGTTCAGTAGTGCTCTTGAGGATTCTGATGCCATTCTTGTTCTCAGTCCTTGGTGTGTGACCTATCTTTTCCCATTGGGAGACTTAGAGTTTTAACATTTCAGAATAACTGGGCTTTCACAAGATCTTTTTCTTTTTTTCTGGAGAGGCAAAAACGTGTGGTGACTAGGAGCACAGATTCTAGAGCCAGACTGCTAGATCTGTCACTTAACTAGCTCTCTAACTTTGGAAGGTACTCAACTTTTCTATGCCTCTGTTGGCTGTAAAATGTCCTGTAAGATGTTACGGAAAGACCTGAACGAACTTTTTGGCCAACCCAATAGTAATACTTCAAAATGTTTAGAACAGTGCTGGGCGCAAAAGCCCTCTGTAAACATTAGCCATTATTATTATTGTTATTATTATTAACTTATTCTTTATTGTGCTGGATATTTAGTAGACTATTTTAATTTGGAAACTCAAATTTTCACAGTTGGGACATCTGCCTGTGTTATTTCTTATGTATGTATGTATGTATTTTATTTTGGCTGCACCGGGTCTTAGTTGTGGCATGCGGGATCTTGTTGCGGCATGCAGGATCTTTCAGTTCCAGCATGTGGACTTCTTAGTTGCAGCATGCAAACTCTTAGTTGCGGCATGCATGCGGGATCTAGTTTTCCGGTCAGGGATCGAACCCGGCCCCCCTGCACTGGGAGCACAGAGTCTTACCCACTGGACCACCAGGGAAGTCCCTGCCTGTGTTATTTCTTTTGTAACTTCCTTCCTTTCTTTTTTATAACTTCCTTCTTTTCATTTTTTCACACTTTATTTCTGGAATCCTTGTTATTAATCAAATTTTCTCAATGTTATATTTCAATCCATCTGCTATCATACTTTAAATATCCAATATCTTTGTCTTACTTTTTGAATGTATGTATGTGTGTATATATACATACACGCATACGTATATTTATGTATATATAGTATACACGTATGTGTACTATATATGTATGTATAGTATTTTATATATATATATATATAAATAAAGTTTTTAAACAGATGCAGTATTTTCTCTTTTCTTTCTGAGGATATTTGTTATAAGGTTTGCTTTTATTGTTGAAATTTTTCTCTGCTTTTTTTTCTAGCTGTTATGTTGAAGGCTTTTCTTTGGTGATTCTTGACTGTCTATTCATACTTGAAGTGAGGCTTTTAAGCTGTAGGACTTCTCAACCAGTGAGCTTTGCTGTAGGGAGATTGGGTCAGGGTGGGAATTCCCTGAAAAGACAGATGGGCCCCTGTAAATGTCAGTTCCTATAGGTCTTTGATTTTGACCTGGTCAGTGCTTTCTAGTCTCTTGCCTGAAAGTATAGCCAGGCTACAGTGTTCCGGAAGCTGAGCTGTGGCAGGGGTGGAAGGGAACAGTTTTTCATGCAGATTCTCACACAATCCCCTTGTTTTTAACAAATGAGACAGAATTAAACTTAAAAGCTAGGGGCTTCCCTGGTGGCACAGTGGTTAAGAATCCGCCTGCCAAAGCAGGACACACGGGTTCGAGCCCTGGTCTGGGAAGATCCCACATGCTGTGGAGCAACAAAGTCTGTGCGCCACAACTACTGAGCTTGTGCTCTAGAGCCCGTGAGCCACAACTACTGAGCCCCCATGACACAACTACTGAAGCCCGTATGCCACAACTACTGAAGCCTGCGCCCCTAGAGCCTGTGCTCTGCAACAAGAGACACCATCGCAATGAGAAGCCCTCGCACTGCAATGAAGAGTAGCCCCCGCTTGCTGCAACTAGAGAAAGCCTGCGCCCAGCAATGAAGACCCAACGCAGCCAATAAATGAATGAATGAATTAATTAATTAAATCTATAAGAAAATAAACTTAAAAGCTTTTGCACAGTAAAGGAAACCACAAACAAAATGAAAAGACAACCTACAGATTGGGAGAAAATATTTACAAACAATGCAACAGACAAGGAATTGATTTCCAAAATATACAAACAGCTCATACAGCTCAATATCAAAAAAACAAACAACCCAATCAAAAAATGGGCAGAAGACCTAAACAGACATTTCTCCAAAGAAGGCATACTGCTGGACAATAGACATGGGAAAAGATGCTCAACATCACTAATTATTAGAGAAATGCAAATCAAAACTAAAATGAGGTATCACCTCACACTGGTCAGAATGGCCATCATCAAAAAGCCTACAAATAATAAATGCTGGAGAGGGTGTGATGAAAAGGGGAATGTAAATTGGTGTTGCTACTATGGAGAACAGTATGGAGGTTCCTTAAAAAACTAAAAATAGAATTACCATATGACATGTTAATCCCACTGCTGAGCATATATCCAGAAAAGATGAAAATTCTAATTTGAAAAGATACATGCACCCCAATGTTCATTGTAGCACTATTTACAATAGCCAAGACATGGAAGCAACCTAAATGTCCATTGACAGATGAATGGATAAAGAAAATGTGGTACATATATACAAATGGAACACTACTCAGCCATAAAAAAGAATGAAATAATACCATTTGCAGCAACATAGATGGACCCAGAGATTATCATACCAAGTGAAGTTAAGTCAAAAAGAGAAAGACAAATACCATATGATATCACTTATATGTGGAATCTTAAAAAAAATTATACAAACAAACTTATTTACAAAACAGAAATAGACTCTCAGACATAGAAAACAAACTTATAGTTACCAAAGGTGAAAGGGGAGGGAGGGATAAATTAGGAATTTGGGATTAACAGATATACCCTACTATATATAAAATAGGTAAACAACAAGGACCTACTATTTAGCACAGGGAACTATACTCAATATCTTGTAATAAACTATAATGGAAAAGAACCTGAAAAACAATATATATATGTATATGTATAACTGAATCACTTTGCTGTACACCTGAAACATTGTAAATCAACCATACTTCAAAAAAAAAAAAAGTCCCCCTTGTTTTTAGAATGGTGTCTCCTGGTCCAATATCTCTACTCTCTCTAGGGTGGATCTAGGTTTTGTGGGGCCTCAAGCTTATATCATTTGGAGGGCCCTCTTCTGGACAAAGAAAATATAAAATTATGAAGCACAATTAAATACAAGGCCTTGGAAGGGACCTGTGCATGGGGAGCCCAAGGCCTAGGCTTCAGTAGCTTCAGGGTTGGGCTGGCTCTTCATCTTGCTTCTTGCAGATGCCGGAGGCGTGTGCCTGATGTTATTGGCTGAAGAGGGCATCTGGAGGTCTTATTGTTACTTATCATTTTTCATCTAATTCTCTACTTTTTAGCCGCATCCCACACCCTGGTTCTTTGGGAATAATCAGTATCTTACCATCATGGAGCTTTACGGCATTTACAGCTCAGTTGGTACACTTCTTGCTGGGGCATCTCTCACTGCAGGCAGCTGGGCTTCCACTTTCTCTGCTGAGCTAAGTCTCATCACTCAGTCATCTACTTTCCACCTTCTAGAACCTTGTGGATATCTCTTAGCTGCTATTATTACCCACCTTGTTCTCTTTGTCATAGTGGATTTATTCCTTTTTTATTCCATTGAGGCCATTTATGTGGGGTTTTAGGAGCGTATAGAAATAAACAGGCTCAATTTGCCATGTTTAATTGGAAGCCTTATTCTGTCCTTAAATATTTTTATATTTGTCATTAACTCTATTGCTTTATTTTATTCATTTAAATAAGTTTATTATAAAACTAAATATTAGTCATACTACGTATCTGAAACTTAAATACCTCAATGTTCTCATAATCTGGTATTTTTTGAGCCAATAAATCAACACCTGTTGGCCCAACAAACTAGTGTGCTCTCATATTAACCAAACTGTGAATATTCTGTAAAGGAGAATATACCAGAAAATGTCTACAATTTTTTAAAACAAAATTACAAAATGATTCATATTACCAAAGGAGTCTACCAAAAAATCCCTATGTTTTATGAATAAATACTTTGTCTAGTTTATTTTTCTAGATGATGTTCAATAAATGTTTGTTAAATAAATAAATGCTCCCAGAAAGTCCTATCTCATCCACTCAGATGACTTCATTTCTATCAGAATATTTCCTTTCCCAAACTACTCTCCAAACTCTTAGCAAATGAGATGTGGAAATATTTATGGTAACATTTTCCAAACTCCGCACCTTGGAATCTCAGATTTGCAAGAATACTAATATGTAACATGTAAGAAAACAATGTGCAGTCAAGTACATTTTATAAACTCTGATTTCAGTAAAGGTCAATAAATTTCTTTACGTCAAGGACTTCTTAGGGTCTTAACTATGATAATATGCATTGTGAATCTTTAAGTGCGGGATAATTACAAGTATTTCTCAAATAGATTTTATTACCAATCCTGTTTAGACAGCATATTATTTATTCCTTCCAGAGCAAATTGCATCAAAATACAGTTTAGAACATTTTTGCCAACAGTATATTTCCTAATTCTGGACTTGTAAAAGACAGGTCCTGAGAAGGAGTTTCTTTCCCTCCCATTAAAAATTCTATTCTACATCTTGATTTCTCAGGATTACCCTGTCTTGAAACTCTCTGGAATATCAGGCCAACTGTCTTCCCACAGGATCTCAATGATGCAGAGTCCAATAAAGCCTGTGTCAGAGAACTTTTGATGTTAGAGTTATTGGGGGGAAAGCAGAAATGAATAGCAGATAATATTGGGATGGTACAGCCCAAGACAGGCCATCCAAGGAGTCCTGAACTGAATATCTTGCTCATACCGTAGGATCAGGGTTAATTTTAAGGAGAGTCAGGTAGAGAAAGGGAACACACCAAGGGTGATCATTAAGCACTCTCCTTTCTCTCTCTGCCCTTTAGTGTTTCCCAAACTTTCTCTCTGTATGTATTAAACATTCACATTTTACGGCCAGAGCCTCCAATTCACTGAATCAGACTCTCTGGAGAAGGGGGTGAAGAATCTGTATGCAGAAAAACTGATTCTCAGGACAGGCGGGTGTAGGAAATACGGCACTTAGAGCCACAATAACAGGGCTTGCTGGCCACTCCTGAGCATGACCTCACTCTGCTCTCAGATCCATGATAATCCTGTTGGAGTATCTGAACTCATTCTCTGCCGTGTGTATCTGCTGTGCTCGAGATTCTGATTGCATAATTTCTGAGCCCAGTCTCCCATCCTGGTTCTGATTTCTCCCTCTCTATTTAATATTTTGGATTGGCATTCAACTGAATGAATTCTCTCCTGGATTAATCTTGCCAGGGCAGCTCAGAAGAAAAGATCTGAATACCTTCTCCTAATATTTGAGGGAACTAAATGTTAAATAGATTCACGGTAACTAAAGAACAGCTGTGGAAGGGGATTTAAAAAATTGGTTAACACAGAATTCAAAAGTACAAAAAAAGTAATAACTAAAAACTCTGATTCTTCTATATTGTTTCTACCAGCTCTACTGTTCTCATGCTTGGAAGCTACTAGTATCTTATGAACCCTTCTGGAGATAGTCTAATGCATTTATAAACATTTATGTACATGTGTGTACACATTTCTTTTACACAGAGGTGTTTTATACTCTGCTCTGCACCTTGCTTTGAGAAAATTAGGTGAAAATCCAATTTGTCTTGGAGATTTTTATACATTGAATTGGGTCCCCAAAAAGATATGTTGAATTCCTAACCCCCAGCATCTTAGAAAGTGACCTTATTTGGAAATAAAGTCATTGTGGATGTAAAGAAAGTTAAGATGAGGTCATACTGGAGTGGGTTGGGCCCTTAATCCTACGTGACTGGTGTCCTTATAAAAGGAGGACGCAGACGCACAGTGAGAATGTGATGTGATGACCGACATCGGAGGCAGATACTGGAGTGATGCAGCTCTAAGCCAAGGAACGCCAGGGCTTGCTACAAGTCATCAGAAGCTAAGAACAGACAAGGAATGCCAGGGCTTGCTACAAGTCATCAGCAGCTAAGAACAGACAAGGAACGATCCTCTCCTATAAGTTTCAGAGGGAGCAGGGCCATGCCGACACCTTGATTTTGGACTTCTGGCATCCAGAACTGTGATATAATACATTTCCATCGTTTCAAGTCACACAGTTTGTAGCACTTTTTTCAGCAGTCCTAGATCTTTCCAAATCAATAGAGAGCTGCTTCATTCTATTTGACAGCTGCATTATTATTCCATTGTATGGCTGGACCATAATTTATTTTTCTTTTTAATTAATTAATTAATTAATTAATTTGGCCGCACCGCATGGTTTGCGAGATCTTAGTTCCCAGACCAGGGATGGAACCCGGGCCACGGCAGTGAAAGCGCCAAGTCCTAACCACTGGACCACCAGGGAATTCCCTGGACCATAATTTACTCAGTTCCCTATTGAACATTTTCAAACAACTTTGCCATTAAAAACAATGCAAACCAAACAACTACATATATATATATGTCATTTCACACAAACGTGAGACTATCCTGAGCTAAATACACAGGAGTGATGGATGCTTAAATTGAAATAAGATGTTTTGTACATGAACAAGTAAGAAATTATTATGACTTGAGTAACCTTAAGTTTCCACAGAGAGTATAATAAAATTGTGCTTAAGCCAGTAATGATGCTGAATGGCAGGGCTCTGTCCTCACTTCTCCCCCATCCCTCTCCCTAACTGTCCACCTGCTGTGTGACCTTTGAGACAAGCCTCTCTTCTCTTCTCTGGATCTCTGCTGCACTTGAGATTTTAGTATGTTTTTCTTTTTCTTTTTATTCAAGTATAGTTGATTTACAATGTTGTATTAATTTCTGCTGTACAGCAAAGTGATTCAGTTATATATATGTGTGTATACATACATTCTTTTTTAAAATATTTTATTGGAGTATATTTGCTTTACAATGTTGTGTTAGTTTCTACTGTACCGCAAACTGAATCAGCTATACGTATACATATATCCCCTCGTTTTTGGATTTCCTTCCCATTTAGGTCACCACAGAGCACTGAGTAGAGTTCCCTGTGCTATACAATAGATTCTCATTAGTTATCTATTTTATACATAGTATCAATAGTGTATATATGTCAATCCCAATCTCTCAATTCATCCCACCCCTTATATACATCCTTTTTTATATTCTTTTCCATTATGGTTTATCACAGGATATTGATACAGTTCCCTGTCCTATACAGTAGGATCTTGTTGTTTGAGTTTTTAGCATTTTAACACTAAGTTCTTAGGGTAGATACGAGAATCAAATTAAAAAAAAAAACTTTGTGAAAGCAATCGCCCTACATAAAGACAGGAATTGCTATTGTTTTTGCCTGTTGTGATAACTTTATATTCCCTTCATCTATACTCTATCCTCAATAGCACACACACACACACACACACACACACACACACACACAGTTGCACTGGGTAATATCTGTTTCTCACGTTTGTTGTCATGTATTTAGTAGTTTCTAACTGTCTCCTCCTTTATATTTGCCCACAACAGTTAGCATACTGTCTTTTCCACAAACATTACTACCTGACTAATAACTATCTACTCAGTGCTTTTATTGCTAAATTTTTCATCATGAAAATTCTTTATTTCCTGAAGGCAGTCTGAGGCTTTACTTTTACAGAGTAGGGTTTCTATGAACCTGGTTCTTCCTCTTTCTGCTTTTCTCAGATTAGAATAATGGTTGGGGATACTATCTTTTTTTTTTTCCTTTGGCTGCGTTGGGTTTTCGTTGCTGCGCGCGGGCTTTCTCTAGTTGCGGCGAGCGGGGTCTACTCTTCCTTGCGGCGTGCGGGCTTCTCATTGCAGTGGCTTCTCTTGTTGTGGAGCACGGGCTCTAGGCGCGCAGGCTTCAGTAGTTGCGGCATGTGGGCTCAGTAGTTGTGGCTTGCGGGCCCTAGAGTGCACGGGCTTCAGTGGTTGTGGCACGTGGGCTTAGTTGCTCAGCGGCATGTGGGATCTTCCCAGACCAGGGATCGAACCCGTGTCCCCTGCATTGGCAGGTGGATCCTTAGCCACTGCACCACCAGGGAAGTCTGGGGATACATTTTTTAACCAACGCATTTTTAAAAATCAGTACAGGAGGACTCCCCTGGTGGCTCAGTGGTTAAGAATCCACCTGCCAATTCAGGGGACACGGATTCGAGCCCTGGTCTGGGAAGATCCCACTTGCTGTGGAGCAACTAAGCCTGTGCACCACAACTACTGAGGCTTCACTCTAGAGTCCACAAGCCACGACTACTGAGCCTACGTGCCACAACTACTGAAGCCTGCGAGCCTAGAGCCTGTGCTCCGCAACGAGAAGCCACCACAATGAGAAGCCCGTGCACCGCAAGCAAGAGTAGCCCCCGCTCGCTGCAACTAGAGAAAGCCCGCGTGCAGCAACGAAGACCCAACGCAGCCAAAAAAAAAAAAAAAAAAAAAAAAATCAGTACAAGATACATTTAGTTGTCACAGATAATCCATGATGAGAGCCACACAAAGGAAGGAGGTAATTTCAGCTTGATTTCCTAGATCATGAAGACTTTTCTTTCTAGAAAGGGTTTAGGATCAGAACTCTGGTCACATGGTTGTTATTCTTAGTATCCTCAGCCTTGTCGCCTGCCAAGAATTGTCAGAGCTAAGAGTAGGCTGTTGTTTATATGATATAATTGGTAAAGCGCTAGGAAGAGTCCTAAGTCTTCACACGTCTCCCCTACAGCATTCCAAAGTACTTAAAATTCCTACCTTCAGAGTTAATGCTCTCTTGCTGAAATGTAAACAGCCTGAAGGGATATCATAACAAACCATTATCAGTCATCAGCAACTGAGCCCGAATTGGTCTATTAGATTGTTTTCCTGCTAACTCTAGATGGCCAAGAAGAAAGTGAAAATTCAACCAAGAAGATTTCACTGAAGCCAGCCTTATGCTCTTGCTGCCATCGTGAGAGAGAAAAGTCAGGCCAGATACACATCCCCCATCACTCTTTCCACTGACCAGTAGACCAGAGCTCTTTTGCAAAGAGGAACTACTGGGATTGGAGAGGTCTAGAGAATTGCTCTACAAGGATCTTCTTTCCTTGCTTGCAGTCAACTGTCACGAAGAGGTAGCTGTTAAGTTTTTCTAAACTTTCAGCATGACAAGTTGATGACTCTGGCAGTCAAAATGGTTCATCACATTCTTTAACACATAATGTTGGAAGTGCCTATTTTTTGAACCAAGCTATGTAATGCCATGAAAGTATTCTGTACTGTCCTCTGTTTTCCCTTTTCGCCGTTCCTTTGATCACTGTGGGTCCACTGATCTCCATCTATTGCCAGAGGCTATTTGACTTCTTTGATGAATATTTATGGCTAAAAAAGTAGTCACTACTTTCCAATGGGTCTTACTTACTGATGCTAGTTCCCACGCCTGAGATCTGCTTGGGGATTGGCTGCCTGGTTTGTTGAGATAGGTGTCTTTCTCTCTCTCTCTCATCTTTTCAAGTCTCACAAGACTAGAAAAACTGTTGGAAGGAGGTGATCTAGGTAGACCTGCCGAGATTCTTAGCCACGTCTTTCCAGAATTCACATTCATTTCAGGAGCAGTAAAGAATTGCAAATTGAAAAAACTGAAAGTGCTCCATGGAAGAAATAACTTACTTTGCTTGAGAACAGCCAACAAATTACAGGCGGTTTCATAAATTAGGTTCACGCACAGATGTTTCAACTCAAATACTGCTTTCTGTTTTTGACTTATTGAACTTGTCATATTATCTCTGTGAAATTGATCCGTTATGAGAAAATTTTATCTAAATAAAGAACTCTCCACTTCTTATAATGGTATGTTTATTCAGTTACTGGCTCGTTCTCCTCTGCCTAAAAACATGAGCAAGCCTCTCTCCATCCTAAAATTTTTAAACATCCCTTCGTGGGCACTATTTCCTACTCAAGTGAATGTTTCACGTCTCTCCTCCTCTTTCTGGTAGACTTCTTGAGAAGCCTCCATGTCCTAACTTCCCATTTTCTCCTTAACTGATTGTAATAATATCATTAATAATAATAATAGTTAATATTCGTTGAATGAATGATGTGTGTGTCCCAGGTACTGTGCACCTTACACGTATTATCTCATTTAAATCTTCCAAGCATCCGATGAGGTGGTATCATCAGCAGCCCTATTTACACAGATGAGAACACTGAGGCTTAGGGAGTATTTGTATGTTGCTCAGCAAATCAGACAGTGAGTGAGTGGCAACACAAAAACTCTAGTTTCCTCCTGGAGATGCTGTCTAAATCATTGCTACAATGCACAATGTGTACTGTCTCTACCAACTCACTGCAGCCAATTATAGCCTAATCATCATATCCATGGGTTTATTTTCAATCTTCACTCTACTTAATCTTCCCACAGCAGTTGCCACTGTTGGACCTTTGGACCTTCCTACATCCTTCATTTCCATGGTAGTACACTCTGTTGTTGCTTCCACATTTCTAAATATCCTTTCTGACTTCTTGATTTGTCCTCCCATTCTCTCTTAAATGTTGGGTTTATCTGACTTTCTGTTTTCCTTTAAATGTCTCCCCTGGGTGATCTCAATGACTCCTATGTCCTCAACAATCACCTCAACTCAAATTCCACTGTCCCTTTCTCCTGAGCACCAGGTTCATTTCTACATATAGGCAGTAGAAACATACAAATCAATTTTATTATCTTTCATTTAAAGCCTGTTCCTCCCTCTGTATTTCCTCTGTCATTTAAAACATAGATTATCTAAACATACAAATTGAAGTATGGTGTTGGGGGGAAGGTTTTTTTTTTAAACATTTTTCTCTTTCATGCCCATATTTAATTGGTTATTATATCTATTGTACTCTAACTTTTTAATTAAAAAATTCGTCCACTCATTTCCATCACCATTCATGCTGCTTTAACTCAGACTCTCACCCCAAGTATTGTGTACTGTACTTTATTGTAGTCCCTACAATAGTTAGCCCAATTTTGTACACAGATATAGACAATCAGGCATTTGTTCAGTTATAGATGAATATCTATTCAACACTTAACACTTCATGAAGATTATTCTACGGTCTAATACTTATACAGAACTTGCTCTCATCAGACATAATTCTAAATTAATCTTCACAAATTTTTTTTGAAGTAGGTACAATTATTATTCCCATTTTATAGATGGAGAAACAGAGAAAGGAACTGACCTGCCCAAGTTTATACAGCTAATAAATGGCAGAGCTGGAATTAGATCACAGTTTGGCTTCGAATTCATGCTCATAACCACTGTATTTCCTTATGTTTCCTTTTGCTCTGCTTCTTTGTATTACACTGAGGTCCTAAATATTTTTCCATTATAGCTATGACAGACAATACTTACTAAATTCCCAAACTTAGAGATATAGATCTGGAACTAAATTCACACTCTCAGCTTCCTCCAACCTCTTATGTAATCCTAGAGCAATTCAGGACCAAAATTAGTTCAGAGTTTTGAAGGAAAACTGGATTTTAAAGTAGGGCCACTGGCCCAACAACATGCAAGATGCAAACAATCAGCATGGTTCCTATAACTCAAAGCAAAATTAGACCTCGGGAGTAGGACCTGGACCTCTTGGTGAGTGTTAGCGCTGCCACGTTGGACCACGGGTAGCACTGAGTTGAAAAGCCAAGGCTATAAGGCAGGACAAAATATAGTATGGAGCTGCCATTGGGACAAGGTGAGGAGATGGTCTAGAAGACTCAGTGAGTGAAGGTAAAAGAAAAGTCCATGTGGAGGAATGGATTAATGTCAATAAACATAAAGGGGTCAAGAATACAAAGAAACTGAGAACCAAGTTGGGTCATGGAACTATGGGGTTGAGCCCAGAGCAGCAACGGGTTCTTTATCACACTGTGTATCTCACTATCCTACTCCCTCCCTGTGCTTCTGACAGTCAACAATGGAACCAAGAGGGACGGAGAGCAGCCAGAAGAGAATGTGTGGAGGACAAGTGTGCCTTTGGAACCAGAGTAAAATCACTTCAGATTTCTTACTCTCTGTGGTAGCGTGGAAAGGTTTTTGAATGGAGTATCAGAAGACCTGCATTATAACTTGATTCTACAATCAATTGGAAATGTGACCCTGGAAAAGCGCCTTAAACTCTCTGGAGCTCACTTTTCTCATTTGTAAAATTAGGCTTCAACATGGTGGCCTCTGATAGTAATACAGTTACAAAGTTTAGGATCCTTTACACAGTGGTCTTGACACTTTTTTGAACATGGACTCTCTTCAGTAAAGAAATCTGAGCAAGTACCTCCATTTAGGAATGTGCTGCCTGGACAGATTTATTGTAAGTTATCTAGAAATATATAAATTTGTACATGTACCACTTTACTAATATATTAAGTATGTTATGAAACACAAAAATAGAAACATAAATCCCCTAGCTGCCTACTGTTTGTTTATTGATTAAACAAACAAAATAGTTAAATGTCAAGTGCGATGTATCATATTATCATTTGGAATCTCAGGGCACAGTATACAGGTAGGGTGAGGTTTATCATTATCACGGATGCAAATGCCTATTTAAAATAGTTCTAGACAATTTTGATTTTTTTTTTGTCCACTTCTTGTTAGATCTGATTAGATTGCCATTACTTTCATATTGCAATTTGGCTGACAGTGAGCTCTTTCTTGGGTTCAGAAAAGTGTCAGCAACGTCAGTTTCTTGTTCACTGCCTCTTGCAGGTTAGCATTATCTTCATTATGAAGTTTCTTTGCAGAAATCTTTTCAAAACATGTATCCATTAAATAAGCATTAGTTCACTAGATCACATAGCACATACATGCACGTCACCTGACTTCTTGGGTTCCCTCAGTAGCAGCCCCTGAGGGAAGGACTGAGTGCAACTCGTTCTCTTGGGAGCTGACTCTCGGAAGCACAGGGAGGGAGTAGCATAGTGAGATACACAGTGTGATGAAGAGCACGTTGCTGCTCTGGGCTCAACCGCAATAGTGACCTTTTGAGAAGCCACGTGCGACATACCTCAGAGTCCTCGTTCCTGGATGAGGGCATGGCAAGGGCACTTAGCCAGCAACTTCCATTCCCCATTGGTTGATGGATGTCGCTGGCGGCTTTACATACCCTTCACTCTGGGTGGCAACTGTCTTTGGCGGAGCAAATTCCCATGGTGCTGGAGAATCAGGAGGAAGAAGAGAGATGTTGGTGTTAGAAGGGGGAGGCTTTTAGCTTGCTGCCAACTGCTGACCGCGCCTAAGGTGAACTCAGGTGGGCCCGGGCAAGTATGGGGTGTGGTACCTGCAGTATCTGCTACGCCTGGTGATGGTGATGATTAAGGTTAGGATTGGGACCCTCTGAAAAACTGAAGCAAACAAAGAAAGGAAAGCACCAGCATCTACTCCTCCCCTTCTTTCCTCAGGATGTACTGAGTACCAGATTTTGGCTATCTGTGTCTTAAACATTGATAATAGAGTATAATTTCTTTAACATTTTTAGACAATATATGTAAAATATAAGTCCTAATATTTTCTTTCCACATTTAGAAGGTCATCTTGTATACCTCCTGGGAGCCTGCCAGGTGTGGCAGGCCCCAGCAACCTTTATGCATCCAACGCAAAATTGTGGGTTTCTGCATGTTCTCCAAGGTCAAGTGTCAGAATATTCTGGAGACCTCTGGAGGGCGCTGAAATATCAAGGAGCCCTCTTACAGGAAGTACTTCAGTGAGCTGCTGATTATTCAAGAAAATGGACTAGTGGAAGACAATGATATCCACATATAAGTTGATCTATAGGACATGTTTCATTATTACGTTATTGATGTTTATAATCATGGTGAAGCTAAAATTTTCTCTAAACACATTTTTGGCATTGTCACAATTCTATACTTGAAGTTAGAGAAATTAATTGAACAATTTGACATTCGAATGACATCGATTAGTTAACTCCTATATGCTAAATCTCTGTAAAAAGTGGTATGGGTTATAAAAAGATGAGTAAAGTCAGTTTCTTACTTGCAATATAATAGGGGGAGTGAATATTGCAGATAAGTAACCATAAAGCAAGGTGGAAAGTGATGAGATCCATAAGAAAACTACCAAGGGCTGTGAAAATTCTAAGATAGAAAAATTATTTCTGCACCAAGAAATTTATTTTTGCTTGTGATAATAGCTAAGCCCAGCTCAAATTCCATGCCCTGGAAATTTCATTAAACATGGCCCACTTTCCAGCCCACTAGGTGAAGCTTAATAATAAGCAGAGTTGGGCTTAGAAAAGACAGACAGGTCCCAGATGGGCCTTTAACTCAGTGATAACTGCACTGGGCTCTAAAAATGCTCTCAAGAGACAAAGCAGAATACTTCTCTAATTCTCAATTATAAAAAAATCTAGCATCATGTGGTCTGTCTTTAAGCCACAAACTTTTAGGAATACGAAAGGAACATTGGAAACAAAAATTGTGCAATATTTGTATTGACAATATATTGTTGCAGTTTACTTGAGCATGAAAACATTTTTCTCAATAAAGATTTTATCATAAAATGGAACCGTGTCTTTTTTTCTTAACCAAAAGTCAATTTATAATGAGATTATACACATGAAAGAATTTATAAAATACTTTAATAGGAAATCAAGTTCAGCAAAGTTATTGACAATTATAATAAATAATATTTCATGCTCAAGTAACTAGAAATTCTGTACTTTTCATATAAGGTACAACTTGTGATCTAATAAGTACATTTTTTGATTCTGTCCAAAGACTAAAAAAAAAAGTTATGATGAATTGCCTGTGATAACATCTGTCACACTGGCCATATAGAACATATATTAGAGAACTCTTTGAAAACATATTTCAGTCACAACTTCCAAACTAGTATTTACATGTAATTATACATAATTATATTTTAATTAATTAAAATATAATTTTAATATAATTATGTCTAATTATAATTATATATATTTTATTTATGTGAATCTGATAAGCTTTGTTTCAATTTCAAAATTTCTCATAACACCAACTTACTGAAGTACCAAGCTAAATCCCATTGTTTGAGGCAATGAATATCCCAATATTGAACCTATATCATGAAAAGTCTATTATTATTTTTTAACTTCTTTTTCCACACAGAGTAACTAATTTTTTTCTTTAGGAAAGAGTAAGAGAAACATCAGTTTGCATTAAAAGTGCTGTGATATAATTTCTAAACCTTTTTTTCTGAAAACTTAAAAACTTATTCTAAAATTCCTGTTAGCTAGGAAGGCATCAGATTGATTATTTAGGTATTTCAAACTACACCAAGATTGCAGTAGATGACTGAGAGCTTTTAATTAGTTTGCAATTTATCCATCCAACCATCCATGTAGTCCTTCAATAGGTGCTTTCCTTGACACTGAAGATACAAAGAAGAAAGGACTACAGTCTGGTGTGGAAGTCAACCATGTAAACAATGATCACACATGAGGTGTCATAACTCACACGGGTAGTGAAGAGGATGGAGCAGTCCATGCTATCTGAGGCCAACACGTTTCAAGAAGAAGGTGATGTTAAGCCAAGTATAAGAGAATGAATCTGAGTTTACCAGGCAGGCAAAGAAGATGTGTGTGGAAAGTCCTCTGAGCAGAGTGTTGAATATTCAGAAAGTAGAAATAAAGAAAAAATATGACAGGTTTAGGGAACCATAAACTGATTGCTATTGCAGGAGAATGGGATACAAAGAGTGCTTTGAGGCAAGTGGTAGGACGGGCTGTCAATATTACACTAAAGGGTAACTACCTTATTCTGGAGGTAATGAGGTACCTTTAGGGCATTGAGCAGAGAATGAACTGCTCAGAGGTTTGCCTTTAGAAAGACCTCTCCAGTGATAGTATGAGGGATGAGTTAGAAAAAGGAGGAACTGGAAGTACCGGGTTTTGAACATGTATTTCTATTCTCCATATGGAACGTCTTCTGTCCTTCCAGATCCACCTATGTTCATATCAAGCTCTTTAATCTGTGAGATTGAAAGTTGAACACTTCCACAAAGCTCTCCCAGGACTCTCTTCTTTATGGTCATTATTATGTTTGAAACTTACTTGTCCAATGGTGTTCCTTTTTTTTTTTTTTTTCCAAATTGGAGTATAGTTGCTTTACAATGTTGTGTTAGTTTCTGCTGTACAGTAAAGTGAATCAGCTATACATATACATATATGCCCTCTTCCTTGGATTTCCTTCCCATTTAGGTCACCACAGAGCACTGAGTAGAGTTCCCTGTGCTATAAAGCAGGTTCTCCTTAGTTATCTATTTTATACATAGTATCAAGAGTGTATATATGTCAATCCCAATCTCCCAATTCATCCCGCCTCCACAATGGTGTTTCTTTTTAATTAAAAAATTTTTGTTATCAGTTTTAACAGTTTTGACATATAATTTACATACCAAATAGTTGATCCATTTAAAGTACACAATTAAATGTTTTTTTAGTATGTTCATAGAGTTATACAACCATTACCAAATTAAAGCAATTTTAGAACATTTCCATCACCTCCCCAAAGAAATCTGTACCCATTAGCAGACCCTCCCTATTTCCCCCACTACCAGTTCCAGCCCTGGGCAACCACTAATCTACTTTCTGTCTCTATAGATTTGCCTATTCTTGATGTTTCATATAAATGGAATCATACAATATATGGTCTCTTTTAACCGGCTTTTTTTCATGTAGCATAATATTTATAAGATTCATTCATGTTATACCATGTATTAGTACTTCATTCATTTTTATTGTCAAATAATGTACCATTATAATGTTGACATTATTATAAACAAATGTACCATACTTATCATTTACCAGTTGTTAGATATTTGGGAACAGTGCTCAAACTGTCCAAATAATGTTCAAGGTGTGAAAACACTTTTCGGCTAGTACGCATAATGCTATGAACATTCATGTGCAAGTTTTGGTGTGGACATATGTATTCTTTTCTTTGGATCTTTACCTAGCCGTGCGACTGCTGAGTCATGTGGTAACCTTTTACTTAACATTTTGAGCAGTTGTCAAACTGTTTTCCACAGCAGCTGCACCATTTAACATTCCCAGCAACAATGCACAAGGACTCCAATTTCTCCAAATCCTCACCAATGCTTGTCATTACTTGCCTTTTTTGATTATACTCGTCCTAGTGGGGGTTAAGTATTATCTCATTGTGGTTTTGTTTTTCATTTTCCTAACAGCTAATGATATTGAGCATCTTTTCAAAGGCTTATTGACTATCTGCACTGATATATCTTCTTTGGAGAAATGTCAATTCGGATACTTTGCCCATTTAAAAAGTAGGTTTGTCTTCTTGTTATTGAGCTCTAAGAGTTCCTTGCATATTCTAGATATAAATCTGTTATCAGATATATGATTTATACATGTTTTCTCCCATTCTGGGTGTTATCTTTTCATTTTCTTGATAGTGTTCTTTGAAGCATAAAAGTTTTTAGTTTTCATGAAATTCAATTAATATACATTTTTGATACTGTTTGTACTTTTGGTGTCATATCTAAAAGACTTTCCCTGAGAGGGCAGACAGCAGAAGCAAGAAGAACTAGAATCCTGCAGCCTGTGGAACAAAAACCACATGAAAAGGCAGAGGGCTATGTACCAGATGAAAGAACAAGATAAAACCACAGAAAAACAACTAAATGAAGTGGAGATAGGCAACCTTCCAGAAAAAGAATTCAGAATAATGATAGTGAGAATGACCCAGGACCACGGAAAAAGAATGGAGGCAAAGATCGAGAAGATGCACGAAATGTTTAACAAAAACCTAGAAGAATTAAAGAACAAACAAACAGAGATGACCAATACAATAACTGAAATGAAAACTACACTAGAAGGAATCAATAGTAGAATAACTGAGGCAGAAGAACGGATAAGTGACCTGGAAGACAGAATGGTGGAATTCACTGCTACGGAACAGAATAAAGAAAAAAGAATGAAAGGAAATGAAGACAGCCTAAGAGACCTCTGGGACAACATTAAATGCAACAACATTCGCATTATAGGGGTCCTAGAAGGAGAAGAGGGAGAGAAAGGACCTGAGAAAATATTTGAAGAGATTATAGTCAAAAACTTCCCTAACATGGGAAAGGAAAGAGCCACCCAAGTCCAGGAAGTACAGAGAGTCCCATACAGGATAAACCCAAGGAGAAACATGTGAAGACACATAGTAATCAAACTGGCAAAAATTAAAGACAGAGAAAAATTATTGAAAGCAGCAAGGGAAAAATGACAAATAACATACAAGGGAATTCCCATAAGGTTAACAGCTGATTTCTCAGCAGAAACTCTACAAGCCAGAAGGGAGTGGTATGATATACTTCAAGTGATGAAAGGGAAGAAACTACAACCAAGATTACTCTACCCAGCAAGGATCTCATTCAGATTCAATGGAGAAATCAAAAGCTGTACAGACAAGCAAAAGCTAAGAGAATTCAGCACCACCAAACCAGCTCTACAACAAATGCTAAAGGAAATTCTCTAAGTGGTAAACACAAGAGAAAAAATGGATCTACAAAAACAAACCCAAAACAATTAAGAAAATGGTTATAGGAACATACATATCGATAATTACCTTAAACATGAATGGATTAAATGCTCCAACCAAAAGACACAGGCTTGCTGAATGGATACAAAAACAAGACCCATCTATATGCTGTCTACAAGAGACCCACTTCAGACCTAGGGACACATACAGACTGAAAGTGAGGGGATGGAAAAAGATATTCCATGCAAAGGGAAATCAAAAGAAAGCTGGAGTAGCAATACTCATATCAGATAAAATAGACTTTAAAATAAAGAATGCTACAAGAGACAAGGAAGGACACTACACAGTGATCAAGGGATCAATCCAAGAAGAAGATATAACAATTATAAATATATATGCACCCAACATAGGAGCACCTCAATACATAAGACAACTGCTAACAGCTATAAAGGAAGAAATTGACAGTAACACAATAATAGTGGGGGACTTTAAAACCTCACTTACACCAATGGACAGATCATCGAAACTGAAAATAAATAAGGAAGCAGAAGCGTTAAATACACAATATACCAGACAGATTTAATTGATATTTATAGGACATTCCATCCAAAAACAGCAGATTACACTTTCTTCTCAAGTGTGCATGGAACATTCTCCAGGATAGATCATATCAATAGAAAACTGAAATCATATCAAGCATCTTTTCTGACCACAACGTTATGAGATTAGAAATGAATTACATGGAAAAAAATGTAAAAAACACAAACACATGGAGGCTAAACAATACCTTACTAAATAACCAAGAGATCACTGAAGAAATCAAAGAGGAAATGAAAAAATACCTAGAGACAAATGACAATGAAAACACGACGATCCAAAACCTTTGGGATGCAGCAAAAGCAGTTCTAAGAGGGAAGTTTATAGCTATACACGCCTACCTCAGGAAACAAGAAAAATCTCAAATAAACAATCTAACCTTACACCTAAAGAAACTAGAGAAAGAAGCACAAACAAACCCCAAAGTTAGCAGAAGGAAAGAAGTCATAAAGATCAGAGCAGAAATAAATGAAATAGAAACAAGGAAAACAATAGCAAAGATCAATACAACTGAAAGCTGGTTCTTTGAGAAGATAAACAAAATTGATAAACCATTAGCCAGACTCATCAAGAAAAAGAGGGAGAGGACTCAAATCAATAAAATTAGAAATGAAAAAGGAGACGTTACAACAGACACTGCAGAAATACAAAGCATCCTAAGAGACTACTACAAGCAACTCTATGCCAATAAAATGGACAACCTGGAAGAAATGGACACATTCTTAGAAAGGTATAAGCTTCCAAGGCTGAACCAGGAAGAAATAGAAAATATGAACAGACCAATCACAAGTAATGAAATTGAAACTGTGATTAAAAATCTTCCAACAAACAAAAGTCCAGGACCAGATGGCTTCACAGATTAATTCTATCAAACATTTAGAGAAGAGCTAACACCCATCCTTCTCAAACTCTTCCAAAAAATTGCAGAGGAAGGAACACTCCCAAACTCATTCTATGAGGCCACCATCACCCTGATAGCAAAACCAGACAAAGACACTACAAAAAGAGAAAATTACAGACCAATATCACTGATGAATATAGATGCAAAAATCCTCAACAAAATACTAGCAAACAGAATCCAACAACACATTAAAAGGATCATATACCATGACCAAGTGGGATTTATCCCAGGGACGCAGGATTCTTCAATATACGCAAATCAATCAATGTGATACACCATACTAACAAATTGAAGAATAAAAACCATATGATCATCTCAATAGATGAAGAAAAAGCTTTTGACAAAATTCAACACCCATTTATGATAAAAACTCTCCAGAAAGTGGGCATAGAGGGAACCTACCTCAACATAATAAAGGCCATTTACGACAAACCCACAGCAAACATCATTCTCAATGGTGAAAAACTGAAAACATTTTCTCTAAGATCAGGAACGAGACAAGGATGTCCACTCTCACCACTATTATTCAACATAGTTTTGGAAGTCCTAGCCACGACAATCAGAGAAGAAAAAGAAATGAAAGGAATACAAATTGGAAAAGAAGAAGTAAAACTGTCACTGTTTGCAGATGACATGATACTATACATAGAGAATCCTAAAGATGCCACCAGAAAACCAGTAGAGCTAATCAATGAATATGGTAATGTTGCAGGATACAAAATTAATGCACAGAAATCTCTTGCATTCCTATACACTAATGATGAAATATCTGAAAGAGAAATTATGGAAACACTCCCATTTACCATTGCAACAAAAAGAATAAAATACCTAGGAATAAACCTACCTAGGGAGACAAAAGACCTGTATGCAGAAAACTATAAGACACTGATGAAAGAAATTAAAGATGATACAAACAGATGGAGTGATATACCATGTTCTTGGATTGGAAGAATCAATACTGTGAAAGTGACTATACTACCCAAAGCAATCTACAGATTCAACGCAATCCCTATCAAATTACCAATGGCATTATTTACAGAAATAGAACAAAAAATCTTAAAATTTGCATGGAGACACAAAAGATCCCGAATAGGCAAAGCAGTCTTGAGGGGGAAAAAAAGGGAGCTGGAGGAATCAGACTCCCTGACTTCAGGCTATACTACAAAGCTACAGTAATCAAGACAATATGGTACTGGCACAAAAACAGAGATACAGATCAATGGAACAGGATAGAAAGCCCAGAGATAAACCCACGCACCTGTGGTCAACTAATCTATGATAAAGGAGGCAAGGATATACAATGGAGAAAAGACAGTCTCTTCAATAAGTGGTGCTGGGAAAACTGGACAGCTACATGTAAAAGAATGAAATTAGAACACTCCCTAACACCATACACAAAAATAAACTCAAAATGGTTTCAAGACCTAAATGTAAGACCGGACACTATAAAACTCTTAGAGGAAAACATAGGAAGAACACTCTTTGACATAAATCACAGCAAGATCTTTTTTGATCCACCTCCTAGAGTAATGGAAATAAAAATAAACAAATGGGACCTAATGAAACTTCAAAGCTTTTGTACAGCAAAGGAAACCATAAACAAGACGAAAAGACAACCCTCAGAATGGGAGAAAATATTTGCAAATGAATCAACGGACAAAGGATTAATCTCCAAAATATATAAATAGCTCATGCAACTCAATATTAAAAAAACAAACAATCTAATCCAAAAATGGGCAGAAGACCTAAATAGACATTTCTCCAAAGAAGCCATACAGATGGCGAAGAAGCACATGAAAAGCTGCTCAACATCACTAATTATTAGAGAAATGCAAATCAAAACTACAATGAGGTATCACCTCACACCAGTTAGAATGGGCATCATCAGAAAATCTACAGACAACAAATGCTGGAGAGGGTGTGGAGAAAAGGGAACCCTCTTGCACTGCTGGTGGGAATCTAAATTGATACAGCCACTATGGAGAACAATATGGAGGTTCCTTAAAAAACTAAAAATAGAATTACCATTTGACCCAGCAATCCCACTACTGGGCATATACCCAGAGAAAACCATAATTCAAAAAGACACATGCACCCCAATGTTCATTGCAGCACTATTTACAATAGCCAGGTCATGGAAGCCAGCTAAATGCCCATCGACAGACGAATGGGTAAAGAAGTTGTGGTACATGTATACAATGGAATATTACGCAGCCAGAAAAAGGAACGAAACTGAGTCATTTGTTGAGACGTGGATGCATGTAGAGTCTGTCATACAGAGTGAAGTAAATCAGAAAGAGAAAAACAAATATCGTATATTAACGCATATATGTGGAACCTAGAAAAATGGTACAGATGAATCGGTTTGCAGGGCAGAAATTGAGACACAGACATAGAGAACAAACGTATGTACACCAAGGGGGGAAAGCAGCGGGGGGGGTGGGGGTGGTGGTGTGATGAACTGGGCGATTGGGATTGACATGTATACACTGATGTGTATAAAATTGATGACTGATAATAACCTGCAGTACAAACAAACAAACAAACAAAAACAACTAATACTAAACTTTCTTTGGGTTATTTGTATGCAAATATGTTAATAAAAAAAAAAAGATGTTCAAGGTGCAATAACATGTCTTAACCTTTAAGAGAGTGTACTGGAATGTACCAGACCCCTGGACTCCTAAAAATTTAATAAAGTGGCAGTCTCCTGAGGAAAAAAAAAAAAAATGTTGTCTACTATTTTTCCTGAAATGAAAGGGACTCAGAGTGATGTATTTCTGAATTCTTATTTGTTACTTTCCTTGCCTTTTTATCTTTTCTCTCACTTTCAACCTCTTGGCCATGGCTTTGCCCTGTTGTCAGTGCCCATGCTTCTAGGAGAACATTCTCCTACTTGACTAATTTTTGGCTTCTGATATACCACACATGGACAGCTCGATAATCATGGTTGCGGAGTTGTATTTAGAGTAATAAATAACAATAATGATAAAACAAAAAAAACCAAAACAAAACAAAAAAATAAAAATAAAAAAATATATTTAAAGTATATAATGTGATGATCTGATATATGTATATATTGTGAAATCATTACCACAATCAACACATCCATCACATCCCATAATTACTTCTTTTTGTGGTCTGTAATATCTACTCACATAGTCACCATGCTATACATTTGATACTCATAACTTATTCATCTTATAACAGTAAGTCTGTACCCTTTGACCAACCCTATTTCCCCTACCCTCAGCCCCTGGCAAACACCATTCTACTCTGTGTCTATAAATTTATTTTTTTTGATTCCGTATATAAGTGATACCATATAGTATTTGTCTTTTTCTGTCTGGCTTATTTCACTTAGCATAATGCCCTCCAGGTTTATCTATGTTGCCACAAATAGCAGGATTTCCTTTTATTTTATGGCTAAATAATATTCCCTTGTGTATATACACCATATTTTATTTATTTATACACTGATAAACAGTTAGGTTGTTTACATCTTGGTTACTGTGAATAAAGCTGCAATGATCATGGGAGTGTAGATATCTCTTCGAGATACTGATTTCATTTTCTTCGACTATATACCAAGAAGTGGGATACTGGGATCATATATCCATTTTTAATTATTTGAGGAACCTGCATATTGTTTTCCATAATGGCTGCACCAATTTACATTCCCACCAACAGTGTACAAGGGCTCCCTTTTCTCCACCTCCTTACTAGGGCTTGTTATCTCTTATCTTTTTGATAAAAGCTAACTAATGTGAAGTGATACCTCATTGTGGTTTTGATTCACATTTTCCTGATGATTAGTGATGTTGAGCACTGTTCATGTACCTGTTGGTCATTTGTATGTCCTCTTTGCAAAAATGTCTATTTAGGTCCTTTGCCAAGTATTTAATCAAAATTGCTATTGTTACTGTTTGACGTGTTTCCATTTTCATTTTAAGAATATATTTTTGCTTTCCCCTTTTGATCTTTTCTTTGACCCACTGATTGTTCAGGAGTGCATAATTTGCACATATTTGTAAAATTTCTAGCTTTCTTCCTGTTATTGATTTCTGGTTTCATACCATTGTGTTTGGAAAAAAATACTTGGCATGATTTCAGTCTTCTTAAGTTTGTTATGTCTTATTTGGTCTAACATATGATCTCTCTCAGAGATGTTCCATGTGGGCTTGAGAAGAAACTGTATTCTGTTGCTTTTGGATGGAATATTCTGTATTTATCTTTTATGTCCATTAGGTCAAAAGTGTAGTACAAGTCCAATGTTTCCCTATTACTTTTCTGTCTGGATATTTCTCCATTGTCGAAAGTGGGGTATTGAAGTCCCTGACTATTATTGCATTGCGATCTATTTCTCCCTTCATATCTGTTAAAATTTGCTTAATATGATTAGGTGCCCCAATGAGGATGCATATATATATATATATATATTTTAAATAAATTTATTTATTTATTTTTGGCTGTGTTGGGTCTTCGTTTCTGTGCGAGGGCTTTCTCTAGTTGCGGCGAGCAGGGGCCACTCTTCATCGCAGTGCGCGGGCCTCTCACTGTCGCAGCCTCTCTTGTTGAGGAGCACAGGCTCCAGACACGCAGGCTCAGTAGTTGTGGCTCACGGGCCCAGTTGCTCCGCGGCACGTGGGATCTTCCCAGACCAGGGCTCGAACCCATGTCCCCTGCATTGGCAGGCAGATTCTCAACCACTGCACCACCAGGGAAGCCCCGGTGCATATATATTTACAAATGTTATATTCTATGGATGAATTGACCCCTTTATCATAATATAATGACCTCCTTTGTCTCTTGTTAGAGTTTTTGACTTAGTCTATTTTTTCTGATATAAGTGTAGCTGTCTCTGCTCTCTTTTGATTTCCATTTACATGGAATGTCTTTTTTCATCCCTTCACTGTCAGCCTGAAATGAGTCCTTAAACCTGAAATGAGTCTTCTTTAGGCATCATATAGTTGCATCTTGTTCTTATTTTATCCATTCAGTGACTCTATGTCTTTTGATTGGAAAATTTAATTTATTTACATTTAAAGTAATTGTTGATAGCTAAGGACTTACTATTGCCATCTTGTTAATGCGTTTTTGGAATGTTTTGTAGTTCCTTTGTTCCTTTCTTTCTTGCTGTCTTTCTTAGTGATTTGGTGATTTTATGTACTGGTATACTTTGATTCCTTTCTCTTTCTCTTTTCTCTATCTACTATGGGTTTTTGCTTTGTGGTTACCATGAGGCTTACATAAAACCTCTTACAGTGATTAACAGTCTATTTTAAGATGATAAGTTAACTTCAGTTGCTTAACTTCATTTACAAAACTCTACCCTTTTACTTCCTCCTCCCATTTTATGTTTTTGATGTCAAAATTTACTATTTTAATGTTGTGTATCCATTAAAATTACTGCAACTATAGTTATTTTTAATATTTTTGTCTTTTAACTTTTATACTAGCGTTAAGGGATTTACATATCATCAGCAAAATGTTAGAGTATTCTGAACTTGACTATATACTTACTTTTACCAGTGTGCTTTGCATTTTCATATGTTGTCATGTTACTAATTAGTGTCCTTTCATTTCAGTGTGGAGAAATCCCTTTAGCATTTCTTGTAAGGCGGGGGTAGTGGTAATGAATTCTCTCAGCTTTAGTTTGTCTGAGAAAGTCTTTAATTTTCCTTCATTTCTGAAGGACAGCTTTACTGTGCAAAGTGTTCCTATTGGCACTTTTTTTCTTTCAGCACTTTGAATATATCATCTCACTCTCCCCTGGCCTTCAAGGTTTCTGCTGCAAAGTTTCTGCAACGTTTCTGCTGCGAAATCCACTCATAGTTTGATGGGGGTTCCCTTGTATGAGAGGAGTTTCTTCCCTCTTGATGCTTTCAAATTCTCTATTTGTCTTTGACTTTTGACAGTTTTATGACACTGTGATTCTTCTTTTGGTTGAATCTCCATGGGGATTTATGTGCCTTAGGTAGCTGGATGCCCATATCTCTGCCCAGATTTGGGAAATTTTCACATTATTTATTTAAAAAGCCTTCTGATCCCTTCTCTCTCTCTTCTCCTTCTGGGACTCCCAGACTGCAAATATTGTTTCTTTGATGGTGCCCCATAACTCATGTAGGCTTTCTCCACTCTTTTTTTCTCATCTGACTGGATAATTTTAAATGAATTTTCTTTGAATTCATAGGTTCTTTCTTCTGCTTGATCAAGTCTGCTTTGATTCTCTGTATTCCATTTTTCATTTTGTTCATTGTATCCTTCAGCTCCAGAATTTATGTTTGGCTCTTTTTAATGATTTCTATCTTTCTGCTTACTCTCTCACTTTGTTCATGTATTGCTTTCCTGATTTCACGGAGTTGTCTCTCTGCTCTCTGAGCTTCCTTAAAACATTTTTTTCTCAATTTTTTTTTGTCAGAGAATATGTAGATCTCCATTTCCAGGTGGTCAGTTACTGAAAGATTATTGAGTTCCTTTGGTGCTGTAATGTTTCCTTGATTTTTCATGTTCCTTGAAGTCTTTTTTTTTAAAATAAATTTATTTATTTATTTATTTTTGGCCACGTTGGGTCTTTGTTGCTGTGCCTGGGCTTTCTCTAGTTGTGGCGAGTGGGGGCTGCTCTTTGTTGCGGTGTGTGGGCTTCTCATTGCAGTGGCTTCTCTTGTTGTGGAGCATGGGCTCTAGGTGCACGGGCTTCAGTAGCTGTGGCACGCGGGCCCAGTAGCTGTGGCTCATGGGCTTAGTTGCTCCGCGGCATGTGGCATATTCCTGGATCAGGGCTCAAACCCGTGTCCCCTGCATTGGCAGGCAGACTCTTAACCCCTGCACCACCAGGGAAGTCTCTCCTTGAAGCCTTGCATTGCTATCTTCTTGATTTTCAGATGTTAAACCAACCTGCACTCTTGTGTGTAAATCCCACTTGGCCATGCTGTATGATCCTTTTTCTGTGTTGCTGAATTTGACTTGGTAGTATTTTTAAAAGAATTTCCAATTTATGTTTATATGAGCTATTGGCCTGTATTTTTTGCTTGTGATGTCTTTGTCTGATTTTCATATCAAGGCAATATTGGCATCATTGAATGAATTAAGAAGTGTTCCCAAGACCTAAATAGACATTTCTCCAAAGAAGACATATAGATGGTTAACAGGCACATGAAAAGATGCTCAACATCACTAATTCTTATAGATATGCAAATCAAAACTACCATGAGGTATCACCTCACACCAGTCAGAATGGCCATCATCAAAAAGTCTACAAATAATAAATGATGCAGAGGGTGTGGAGAAAAGGGGACCCTCCAACACTGTTGGTGGGAATGTGAATTGGTGTAGTCACTGTGGAGAATAGTATGGAGGTTCCTTAAAAATCTAAAAATAGAGTTATCATATGATCCTGCAATCCCACTCCTGGGCATATATCTGGAGAAAACTCTAATTCGAAAAGATACATGCACCCCAGTGTTCATTGCAGCACTATTTGCAATAGCCAAGACATGGAAGCAACCTAAATGTCCATCAACAGATGAACGGATAACGAAGATGTGGTATATACACACAATGGAATATTAATCTCCCATAAAAAAGAATGAAATAATGCCATTTGCAGCAACATGGATGGACCTAGAGATTATTATACCAAGTGAAATAAATCACACAGAGAAAGACAAATATCATATAATATCACTTATATGTGGAATCTAAAAAAAAAAAAGATAAAAATGAACTTATTTACAAAACAGAAACAGACTCACAGACATAGAAAACAAACTTACTCTTACCAAAGGGGAAAGGGGAGGGAATAAATTAGGAGTTTGGGGTTAACAGATACACACTACTATATGTAAAATAGATAAACAACAAGGACCTACTGTACAGCACAGGGAACTATATTTAATATCTTGTAATCACATATAAATATATATATATATAAATTACTTTACTGAATACCTGAAACTAACACAACATTGTAAATCAACTATACTTCAATTAAAAAAGAAATGTTACCTTCTTTTCTATTTTTGGAAAAATTTGTAAAATATTAGAACTCTTATTTAAGTGTTTGGTAGAAATTACCTGTGATGTCTAGTCATTGGCTTTCCTTTGTAGGAAGTTTTTCTGATTACTAACTAAGTCTCTTTACTTGTTAGAAGTCTATTCAGATTTTCTATTTCTTTCTCAGTCAGTTTTAGTAGCTTGTATCTTTTTAGAAAATGTTCTGTTCATCTAAATTATCTAATTTGCTGGTACACGCTTGTTCATAGCATTATTTCATAATTCTTTTTATTTTTGTAAGGTTGATAATGTGTCCTCTTCCATTTCTGATTTTAGTAATTTGAGTCTTTTTTTGTTAATAGATCTTTATTGGAGTATAATTGCTTCACAATACTGTGTTAGTTTCTGTTGCACAACAAAGCGAATCAGCCATATGCATATATATGTCCCCATATCCCCTCCCTCTTGAGCCTCCTCCCATCCTCCCTCTCCCACACTTCTAGATCATCGCAAAGCACTGAGCAGATCTCCCTGTGCTATGCGGCTGCTTCCCACCAGCCAGCTATTTTACATTCGGTAGTGTATACATGTCGATGCTACTCTCACTTCACCCCAGCTTCGCCCTCCCACCCCATTTCCTCAAGTACATTTTCTGTGTCTACCTCTTTATTCCTGCCCTGCAACTAGGTTCATCAGTACCAATTTTTTTTTCTTTAGATTCCATATATATGCATTAGCATATGGTATTTGTTTTTCTCTTTCTGACTTACTTCACTCCGTATGACAGTGAGTCTTTCTTTTTAGTTTAACTAAAGTTTTGTCAATTTTGCTGATCTTCTTGAAGAACCAAATTTAGATTTTTTTGATTTTCTTCATTATTTTTCTTTTATCTATTTCATTTATCTCAGTTCTAATCATTATTATTTCTCCCTTATCCTTGCTTTGGGTTTAATTTGCTCTTCTTTTTCCAGTATCTTAAATGGAATGTTAAATCATTGTTTGAGATTGTTTCTTTTCTTTTTTTTTTCCATGTAGGCATTTATAGTTATAAATTTCCCCCTAGGAACTGCTTTAGTTGCATCTCATAAGTTTTAATAGGTTGTATCTTCATTTTCATTCATCCTAAAATATTTTCTAATTTTTCTTTTGATTTCTTCTTTGACCCACTGGTTATTTAGTAGTGTACTGTTTAATTTTTTCATTATTTGTGAATATCCCAAATTTCTTTTTGTTATTAATTTTTAACCTCTCTCCACTGTGATCAGAGAAATACTTCTACAATTACAATCCCTTTAAATTTATTGAGGATTGTTTTATAGCCTAGCATATAGTCTATCCTAAGCATATACTCAGACAAATGTGTATTCTGCTGTTGTTGGGTGGAATATCCTAAATATGTCTGTTAGATCTACTTTGCATATAATGTTCAAGTTTTTCATTTCCTTTTTTGATACTCTACTTAGATGTTCTATCCATTATGGGGGGGTACTGAACTCTTCAACTATTTTTGTCAAATTGTCTATTTTTCCTTTCAATTCTGTTTGTTTTGCTTCATGTATTTCAGAGCTTTGATGTTATGGGCATATATGTTTATAATTATTATAACATTCTGATGGTTTGACACTTTTATTATAAAATGCCCTCTTTATCTCTAGTACCATTTTCTTTTCATTTTAAAGTCTATTGTATTTGATATTATTATAGTTATTCCAGCTTTCCTTTGTTGCCATTTGTATGATATACCTTTTTCCATTCTTTTACATTCAGTCTATTTGTATCTTTGAATCTAAAGTGTTTCTCCTGTAGACAGTATATAGTTGGATCATGTTTGTTATCCAGTTTGACAATTTCTGCCTTGTGACTGGATTATTTAACCCATTTGCATTTAATATTATTATTGATATAACTGGATTTATGTCTGCCATTTAAATTTTTGTTTTCTATTGTCTAATGTCTTTTCTGTTTCTGTTCCCCCTACTGATCTATTTTGAATTAAGGGACTATTTTCTAGAGTAATATTTTAATTACTTTTTCACTATTTTTAAACTTATTTTGTTAGTGATTGCTCTAGGGCTTACTATATACATCTCATCAAAATCTATTGATACTTCAGATTTATACAAACTTAATTACAATGTGATATAGAAACATTAACTTCTATGCAATGCTATTCTCTTTCCCCTTTCCCACTATCATTGTTATACATGATACATGTATATATGTTACTAAACCACCAATAGTACTAGCTTGTATAATTTTATGTGTATTAAACAGGCTGAGAAAAGAATGAGAACAAGTTTATGTTTACAGAGTTTGTTATAGTAACCTTACTGTTTACTGTTTTTGGTTCTCTAGGTATGTTCCAAGGATTCAAGTTACCATCAGGGGTCATTTCCTTAGCTCAACACAGCTTTGCTCCCATCTACCTTCTTGCTGCTGTTATGGCCAGATATATTACACTTCTATATGTTCTGGCCCAACAGTACAATTATATATATAGATATAGTATTTTATACAGTTGTGTTTTAAATCAGTTAAGAAAAGAAATAAGAAGAAACATTCATTTATACTATCTTTAATAGCTGAAATGAATAATTTTATTAATTGAATAAATTAAGTTTAAAATAAATTAAATGTTACAGACTGAATGACTGTGTGGCCCCCCCCACCCCCAATTCCTAATTCATATGCTGAAGCCCTAAAGCCCAACGTGATAGTATTAGAAGGTGAGGCCTTTGGGAGGTGACTAGGTTTAGATGAAGTCATTAGGGTGAGGCCCCCGTGAGGTTAGAGCTCTTATAAGAAGAGGAAGGAACACCAGAGATTCCTCTCTCTGCCGCACACAAGGAAGCGGTCCTGTGAGCATACAGCAGGGATGGTGGCTGCCGATAGGCCAAGACGAGAGGCCTCAGAATGTAACCTACCCTGCCAACACCTACATCTTGGACTTCCCAGACTCCAGAACTGTGAGAAAAAACATTTACATTGTTTAAGTCGCCCCGTTTATGGCATTTTGCTATGGCAGCCTGAGGTAAGCCATTAACAATTAAATTCAAGTAGGAGTAGTTTTTTTTTTGTTTTGTTTTGTTTTGTTTAATTTATTTATTTTTGGCCATGTTGGGTCTTCGTTTCTGTGCGAGGGCTTTCTCTAGTTGCGGCGAGTGGGGGCCACTCTTCATCATGGTGTGCGGGCCTCTCGCTATCGCGGCCTCTCTTGTTGCGGAGCACGGGCTCCAGACGCGCAGGCTCAGTAGTTGTGGCTCACCGGGCCTAGTTGCTCCACGGCATGTGGGATCTTCCCAGACCAGGGCTCGAACCCGTGTCCCCTACACTGGAAGGCGGATTCTCAACCACTGTGCCACCAGGGAAGCCCAAGTAGGAATAGTTTTTGAAGCCATCTCTAAGATTTGTTCTGACCTCAGGAGGGCTCTTCTTAGCTCTGTCTTTCAATGACTCCCCGGTCAACTGGTTGGACTATGGTTCTGCTTGTTGTTTTTAATTATAGGAGCTTTTTTTTTTTTTTTTTTTTTGGCATGTGCCCTTAATTTAATAAGTTAAGTGTTAGTTTCTTTAAGATATATAAATCAATTGAGAAAATTTTTTTAAAAACCCTTTAGAACTAAATGGGCAAAAGATATGAACAGATGGATTTAAAAAGGAAATATGAATGGTTTTTAAACATATGAAAAGATTGTCAACCTCATTTATAATTAAAAAATACAAATTAGAGCTATGCAAAAATTATATTTTCATGTGAAAGATTGGCAAAGATAAAAAAAATGATAACATAGTCCCAACGTTGCTGATGGGAATATACATTGTTACAATAATCTCCAAACAGTGTTTCACAATACCTATCAAAATTATAAAAGCCCATATTTTTTAACCATGAACTTCACTTCTAAGGATTTATCCTAGAGCTATACTGGCATATGTGAAAGATGACATGTGTACTCAGTCATTGCTACATTGCTTGTAATAGCAAAAAGCTGAAAATCTCTTAATAGGGGTTGTTGAAATAAATCGTGGTATATCAGTTTGTGGTAGATTGCACCAGGAGCTCCACTTCTTCAGCCCATCCTCTGTACAAGCCCCTTGCCATTTTACTTTGCAGCACTCACTCACTGTGCACCTGAGGGGTCTAATTCCTTATTCCTTGGCTTTAGCATGTGATTTGCTTTGGCTGACAGAGTGGTGACAGATGTGATGCCAGCTGTATCTTAAAAGGGACTTACGTGGATTAAGCTTGCTTGCTCTCATGCTTCTACTGCCTTGGCTATTCCACTGGTCTTGGGAGGAAGGTAATAGCCATTTGGAGCAGAACTGTCTTCAGACAAGGTGTTTCAGTCAAGCCCAACCTAGAATAGAGCCCACCAATCAAATCAATTTGCAGAAGCGTGAGCCAGCCCAGATTAGCAGAGTTTGCCAACCAAGCCCAACCCAAATGATCCAATCCTCAGCCAACCTACAGATGCATAAGCTATGCTTATAAAGAATTGTTTTAAGCCACTGAGTTTGGACGTGGTTAATTACACAGCAATAGGTAGCTAATAAACAGTCTAGTGAATACCATCTGACCATTATTACCCTAAGAATGAAGAATCTCTGAGTCTCATTGTTCAATTAAACATAGTGCAGAACAATGTGCAGTGTTCAATTATTTGTGAAAAGGAATTTGCACACACGTGCGTAAGATCTAACTGTAAAGATACACACAGAAACCTGATAAAAGTCGGTTGTCTGTGGAGAGGTTAACTGGATAGCCGAGGGATAGGATTGGAAAGAGATTTCCCCTTGTATTACCTTCCTGCCACTTTTGAAGTTTCAACTGTTTAAATGCATTATACATTTCAAAAAAGAAATTAAATTATTTTTAAAAACTGAGGCTATTCATAGAGCTCCAAATTCTTCTAGCATCTAATAGAGCAGAAAAAATTCTGAAATCAGTTAAATTTTTCTTCCCTCGCCCAGTGCCAATTTTGCTTCGATAATTGTAGGATTCTTTACTATTTCCTTAAATCAGGAGTTTCAATGATGTTTGTCTAGGTGTAGAACTCTAATTTATTATTATTTCTTCATAGCTAGAATATATATGTAAAGAACTCTTAACACTCAATTGTAAGAAGATAAATGGCTCAATAAAAATGGACAAATGAATTGATCAGACACTTCATGAAAGAAGATACACAGGTGGCAAATATACTCATTAAAAGGTGCTCAACATCACTGCGACAATTAAAAGCAAAATTAGATACCACTACACATGTTTTAGAACATCTAAAATTAAAAAAATCTAACAATATCAAGTGTTGGAAGGATGTGGAGCAACTGGAACTCTTCTTCACTGAGGGGAGGATTGTAAAATGGTATAACCACTTTGGAAACTAGTTTGGCATTCCTGAAAAAGTTAAAAATGAATCTACCATATGACCTATCCATTCCACCTCTTGATATTTACCCAAGAGAAATGAAAGCATATGCCCAAAGACTTGAATGTGAATGTTTATCGCAGCTTCATACGTGATAGCCCCAAACTGGAAAAAGTCCAAATGTCCATCAATAGGTAAAGGGATAAACAAATTGTCCTATATCTATATCATAGAATACTACTTAGTAAAGAAATGAAAATCAATTATTGATAGTCATAACAACATGTATAAATCCCAAATTAATTATGCTGAGTGAAAAGAAGCCAGATAAAAAAGAGCACATACTGTATTATTCCATTTATATAAAACTCTAGAAAATTCAAACTAATCTATAGTGACAGAAATCAAATTAATGGTTGCCTGGGCATGGGTTGGGGTGAGGGTGACATGTGGATAGAGAGATTATAAAAGGTCATGAGAAAACTTTTGAGGGTGATGAATATGTTAACTTTCTTGAATGATGGTTTCAAGAATGTATGTATATGTCAAAACTTATCAATTTGTTCACTTTAATTATATACAAAAGAAAACTGAAAAAGAAACCAAATATTAGGATTTGTAAAGCTGAGTAGTAGACACAAGCTTTTGTTATACAATCCTCTGCTGTTATGTGTTTTCTATATTTAATAACAAAATATTTTAATTCAATTAAAAAAGAAAACTAGATTTCCCACACTTGAGTTAATTGATTTAATAAACTGATGGAAACAATAAGTTTCCATGAAAACAAGGCTTTTGCCTGTTTAATTCATCATTGCATCCTCAGTTCTCAGGACAGTGCCTAGAAGCACTTATGCCCTCCAAAGTTATTTAATCTAACAAATAATGAATAAACTCAATTTGTTCATAACTACTGATTATTTTCTTATTTTAAGGAAGATTTCCAATTCCTTAGAGTAAAGCTTCGAAGTTATGGAACAATTTTAATGATTGCCTGTACTGTGGAGGGTGCCAAGAGAATAGGAAACCTTCAGTATATATATAATTGCTTGTATTCAGGCAGCTTGCAACACCAAAGCCCTACTGCTTGTTGATGGGTGGAACCCTGATTATTGAACACTTACCGGTCAGTGGCTGTACCATACTAGTTGTAAACTATTTTGAATATCACGTCTTTGCAAATGTCATCACACCAATATTTTGTGGGTTCAAGTACCTCCTGATGTCACACATTCCTCCAGCAGGCTTTTGTTCAAGTTCAATAATAGGTATCCTCTGACATGCCCTTTGCACCCAACTCCTTTATTCTACCATTTTAAATGAATTAAAATATTTTGTTATTAAATATAGAAAACGCATACTCAACACCCACCCACTGTTCAGGCCATATGATTTGATGCTGGCTTGATTTTGTCTCTCCAGTTAAACTCTTTAACTTCATTCTTTTTTTCACTGCCAAGGTAATGTGATAAAATTCTATTCCAAAATACACAATATTTTTAGCCTTCTCTTCCTGGACTTTTATATGGGGAGCTAAACCAAATCTGATAAATATTCACTTATTGGCTTTGAATATTTCAAGCAGTGCTAGCAGGCAACTTATTGACCTATGTGCTTTAGCTCACTGGATAAGACTTGTAAAATAGATTAGAGACACCTGGGTCATATATCTGAGTTTTGGCCCAAGTCTATCTGCTGAACCTCTGCCATGGGCATGCAATAGATTGCCTGTCAATGTGCCAGGATTAGAAAATTTTTAAGGAAAATTTCTGGCTTTGGAGGTGGCTCTGTTTGGAAGACAAAGTGAATTCCATACAAAAAAGCTACATTAGTAAACATTTATTGAACTGTATTAAATTTAATTGAAATTAATTAAATTTGGATGGTAGCTACAAGTGCAACTGCTCCCATTGCTTGGCTGAATTCCAGTTTTGGTTTAGAACCCAGTTTGGGCAAGGACTAGAGAAATGGAAAATCTTCAATGTCAACTTCAAAGTTGAATTAATTTACATTAGAAAAAGAGTATTAGGTAACACTGCTGATTTAAATATTTATCACAATTTCTTTTAAAAAGACAATAATTTCAACCAAATAAGCCAGGTCTTCTTCAAGCAAATAAATTCACTGTTCTATCCTTTACGCCAGGTATTTTTCAGCTTCCTTACAGTCAAATTTGACTCTTCAATCTAGGGTTATTAGGATTTCTCTTGGGCATCATTTAAAATAGAGAAACTATCTATTATATTACATGTTTTAGAATTATAAATGCCTGTATTCTCGCCTCCATATTGAATAAATTACCAAGATTTATAGATTCTACCTCTTAAGTATCTATACAGGTTACTTTCAAACTTTTTAAAACAAGTATTTTATAAAGCCCCTTTATATAAAGCATATCTTCACACCAATTTTAAAATATATATTATACTAACTATAAGAGGGAAATAAGAGGAGCATAATTAAATGTTAACTAACATGTAGTATAACATATAAATAACTATACTAGAAGATCTAATGAAGTGGTAATTTACTTCCACCTACTTATAAACAGGCTAGGATTTATGAGAAATTAGACTAAGATTCAAATGAATAGTGAAAAGATAATAGTTTGCCTTTACATTAGACATTTTGAAATAAGAATTACTGTAAATGCAATAAATACAAATGCACACTGATACAGTTGGGTTGTATTAGTGTCTCAAATAGCATGAGTGGCATAGCTGTCAGAGATAAAATTTTGGTAGAGTCCCAAACAAAACAATAATTTTTCTTCAATGAACATGGTAGCTGCATTCCTGGAAAATTCAGTGTATATTAAAACCATTTTTTTAAAAAATTAATTTATTTATTTTTGGCTGTGTTGGGTCTTCGTTTCTGTGCGAGGGCTTTCTCTAGTTGTGGCAAGCGGGGGCCACTCTTCATCGCGGTGCGCGGGCCTCTCACTATCGTGGCCTCTCTCTCTTGCTGCGGAGCACAGGCTCCAGATGCGCAGGCTCAGTAATTGTGGCTCACAGGCCCAGTCGCTCCGCGGAATGTGGGATCTTCCCAGACCAGGGCTCGAACCCGTGTCCCCTGCATTAGCAGGCAGACTCTCAACCACTGCGCCACCAGGGAAGCCCATTAAAACCATTTTATAACTATTTGCAATTTAAATGTAGAATGGAGTTGTTTCTAGGCTGAGATGATTATAATCAGGTTTTTCACCTACAAGATTGCCTAGATGGATACTTGAAAGTCATGTGGGAAGCAGCATAATTTTTCATTGTATGATATTGTCTCTCTAATTGCAGGATAGCTAACATCCCTGTCCTGTACACACTAAAGGCCAGTAGCTCTCCCCAGTGATTGTGGCAACCAGAAAATGCCTCCACAAATATCCAAAATGCCCACTAGGGGCCGTGTCACCCTGTTGAGAACCACTGGTCTATATAATCTGTTCCTGTCTTGTCAATCTTTTAACACTGCTTTAGTTTAGTTCTCCAACATGCATCACTTGGATCTCCCAATTTCTCTCCCTGCTCTCAGTCTCTCTGCCTATAACCTACCCTTCAAACAGATTGCAGAGGTGATCTTTGTAAAATGCACATCTGATCACGTCGTTCCCCTGCTAAATATCTTCGCAGGCTCCCCAGCTCTATAGGATGAAATCAAACTTTTTCCAATAGAGGGCAGTAATCTGATCCCACCGTGTTTCAAATCTGGCCTTGTACCACTCTCTCCAATGCGTGCTGTGCTCTTCCCCACGTAGTCTCTAGAACTGAACAAGTTCTCTAAGTCTTTTCACCAACTTGCCAATCTTTTGTCTAGCAAGTTCCTACTAATACTTCAAAATGCAGTTCAGGCATTACTTCCCCCATGAAGTCTTCTCCAGTCTCCCCACTCCACCACGACCCTTGCAGTCACCATATGTTTTGTAACTATTAGGTAGTGTGCCTTCACCACTAGACTGTGAGTTATCTGAAGACAGGGATTTTTATCCTATTTACCTCTGTACCCCAAGAACATCAAATAGCTGGAGGGCATACAGTAACGACTTAAGAAGTTAAATACACTTAAAGCTGAATAATCCTGTAATGTTCACTATTTGGAAAGTTCTGCAGATTGTTATATAATTGTTTTATTTATGTTTCCAGGTTTTCTCATCCTTGAAGAATCACATATTTACATCCAGTTTAATCTTTCCAATTTTACAGCCTTTTAGCTTGTTCTTTCTTTAGTATTTATTTAATTTCTGATAAATCCTGAAATGTCTTTGCTATATTTTTCTTTTACTAGCTCCAACCCCCATTGTACTGACTCATGAAACAAATATGTCCTTTTCAACCCATTCCCTAGTTAATATTTTACTTAGTTTATATATCTCAGACAAGAAGCTTATTTCCTTCTCAAATGATTTGAAATCAGCACATGAGAAGAGTTTTCTTTTTAATCGTTAACAATTAAAATATATTTTTCCCCCCAAATTGACTGTCGATTGTTCTGGTTTTAAGGGCTGGTTCACGGTTTTACGACATGTGTGTTTGACATTCACCAATGTTTGATTTTGTTTTAGAAATTTTTTGGATTTGAGAGTGTTCACCTTTATCAACTCCTTTGCTAATTTAAGGCAGAGACCAAAATTAACTAGTCTTAAATAACCTTGATGTTTGTCCATGCTGCACCACATGGTTTCTCTCTTCTAGTTACTATGAGGGTAGCCATAATCACCCATCATTTAAAAAAAATACATTATTCCTTGCCTTCCCAGGATTTAGCAGCAATATTTCAAAAATTTACTAATGACTTTCCTTTGGGTCATTAGAAGAAAAACGGTTCCTGCAGAAACAATGTGCTAAATAAATAATAGTGCAGAGACATTTTCCTGGAGGCTACAAAATGACCTATGAAATATACTAGATTGGTTCTTCTCCATTAGGACATTCAGATCCTTCTTATTTTATTTTGGAATGGAAGAATAAATGGGGGAAAATGTGCTGTGAAATTCTCTGTTCTGCTTTAGAGCATGTAAATAGCATCATGCACAAAAAAATTTTCAAGCTGTCAGGAGTAAAGCAAGTATGATAATTCCGGATAATTAGATGCTGAAGACAATCAAAATAGAACTGATCCTAGTAAGCTTTTCTCACTTGAAGGAAACTTCTTTAAAAAGTAGTTACTGATCTTAATGTCTTTCAATAGGGCAGTTAAAAAATGTGGCAAAACAATCCACAGTACGGAATATTTTGCAGTCTATAAAATAAAGAAGAAAGCATACCTATATGTATGGACACAGAATGATATATGGTTGTTTTAAAACTAAAAAAAAATCATGAATAATACATATACTATGATCCCATTCATATAAAAAATAGCAAAAACAGAAGTAAAATATATGCAAAGAGAGAGAATGGAAAGATACACATACTAAACTGCATTCAATGTTCTGCATTGAAAGCTCTTGTTTCTGTGTTTCTTCCACCAGGTTATGAATTCCTTTGTTACCAGACCAAATACAGGATGCCCAGTTAAATTAGAATTTCAGGTAAAGAACAAAATTTTTTAGTGTAAGTACATCCCAAATATTGCGTGGGACATATTCATACTAAAAAATCATTCATCGTGTATCTGAAATTCAAGTTTAGCTGAGTGTCCTGTATTTTTATTTGCTAAATCTGGCAACTCTACTTGAAGGAGACCTTGGACTATTCATCCTTGGATTCCTATCACTAACACAGTTACAGGGATATGGTGGGTGCACAATAAATGGCGAGAGGGCGAGTAATTAAGAAGAACACAAAAATAACAGGCAATTTTGCCTGTTATCTCAATTCTCATGGAAATGCCATAACGCTTTATTAGTGGTCCTATTTTACAGATTAAGAAACAGAGGTATACAGAAGCCACACAATGAGTAAGTGGTGGAGCTAAAAATGACCCCAAATTTCTGAGTCCTGATTCAGCAGCCATAGCCAACTGCCAGCTGCAGGCAAGTAGAAGAAAATCAGGAGAAAGAGAACCAGGGGAGAGGCTTTGGTTGTGCCTAAGTGATACAGAGTAGGACTTTGCACAAACTCCTCAATTTTGCCTAGAGGCGGAATGTGAGATATTTAAGAAAAGCAGACAAATCTGGGCCTGGTCCCTACCTCCACCACACATTAGAACAAGTTACATAATTTATTCCTGCCTCAGTTTTTCTCCTCTTTAAAACTGCAGTGAGAGAACCTACCTGAGTACTGATGGGAAGAACAAAACAGATAATTTCTGTAAAGTGATCAGCACAGGGCTTGGCAAGTAAAAGACACGGTCAATGCTAGCTATTCTCAGTTCAGAGCCCCAGTTTTTTCATTTGTAAAACAGAATAACAACACGAATAACAAGACAATAGTACTAATGGTATCTATACTGCCGAGTTGACTCTAAGATCGGATGAGAATATATCTTTCTAAATTCTAAAGTGCTTCTCACTCTCCTTAACAGAGCAGAACCAGAATTAATATCATGCCAGAGCATTACTACAGTTTTTTTCCCATGAGTAATTACTTTTGTTTAAAAATTATCAAAGAACTGATTCTTTTCGGTGTACAACGTTCTATGAATTTTGACACATGTATAGATTTATGTAACCACCACCACCATCAGGATACAGAACATTACTACAGCTTTTCAGATTCTTTTGTCAAAGTGTTTCACATGCGTGTTAAAAAACACTTTTAAAAACAAGAAAAAGATATTTAGATAAACGTGCTGAAGATACAAGTGAACGAAACTGGCTTTTTGCACAAACCGTTGCAGTCTCCAACCCCTCCAGGTCTTGTCTGGGTCATTTTGGCTATTGGCTCTGCAGACTATCTCTTCCCACAAAAGTAATAAGGAATCAACTTGAGAGTTGGGGCCTTTTGTCACACTAAAGGCACACGTCACAGGCACAAACTTCGGCATTCTTTATTCGATCCTTTTCATATTACCAGATCTTAATTTCCCCAACTGTTTTCTCTAATTGCCATTTTCTTTCTAAAATGAACAAGCCTTGAATAACCAGCACCTTCTCATCCTTTCAGGGAAATTATTTGATCGGGAGAAAGGAGATACAGAGTCACTGAGAGAGCAAGGATTGAGCTTGCAGGACCCCAAATCTCTCCGATGTAACAAATCCCCCCTATACTCAGTCATTCAGAGTCTCCTTTCCCGACTTCAGCCTCTGGGTTCCCTGCCTACCTGGCGCCTCCTGGGGCGTTAGACATTGGTACCAAACTTCTGCTCTCCCCAGGCGGCCTCCCTCCCACTCCCACCCCATGAGCTCTCCCATCTTAAGTGACTTGCACTGACACATCGCTGCTACATCTGGTGAGCGGGGCGGGTCCGCTTTCCGGGTGACTCACGTCCTCTCTGTATGCCTTTTGTTTCTAGGACGCTTTGGCGGCCGTTTTCTTCCTTCTGCTTTTAATTTGGGGATAGGGAAAAGCTCATGAATCAAGAGTGAATCTCTTCTCCACCAATCTTTTTCCCCCCTTCTTCTTAAAGTTAGCTCTCTCCCTTCACAAGTTCCGTAACTATCCGGAGAAGTGCGGGGGCGGGACAGGTAGGGACGCGTTAATTACACCTAAATCTGAAGTTGGCAGTCTAACGTTATCACTTTGGTGGGAAGACTGCGAAACTCCCTTGCAGGCTGCTGGGCGTTTTACCGCTGCCGCTGTGCATTTTCAGCTCCCTTCTTGACGCTGCTGCTTCGCGTTGCTCTGTCACGCCTAAATCTACCCGGTTACTGCCTTAAGTGCCCGAATCAGGACGAATTCCACGAGATTCACCAGCGGTTTTGTTCCTGTCCAAGGTAAGTCCAGTATGCAAAACGAGGAACCACCAAAGGATGTCGGGGAAGGGGGAGAAGAAGGGATTCCCTCACCTTTTCCGGCGCATTCCTCGTCAGTTTCCACCAGGAGGAGGGGCGCAGCGCAGACCCCCCCCCGCCCCGCCTCCTTTATTCAATCCCCCCACCGAGGTCTGCCGAGGCTGGCCGCGCGGCCGGAGCAGCCCCTCCGGCAGGCCTGCCCTCCCCCGCCCCCCGGATTGGTTTTTCCCAGCTGCGGAGGTTGGGCCTGGGGCTGGGGTGCGAGGAGAGTCGGCGCGCAGCTCGGACCCGAGAAGTCCCCGCGACTCTGGTGGGACCGGGAGTTGTCTCGGGAGGTGGCGGGCGCGCGGAGGTGAGCGGTGGGGAGCGGGCGGAGGCGGCGGCTCCGGGGCCCTTCCCCACCCTCGGGCAGGAGAGGAGCGCAGGTCCGGGTTCCGCCGTCGCTTTGTTCGCGGCCTCTCCCCTCCCTGTTGGAGAGGACTGGAACGCCCTCGGATCCGAGGGGCTGGCGGGGGCACCGGCTGGGGGGCGCCAGCTATCCGCTCCTCCACTTAATCCGAGAGGGTTCTGAGAGATCAAAATACTCTTGTAACGGGAAACTTCCCTCTCATCCTCACCTGGACCGGGAGGAAAAGTCCGGGCGGGGGGCGGAGACCCCGGAAGGCAGGTCGTCTGCGGAGACGGTGGGGGGAAGGAGCTGGGAGAGTGAGAAGTTTGGCCGGGAGGCGCTGGGGATTAAGCGAGAAGTTCGATGCGGGGGAGGGGGGGGGGGACGAGTCGGATCGGGAAAGGCGGAGGGCGGGAGCTGGAAGGGTATATATAGCAGGGGCCGCAGTAAAAGGCAGACTTCGCGCTCCGGCATCTCGGGTCGCGCGCCCCTCTCCCGGGTACGGATCTGCGTGTACGGATCTGCGTGGCGCGCTGGAGGCGGCGAGGCTCGGACGGGCTTAAAGGAGGGAGGTCTCGGGTACCGAGTGGGGACGACTTGGCTGGCAGAGGCCGGTTCCTGCACTCGGGGAGCTGCGGGCGCCGCTGCCCCTCACGCTTCTCTCCCGCTTGTCCCAGGTCGCGCCGCGGATCCTGCTCGAGGCGCCAACAAAAGAGGCGAGGAGGTGCCCCCCGGGGGCGGCCGCTGGAAGCGGAGCGCGGAGCTGAGCGTCCCGACCCGCCGTGCGTACTTTCTGGAGGGAAGGGGCGGGGGGCTCGGCCCCGGGAGGGGGACGCCCGGTGGCGAGGGGCTTAGCCAAGTTCCGGCGGCAGCGGCGGCCCTCCTCAGCTTCCACAAGAGGAAAGTTTTCTCCGGACGCTTCCGGCCGGCCCGCGCCCTCCGGGCCCAACCCCCCGAACCTTCGGAGCGGGCAGCGTCCCAGCCCAGCTCCGGGGAGACCCGAGCCGCGATGCCTGGGGGGTGCTCCCGGGGCCCCGCCGCCGGGGACGGGAGGCTGCGGCTGGCACGGCTGGCGCTGGTCTTCCTGGGCTGGGTCTCCTCGTCCTCCCTCCCCTCCTCCGCGTCCTCCTCCACCTCCTCGGCGCTCCCGGTCTCCGCGGCGTCCGCGCAGCCCCAGCTGCCGGGCCGATGCCCGCCGGCGTGCGAGTGCTCCGAGGCGGCGCGCACCGTCAAGTGCGTGAACCGCAACCTGACCGAGGTGCCCGCGGACCTGCCCCCCTACGTGCGCAACCTCTTCCTCACCGGCAATCAGCTGGCCGTGCTCCCCGCCGGGGCCTTCGCCCGCCGGCCGCCGCTAGCCGAGCTGGCCGCGCTCAACCTCAGCGGCAGCCACCTGGAGGAGGTGCGCGCCGGCGCCTTCGAGCATCTGCCCAGCCTGCGCCAGCTCGACCTCAGCCACAACCCGCTGGCCGACCTCAGCCCCTTCGCCTTCTCGGGCGGCAACGCCAGCGTCGCGGCCCCCAGCCCCTTGGTGGAACTGCTCCTGAACCGCATCGTGCCCCCTGCGGCCGAGCGGCAGAACCGGAGCTTTGAGGGTACGGTGGCAGCGGCCCTGCGAGCGGGCCACGCGCTGCGCGGGCTCCGCCGCCTGGAGCTGGTCAGCAACCACCTCCTCTACCTGCCCCGCAACGTCCTGGCCCAGCTGCCCGGCCTCAGGCACCTGGACCTGCGCAACAACTCGCTGGTGAGCCTGACCTACGTGTCCTTCCGCAACCTGACACACCTCGAAAGCCTCCACCTGGAGAACAACGCCCTCAAGGTCCTGCACAACGGCACCCTGGCGGAGCTGCAGAGCCTGCCCCACGTCAGGGTCTTCCTGGACGACAATCCCTGGGTCTGTGACTGCCACATGGCGGACATGGTGGCCTGGCTCAAGGAGACAGAGGTAGTGCAGGGCAAAGCCAGGCTCACCTGTGCATTCCCGGAAAAAATGAGGAATCGGGTTCTCTTGGAACTCGACAGCTCCGACCTGGAATGTGACCCTATCCTTCCTCCATCCCTGCAGACGTCTTACGTCTTCCTGGGTATTGTTTTAGCCCTGATAGGCGCCATCTTCCTACTGGTTTTGTATCTGAACCGCAAAGGGATAAAAAAGTGGATGCATAACATCAGAGATGCCTGCAGGGATCACATGGAAGGGTATCATTACAGATACGAAATCAATGCGGACCCCAGGTTGACAAACCTCAGTTCTAATTCGGATGTCTGAGGACCACGCGAGGACAGAACGAGGACAACTATGCATGAGACGTAGACTTCAGCTTTTATCCTGTCCTAGGCTGGCTCCACCTCCACCCTCCACTGTAGCCGCCACTGACCTTGACTGAAAGCAGTGAAGGGAATTTGCTCCCTTCTTATGTAAAGTTTCTTGGTGTGTTCTGCTACTGTAAGACAATGAACAACTGTGCTTAGTGTTTTATCCTCTTCCTTTTCTGGGAAATCAACACGTCTAGAGGGGTGTTTTCAAGTTTCAGCATGAACATGGCCTCTTGGCTGTCTGTTTCTCTTAGTACAGTTCAAGGTTATCAAGTGTACTCCCACAGATAGCATTCAACAAAAGCTGCCTCAACTTTTTTGAGAAAAAGACGTATTTCATAAATATCAGTTTTATTCTCATGTGCCAAAATCGTGGAGAGAATGATTGCATTCCATAAACTGCCCGCAGACCTTAGCAAGCTCTTCAAAGTAACTCCATAGCACACAGGAGCGCCTGCATCCGAGAGCATGCTTACATTTTCCTGTTCTGCATATTACAAAAAATAACTTGCAACTTCAGATAACTTCTTTGACAAGTTACTTTTTTGATTGCAGTTTATATGAAACTGTGCTGAAGTTTTTTTATAAACTGCATCGAGATCCAGCAAACTAAATTGTTCAAAAAAAATTCAATAAAGATTCTTAAAAGAATTACAGTTGTGTTCAAGTTTCCTATTTGAAAAAAAGATTAGGGGCAGTGATATTAAAGGGTCTTGGTTCTGATGATAATTAAGGTATTATTATAGCTGAGAATGAAATGGGAGCAGTGTCATACAGACAGACTGGAGATAGTTTTGAGATGGTGGATCCTTTCAGGGTTTACATAGAGAATTTGAATATTCATGTGAAAGTTAATGCTATTCATTAAACAATTTTGTAAAAGCATTATAAAGTTGGTAAGAGGGAAGAGTTCTGTATGATAAGCAGTTCACATTGTGGGGCTTTTTCTAGACTAATTAAGTTGTTAGGACAGAACAAAATTATTTACGTAATAAAACTCTCCATGTGAAATTGATCTGTGGATTTTTAGAGCTGAGTACGAAACAAATATAATGCAAATAAATGTGTGAAAATGAAGTGTCTTAAGACAGAATATTGTAAAATAGAAGATTTAAAAGTAACTTTAAAAATTTATAAGGTCATAATGTAAATTGGAACTTAGATTTTCCTGAGAATATATTTTTTTAAATGCTTAAAATGGAACCTATAGGGTTGATAGTTTATCAGAGACTCTGCTAATGTATTTAAAAAATTGTTATGGTAGGATATGAATTTGAGGAAATAACCAGAGATAACTGTCTATGTTTACAAACGAGTGTCTCTACTAATCATAGGTTCTTATGTTCAGTTCAGCACTTAAGAATTTGGGGACATTTTGATTTTAGCTAAACTCTATGTTAGTATATACACCTTTGTGAAGAATAAATCACACTTAGGTGTAAATAAAAGCAATTGGTTAATCAAGTGATATTGTCAATAATAGACAAGATTTTCTTTTTTTCAGAGTTTATTATTTGCCAAGTAAGTTTAAAAGTAAATTCCATTAATCTCTAAACTCTTATATAAAGTGACTTTTAATTTAGCCATTATTGCTTAATTTAAAGTGTAGGTAAACTTGTGTCAGTAAGTCTTAGGGCCCTTCTTTCCCTTTAAAATGATCATGTTCTGGAATGTTTTATATTTGAAATAAAATTTAGGTTTCCATACTTTTATAAATGAAATAGGATTAGATAGTACTTTAGTTCTAGAAATCTTTTTTTACAATAGAAGCATAGAAACCTTTTCCCTCTTTGAGTTAAATTCAGAAGTTTTCAAAATAGAGCTAAAAATATCTGAATCTGTTCCTTGTTTAGATTAGATTAGACAGACAGAATATGATGTTTTAATTTTAACTATATTAAGTTTCCTAACGCTCATTTTATGAAATAGTATGCATTACTTTGGGGTTATACGTCAGATCCTATAATTACCTAAGAAGAGGTTAAATATATGGTACTTAATATTCCATTAAACATTTTAAATGTTCAACAGGAATTTGTAAACTGGCTGGCTGCCATTATTTCCTAAGGTTGATGCCAAAACATAGCCAAAAACTAGCGAAAACATCTAATAAATAAAAGCACACCATCTTCGGAATACACTGGCGATGGGCTTTCATTGGTAAGTCTGCTGTTATTGTAGAAAACAACAAATTGTAATATTTATAGAGTCTCCGTTCAGAAGAATGATTTCTCCTTCATCATGTGATAATCTAACAGTTAAAAACTGAGCTCTATCTAACATCCGGGAAAGCGGTAGATTTGTCAGTCTAGCTTTTCTCGTCATCAACTCACTGAAGCAGAATCTGTGATACAGTGAAGCCGAGTTTCTGCCCATTAGGTGATGGCTTTTTTGAAGTTTATGATTTCCTGCTTCTTTTTCACCCCCTTGCTTCTTCCTTTGTATAAACTTCCCAATTTTATATCATATCACTGCTTGCTCTTCCCCAGTACATGGCAGTAGACATTCTTAAGGTAAAAAATATTACTGTTTGAAAACAATTGCTATTGTGTAGTCATAATACTCTAAGTCTATAAGCTTATAAGGCATTCTGAGTTCCTTGGCAGATAGGTGCTATATAAATCCAATAAGGATTATAGGCAAAAAAGGAAATGAAAGTATCGCTTTAAGTGCACTTGTTTTAAACACTGTTCCTTAGTACCATTATGCATTTATTGATCCTAGAAACCTACAAATAGTCCATTTTTAAAAATTATTTTGGTTGGTGATACATTTTATTACTCAGCTTAGCAAAGGTTTCAGCAGAAAACACCCTTCATTTATCCTTTACAAGTTTAATTTGAAGAAAGTTAGAAAAATACTTAAAAATTTAAGTACTTGATAAATCCCTCAATTTAAAAAGCTATTAAAATGTCCAATACATTTCAATTTAAAGTGGCAAGAATTTAGGCTAATACAGCTATTTGACCCTGAATTGTAACTCGTCCCTTTCAATGTAACAATTCAGTTTGCAACATTACTATATGTATCATCAATTTTGCTGCCCCATGTGACTCAATGGTGACCCATGAGGCACATTTACACCTTATAACTGATAGATCTTTCTTATAAAATAAGGAGTCTTTGAAGCACATTTGATAACATTTTTAAAGAAAAAAGAGCTACTTAAATTGATACTACTGATAATAGACGAGATTTTCTTTTTCTTTTTTTTTTCAGAGGTGGAGAAAGGATTGGTTGAAATAAATGGTAAATTCTTTTAAAATACCTTGATTGGCAGCAAATGTGGATTATGCTCATCTCAGTATTTAATCGGAAATAAGTTACAGCTTTGTTTTCTGACTTTTTAATTAAAGTGTGTGGGAAAAAAGCAGGTCCCAAATGAACTACGATTGTTTCCTTAGGGATTCCGTTTGACTCTGTCCCTTTTGGACTAAGGTTCCAAATACGAGGCTTACCTTCTTTAGGACATCAGAGGCTTTGCAGCTCTAGCTTGGGAATCTTTCCTATCATTTCTGCTGGTTTGCAAGTTAAAACCAGTTTGGCCCGTGCTTCCTTTCTGCTCCAAAATCCAACCTTCAGAGAGCAGCACCCTGCAGTGGAGACATTTTTCAGATGAGATTCAAGTTTCACTTTTACACTTGCGCAAGGATCTTTCACAGTAAAGGAGAGGGAAGGAGGAAATTATATTTCTAGATCATATATGAAAAATACCTTGATGATGTATTTTTAAAATCTTTCAGTAATACTGCAGCACTGCACTAGAAAATAATTAGTTTAAGAAAATATATTCTGTATTGTCCAGGTGATCCTGTCTTTTAGGAGGAGAAAAACAGCTCCTTGAGGATGTTTTGTACAGGTATTTTTCCATCCCTAGTAATGTTTGATTAAAAATGCAGGCTGGTTTTATGTTTTGCTTTATCTTAAAACATTTTAGCAGCTCTAATTTTGTCATGGGTTAAAAAAAAATCTAGATTTAAAAACATTTAATATATGATTTATGTATTTTTGACAAAAAGAATTCTTAGTATTTCAAAATTGGATGGGCTCTTAAATGTGTCAAGCCCGGTTTCCCATTCTACAAATGAAAACCTGATAATTGTGACATATTATTGTTATATAGCAACAACCAGGACTAGATCTCAGGGTTCCAGACTCCCTTTCTAGTTCTTTTTTTGCCACATGGTGGTATTGCTAATTACCTACCTTGAGACCTTTGAAATTCTCTTGTCTAATTTAAAAAAAAGGCAATTGACGTGAATTTGTTTTACTGTTTTTGCTTTGTGCTCAAACATTCACTATATTTGTTTAAATTTCACTTTCAGTGCATTCAAAAAATTAGTTTCAGACCCCTGAATATGCTTACATAAAGCTCCTCTGAGTCCATAGTATGATAGGAAATATTTCGGAAATTTAATGGTGATATTTCTTTGGAAGAGAAAAAAACTCTGGAAAGCTGTGCTAGGCTGTGTAATTCTATCTTAAAAGATGAGTTAGCTCAGCTGGTGAGAACACCAAACAAATGAGACCAAGTTCACGGGCCGTGAAGTCGGTCAGTCACCAGGTGAGCTGTCAGCTTTGCACGCTCTGCTCGGCTCTCCCGCCTGGCACCCACTCCAGGTGCAGGCTACCACCCATCCCCTGAGGACCGAGACCAAACAGGGAATCCAAATCGACGGAAATCCATCATCACCCTGGAAAACCAGCGGACTGACGGGCCAAACCCCAGCAGCTCTACTGCTGCTGTGCTGGTTCACTGTCTCTACATACACAGGACCAAACTCATGACAGTCCCTATGTCCTGTAGCATGCATGCCACAGATCACAAAAGGTTTCTCATCTTATGTGAATTCTGAGAAAAATCTATCATCGGTGCCTTTTAATGTGTCACGTGGGAAATTCATTAGGTTTGCTTGGCTACTGAAAATGAAAATCTGGTATAAGATTCAGGACCATGGTTACCATGTCACAAACCTGTATGTAAGTGTTTATAAAAACAGAAATGCAGTTTAGCTGACGTTTTCTGATGATAGGATTTATTGGTGGTTCCCATTTGGACTTGGTGAATGTAAGGATACATTTGCTTTTAAGGAAGCCAGAGCTTAAAATATAACCAACTATAATATTTTTTGTGAGAAGTAAATATTTGAGAATATGTTTTCCAGAACCTGAAGATGTTATCAAGATAGGCTTTTTTAAAGTGGAAGTTTACAGTTCTCCTGACCTCCCTTTCGCTCCCCCGCAGTCCTATTTGTACAACTTTGTGTTTTCTTCCCCTAAAGAGAACCACGATACCTAACATTTCAAGGTGACGACTTAAACGCAGGAGAACTGGAAAGACTGAAACATCAGGTCAGTCAATTTACAAACGTTCCTTTCTATGTGCAATGCAGATTCTCTGAGTTTGACAATACAGCTGGTTAAATGCCTTCAAGGAAGACTTTAATCTTTCAGTTAGACACATTCTGTAGTTATTCTTATAGATCATGGCAAACACACGGCTATCAAACATTTAAAGGACATATTTTTAAATTAACTCATGTTTCTCGTAGATTATTTAAAAATACAGTGGGGGCAAACACCATGAATAATCTTATCACTAATGAAAAGTGCCTTAATGTCGAGATAAAGTGCTTCCTGTTGGCATCACGTTGTACCTGCCTTTCCACTCACAATGTTGTGATCATTCCCTACTACCATTAAAAACTATTTTAATAGTTTAAAGTACGGCAGACAATCACATATTTTACACACATAGGATGTTTCTTGCTAATGTTCTCATAAGCATTGTTATACCTACCTGTGTTTCTACGTCTCCCATATTTTCCCCTTAAAGTAGATCCTTGAATGAGAATTACTGCAGCAGAGGGTAATCTTTTTCTTCTAAACTCTAAAAATATTTTTGATGTCTATTTAAGAATATTAAATGTAGAACAACATTGTTCACTATATGATTTTCTTAAAGCACTGAATGATCTGTGAACAGGATTTTGAACAGAAAGAAACTTTAAGTTGCTAATTAACTTGTCACTGTTTTTCGTCCACAAATGTCTACTCTTTGTTAAAATACCAAAATTAGAAGATAGCTAAGTCCATAACCCAGTTATAAGAGTGTGTATGTGTGTGTTGCAGGGTTGGGAGAGGTGGTATGGGGTGTGGAGGAACCTCTGGGAAACTAGTTACAAGTTAGCAAGCAGTTTTTAAGACAAACCTATGTTTTCCTGAATTCTACTCTCTTTTTAGATGATTTGTGTGTGTGTTCTTAGAATTAATTTATATTCATGCACGTGATTTAACTGTGCTAATCTTACTGTTAATCTGCTTTAAAATTTCAGTGAAGTCCTATGAACCATTTATTCAGTTCACTCAATAGATATTTATTCAATGCTTTCTATATACCAGACACTGTTGTTGCATTGGATTAAAAAATGAGTTTCTGACATAAAATTGCTTCTGATCCAGTTGAGAGGATAAACAATGATAATAGCTAACATTTTATTGAGTTCTTAGTATGAATCAGATACTAGGCAAAACCCTTCACGTGTAAGATCTTATTCTCATTGGAAGAGAAAATTGAGGTTTAGAGATGCTAGGTGACTTGCCCAAGGACAACCAGGTAGCAAGAATCAGATGTGGGATTTTTTTTTTTTTGGTCTGTTTCCAGGACCTGTGCTGTCAACCCCTGAGCTTCAGGAGCAATAAGATGTGAATGACTTTGTTATAGGGTAGAATGTGATAAAGCACTGCCAGAGATTCAAACTGTGTGATATGGGGTTCAAAGCAGGAACAGAGCTTGTCTAATTGGAAGATTCAGAAAATCTTTCATGGAGGATTGGCTTTTAAGATGATTTTGAAGAAGGGCCGATAGAGACAGTGGGTAGAAGAGAAAACTCAGGACAGAGCATAAGCAAAGAGAATGGAGGCAATTAAAGACCAGGTGCGTTCTGGGAACAATAGCATTTGAAGCATGATGTTTATCAAGGAGAACAGTGGAGAGTGAGACTAGAAAGATAAATCTGTAGTTATGATCAATAGTTTCTATTTAATTCAGTGGACAGTGGGGGGAGTTATTGGAGGTCTATGAGCAGGGGAGTGATACGCATAGATGTGGTTATCCCCTAGTGGGAGAGATCCACACCCCCTCCCCAAATAAGTTTGGATATCAAGCCTGATCACACACACACATCAAGGTTTATTACTCCCATATGGGATTTTCTGGGAGGGTAGAGCTTGGCTTTGTTTTTCATTGTGATTAGGGGGTGGGACCAGAGTGAGAGTTGGGGTATTTGTGGTTTTAATTACCCAGCAGGTGCCAAGGGATGAAGCTCATGGGCCTTCTTATGAGCTTGCCCCAATGTGGGACAGAAAGTGGAGGGGGGGTGGGTGGGTATGGGCTTGAAAGCTGTCAGTACTCAGACATCACAGGTGAAATCAGACTCAATTATAATTCACCACTGATGTTTGATTGAGGATGTGCTATGTCTCATTTAATTGATGTTGAACTTATTTAAGTAAGCTATTATGGCTCTCTGAGGCTTACAGCATGTGGCCATTAGTAAGGTGAAAATTCCATTGAATGTCTCGTTCTAGAGTCTATGGTATGTGTTTTGAGAAGTGAAATGCATGCCTTGGTCACCATCAGTAATGTCTGGAACTCTGAAAGGGATAAGAAATGTCTTGAGGAGGCCTTTTATTTTGGCTCTAGTATGGGCAAACTTTACGTGGACCTTGATTTTTATCTTAGGTATCTACAGGGCAATCAACTCCTTGGATAAGGAGTTGTTGCCATTGGTCAGACTAAATGGACAGATAATTGGTAATGCCTCCAGGTTCCGTAAAAACATGCACTTTGGACCAATTTTTGATCAAGCATTTTCCATCACTGAGATGACTGCATGAAGTTTGGCCAGTTGTGCCGACCCTTGAATCTCGTCCTTGATCTAGGCTGACTTGGTTAGGTGGTGGATAGCAGCAGCTTGCTAGAAGGTTCCATCACATGTTATGGTGACCTTATCACAGGTAAAGTAAAGTTCATCCTGAGTAATCACACACACACGCACATACACACACACACACACACACACTCTCCAGGTGGCCAGCAGATCTCCCCCCTCTTTCCCCTTTGGTAACCATAGATTTGTTTTCTATGTCTGTGAGTCTGTTTCTGTTTTGTAAATAAGTTAATTTGCATCATTTTTTTAAGATTCCACATATAAGTGATATCATATGGTGTTTGTCTTTCTCTGACATATGGTGTTTGTCTTTCTCTTCACTTAGTATGATAATCTCCAGGTCCATCCATGTTGCTGCAAACAACATTATTTCATTCTTTTTAATGGCTCAGTGATATGCCACTGTATATATGTACCACATCTTCATTATCCATTCATCTGTCGATGGACATTTAGGTTGCTTCCATATCTTGGCTATTGTAAATAGTACTGCTATGAACATTTGGGTGCATGTATCCTTTCGAATTAGAGTTTTCTCTGGATATATGCCCAGGAGCAGGATTGCAGGATCATATGGTAACTCTATTTTTAGTTTTTTAAGGAACCTCCATACTGTTCTCCCTAGTGGCTGCACCAATTTACATTCCCACCAACAGTGCAGGAGGGTTCCCTGTTCTCCACACCCTCTCCAGCATTTATTATTTGTAGACTTTTTGATGACAGTCATTCTAACCGGTGTGAGGGGATACCTCATTTTGGTTTTGACTTGCATTTCTCTAATAATTAGCAATATTGAGCATCTTTTCATGTGCCTCTTGGCCATCTGTATGTTTTCTTCGGAGAGATATCTATTTGGTCTTCTGCCCATTTTTCAGTTGGGTTGTTTGTTGTTTTGATATTGAGCTGTATGAGCTGTTTGCATATTTTGGAAATTAATCCCTTGTCAGTCGCATTGTTTGCAAATATTTTCTCCCATTCTGTGGGCTGTTTTGTTTATGGTTTCCTTTGCTGTGCAAAAACTTTTAAGCTTAATTAGGTCCCATTTGTTTATTTTTGTTTTTGTTTCCATTACTTTACAAGATGGATCCAAAAATATGTTGCTGCAATTTATGTCTAAGAATGTCCTGCCTATTTTTTCCTCTAGAAGTTTTATAGAATCCGGTCTTACATTTAGGTCTATAATCCATTTTGAGTTTATTGTGAATACGGTGTTAGAGAATGTTCTAATTTCATTCTGTTACATGCAGCTGTCCAGTTTTCCCAGCACCACTTATTGAAGAGACTATCTTTTATCCGTTGTGTATTTTTGCTTCCTTTGTCATAGATGGACCATAAGTGCATGGGTTTATTTCTGGGCTTTCTATCCTGTTCCATTGATCTAGGTGTTTATTTTTGTACCAGTACCATACTGTTTTAATGACTGTAGTTTTGTAGTATTGTCTGCAGTCAGGGAGCATGATTCCTCCATCTCCGTTCTTCTTTCTCAAGATGGTTTGGCTATTCAGGGTCTTTTGTGTTTCCATACAAACTAAAAACTTTTTGTTCCAGTTCTGTGAAAAATGCCATTGATAATTTGATAGGGATTGCATTGACTCTGTAGATTGCCTTAGGTAGTATGGTCATTTTAACAATATTGATTCTTCCAATCCAAGATCACAGTACATCTTTCCATCTGCTTGTGTCATCATCAGTGTCTTTCATCAGTGTCTTATAATTTTCAGACTACAGGTTTTTTGCCTCCTTAGGTAGGTTTATTCCTACCTAAGGAGGCAAATGTTTTGGGATCCCCAGCTATAATTGTTTAAATGTATTGGGATCCCCAGCTATAATTGTAACTTGGGCACCAGTATTGATTAAGGCCTTTAAGGCCAATGGGTGCATCTTAGCTAATGTTAAAATTAATTTAGAACCAGTGTTGTAGAGGCACAGAAGCCAATCAGTGCTCTGTTGGATAAATTATTTTAGTATATTCTGGATTCACAATTGGGTCAAATTGCTGAACTCTGTTTCATTTCTGATTCCTCCCCCTATAGCAAAGTCCCCCATACCTTTACTTGGTGGTTACTGGATATACTTTGGAGGGTTCTACTTTACTCTGCTCATATTTATAAGTTTCTTCCTACAGAGAGTCCCAACTCAGTACTGTCAGGGTTAGGGGCCTCTCCATCGTGATTACTGCTTTACTGGGTTGAGAGACACTGGTCTTAAGTCAGTTTTGAAATAACTCTTTGGCATGTTGATAAATCTCTGCACTCAATAGAACCCATAGTCTTTGTTGGTCCATTTTGCAGTTATCCAACAGAGTAATGGCATCCTTGGCACTTAAAAAAAATTTTTTTAAGTATAGTTGACATGCAATATTGTATTAGTTTCAGGTATACAACATAGTGGTTTGACATTTATATACATGACACACTTCTTATTGGTTTGCCCAGATGTGAGGCAACAAATGAAGAGGGAGGAGTGGGGCTTGAAAGTATCAGAGAACAAACATCAAAAATGGAGTCAGACTCTTATTGTTTTGCTCCAGGAAGACTTGTCTGGCAGTGATGTAGGGAGAGACAGGAGATACATGGCTGTTTCAATAGTTAAGGTAAGATAGTACTTTATATTGGTTTTTTTTTTTTTTACATAAATTTATTTATTTATTTATATTTTATTTTTGGCTGTGTTGGGTCTTCGTTTCTGTGCGAGGGCTTTCTCCAGTTGCGGCGAGCGGGGGCCACTCTTCATCGCAGTGCGCGGGCCTATCACCATCGCGGCCTCTCCCGTTACGGAGCACAGGCTCCAGACACGCAGGCTCAGCAGTTGTGGCTCACGGGCCCAGTCGCTCCGCGGCATGTGGGATCCCCCCGGACCAGGGCTCGAACCCGTGCCCCATGCATTGGCAGGCAGATTCCCAACCACTGCGCCACCAGGGAAGCCCCTTTATATTGGTTTTTATCTCACAAATCAAAAAGTTTCCCTGATCAAGTCTAAAGATGGTGCCGCTATTTAGTGTGTCAGTTCTTAGGGCCAGCTGGTTTTGACCTTTGAATGAATGAATGAATGAATGGAGGAGACGGGCTCTCTCTAACAGCCAGGGCACTTCATACTCTGTCCTTTCTTCATCTTTTCTATCCTTCGATTTGTGTTCTAATGAGAAATGAATTCACCAGAGAGACTGCTTGAGCAAATCTGCAATCTTAATAATTTAATACTGGCTAATCAAGTTAAGTGTTGGGTGGTATTATGTTCTAATAGTCCTGAGAGTAAGTTGGTCACATACAGGTAGGAAGTTTTAAATTAGCTTTTTACTGTTAACTGCAGAGACATTTTGTATTACTTAAGAAAGTGCTTTGGCACCAAGTGCTATATTAACATTAAATTATTTTGTCCTCTTAATGGGAGAGTGTAGTAGGGACTATTTCATAGATGAGGAAACCGAGGCACTTTGGAAGTTAAATAACCTGCCCATTGTTCACATAGCTAGTAAGTGGTAGAGCTAAGATTTGGAAGCCAGGATCCTAGAATTTGAATCTGGCTCCAGAGTCCACTTCTTAACCACTGTGCTATATTATATTGCTTCTCTTCTCGCAAGTACCATGATAACCACAATACTCTACATTCTTAGGGAAATTAAGACTATATATAACAGGTTTCTCTTTAACAAGTATGGTATTTGGGGTTATGGATAAGTCACCAAATAATTTAATTTCAGTTTCAAAGTCCTTAGGTTTTCATTTTTTGACGTTAAAGTATAAACACAAAATCACTACATTTCAATGGTATTTAATGTATGTGAAGAAATGGTAAATATAAGGCCCCGAATAAGATACTGTATATGGAAGAGAGCAATGTGAGAATTCCATTTGCAAATCTGAAATGGAAAAAAAAAATCACAATAGCTTAAAAAAACAGCACTTTCTTTAAGACAAATAGTATCACTATTTTACTTTCAATATCTAGATGGGTTCATAGACTTCCTTTGTGGCTTTAAATCAGTTGTATGAGACCGGCTGCATCCATTCTGGGGAAATGTTTTCCACAAAGTGAAACTTAGTTTTGAAAATCAGTATAATAAGACCAATGTAGAGAAATCAGACAGTTCAAGCCTTCTCCTCAATGTTTGGACCTTAATTATCTGATCTGAGGTCTGTGTTTATCATTTGAATCAGAGTGGTTGTGAAATTCTCCCTGTTAGAGTGTAGAATAATTTATCGTGTCTTTTCAGCTTAATCTTGGCTGGACAGTTGCCCTCTGGGTGGAGAAACTGAGAACAAGTGCTCCTGCCCTTCTTGTGAATCTTCCAGGGTGTGAATCCCACTGTTCTCAGCAAGGCCCAGCTTCAGGGATTCCTCTGCGGTCTATATAAACCCTCCCTGACGTGTGCTGCGATAAGGAGATTTTTCAAGCCATCTGCATCTTCGTGCACAAACCAGCTTATTTTAACTGACTCTGTTGGTGGCATCAGCAAAATAACCTCTCCATGCAAAGAAACAACTTTTTCAATTAAATTGACATTTAGGATAAATACAAAATGCATTTTTAGGTTGCCTCTTCTTCCCCTAACACTTGACTGTTTTGCTTGTGCAGGTTGCCACAGTGTTAGCCAGATGATCTTTAATAAAAGATACAGCAACATAAATAAAAAGCAAAGAACCATTAAATCAGATTTTTCCATATGTCTCATCTACCCCTTGGAGGGAGGTAAGTTGCTTTTTCCTTGGGAAGGCCTCACTCAATCCTATGACTTTGTGTTAGGAAAAAATGGCATTTAATTAAACACAGTCAGCAATGCTGACGCTTAGGATGTTTGACGATTTGTTACTATCCTTTGTTTTGCTTGAGAAACTCAATATGCAGCCAACATTTTGCCAGGAGAACTGAGTGCAGAGAGTTGATGGTACTTGACTGGATGGAATTAGTTTGGGCCCATCTTCAAATTGAATCGAGTTCCAAGCTGGGTTGAGGCTTAACTCAAGAGGACTTTCCTACTGGCAATGCCTTCTTGGAGGCCCTGACCGGCTCCAAAGGCTCTGGCGGTACCATAGTCTGCAGTGTAGATCGAGTGCATTAATTTGGATTAGGCTTAGTTGTGAATGGCAGAAAACTCAGTAGAAGTAAATTTACTTCTTTCTCTTACAAGTTCATAGATTTGAAGTCCAGAGGTGATATGGCAGCCCTGCTCTATGAAATCCTCAGGAACTCAGGATGCTCCTAGCCCATTGGTCTGTCCCTGGTAGGCAGCCCTGATCCTTTTGGTCTAAGTTGGCTTGAGTCTGGGATCCCTTTAGGATGAGCCCTTGGGAGTCTTCCTTCATCCAGCAGCTAGTGGACCAGTCTTGAGAAAACAGCACATTTGCCAGGATGTTTTTTCGCTTGTTTTTTTTTTTGTCAGCAGAGAGGATAAGGTCAGCCTCTCTCTATTTTTAATTTTGTTTCTGACTGTTACCCCGGTACTTTGCTTATTGAAAAGCAGCATTTGTATTAATTGCAAATGTGGTGAAAGCTCTAAGGTTTTTTTTTTTTTTTTGGAGGCGTATATGACGTTTCTTTTTCCCCCTGTAGCTAAAGTGAATCATCTAACTGTGGTTCAAATTAGTGAGGTTTCCAGTTCAGGAAATATTTATTCAACACTTTCTAAGGGTCAAGGACTATGCTAGAGGATATGGGAATAAAAGATGAACAAGACAGGATTGATGCATTCTCATAGTGGAAATGAGGCAAGCATACAGATAACTCGAATACAAAGCAAAATGTGAATATAAAAGCTACACAGTGTTGTGCAAAACCAAAGGAGAGGTAACTTTTACTGGATGACTCAGAGAGGGCTTCATGGAGTCAACATCATTAGATCTGGGCTTTGGAGGACTAGAGGCAACCGTTGGTCGCCATTCCCATCCTCCTCCTGGATAGTACAGCCCATCTCCCGTTTTAGAGGCTGAAAGTACTAGATGCTTATATTTCTTGCCTTCTTTGAAGCTAGAGAACGAGCATGGATGATTCCTTTTAATTAGCACCTTACCAGAGTTTTGCTAAGTGCATGCTGGAAAAGCTTTTCCTTCCCTTAAAAAAAGGTATATGAGAGGAACTCCTTTCTTCCTCTCTGTTGACATAGGAAGGAATGCCTGGAGCAGTGGCAACTATCTTGTGACTATAAGGAAACAAGCCTCAAGACAATGGCCAACATGCTAAAGACAGCAAAGTAGAATGAAAGAAAGCACATGGCTCTTTCTATCTCAGAACTTCTTGCTATGTAAGATAATCAATGTCTGTATTGTTTAAAGCAGTTAGTTGAGTATTCTGCTACAGGAAGCTATAAGCATCTTAACTGAGAGAGTGGGATTTTCCCAGTCAGTTTGGGGTTATGGTAGGTGGTGGGGTAGGGTGAAGTGGTGTTGGAGAGAGAATATTCCAGTCAACAGAAACAGTGTGAACAAAAGTGTGGAAAGGAAAAACCCAGGTTATATTAGGGAAATAGCAAGTGGTTTGTTTGGAGCCAAGAGAAGAGAGGATGGCGAGTAATGGGAGGTAACTGGTAAGATAATTTAGGACAAGAGCATGGAAGGCTTTGGAGGCATATTTAAGAGTTTAGAACTTATTCAAAAGAAACAGTGAGCAGTTGAAGGTTTTTGTGTAGGGAGAACTGTAATCAAAACTATGCTTTTTTTGAAGAATATCACACACACACACACACACGCACACATACTTTCTCATGGTTACACTTTTTTCCTTTTGAATTTTCTGTGTCCTGTCATCAAGAACATATCACTTACAAAGACAAAAAGAGGGACAGATTTTTATGCATTTTATACCACTACTGGTTAACTTTGTGTAACTCCTTAACAATTTTAATTGCATAAGGTAGTTTCCCTTTAATTAACTGACTCTCATTTAAGCATCTTTAAAATGAAAAGATGTGATTTTTATGGACATTTGCAGATGAGAAGAACTCTTATCAGAGATGCTCATTCTATTTTAATGTGCAATTATTTTGTAGTTTTACCAGGAGTTGAAGCAATTTAATCAACATCAGTTCCTTTACCCTCATATCACTACTTACCCTTTAGGTTTTTTCCTGAAATGAATTTTTTTTTTTTAAAGGACTGAAGATGATGCATTATAATATTTAAACAAGTACAAAATATGTAATTGGCTTATGTAAGTGAACCAAATAAATCTGACTTCATGATTTGGCAGTAAAATGTTATATCATAGCTCTAAATTATTATTTAGGTAATATGTTCTTCAGGAAACAAGCATATTATTCATTAGGAGTTTCAGTTTATTTCAGAAAGTGAAGGCAGATTATGTCAGAGTAAACAGAGCGATTACTCTTCCTTAGTAAAAACTGAGCAAACCTCAACTTGGCTTTGGACTTCTAGAAAGACAATAGCAATCCAGTAGACATTACTCTTGTTCTGAACAAAGCTTTTTAGAATTTTGCCAGACAATTTAAAGCATAATTCTGTTTTCATAAATTCTGAAAATACCGCATATAAGGCACAAAGTATTTGATAAATGAGGGCAAAATAATAAACTTGGCCCACTAAAAATTATTATATCAGACAAAACTAGCTGTTGCTGTTTGGTTTGTCATCAAGAATTATTCTCTTATTTTGGAACATAATTTGTTTGTTACACATTGTTTGGGACCATTGTAACGAACCTCCAACTGTATGGGAGAATTTCTAGAAAAAAAATTAAAGTCATGCTAGAAGTCTGTTATACTAGCATGAGTTGATTTAAAAAATATTTTAAATGTTTAAAATTTAGAATTAAAAAAACCATTGTTGACTTAACTTTAATAATTAGTTCTGAAAATTAAAAAACCCATCTCTCCTTTATAAGAAAGATGCGTAGCTGTGTTTCAGATCAATGCTTCTCAAACTGTAGTGTGCTCGTGAATCATCTAGAGGGCAGTTGTCTGGGGTGGAGCCTGAGATTCTGCATCACTAACAACCTCAATGCCCATGCTTCTGGTCCACTGACTACATTTTGAATAACTTGGTTTTAGAGGAACAGAAAAAAGAATTGCTCCCATTACCAAGCTCCTGTTACCAAACCAGAAAAATGTATTCTGCAAACTATCTGATAGATCAATTTAATCACATGTAAACTGGTCATGAAATGCTGTGATCAGGAAAGGCCATCATTCAATACTCAGTTATTTGCAACTGCAAAAATGCATGAAATTTTAACTTAGTTACATTTTCTAAAACGTTTTTCTTTTGTGCCCTTAATCACTCTATAGCCCTGATGTTCTTCCACAATGGGTTTAAACTAGTCTAGGCTGCAGACTCCAAACATCAAATACAAGCTCATATTTTGGATCTGTGTGTGGAAGGAAACTTGGAATTCGTCTTTTCCAAGTCTTTGAACATATTTAAGTGCAGTCATTTTCATTAAATACTCTTAGCAAGTAATTAATGCTCTGTTTGGAGCTACACGTGAGCTCCTGTCTTTCAAATGCTGGATTTGTGTTTGATACCATTTTGCAGACATTCAGGCTAGTTACTGGTCTTTCATAAACACTCATGAAGTGAGAAAGGAAGGAATTTAGGCAGAACTAATCCCGTAGCTAATAACAGACGAGATATAATTATATAGAGGTTTTTTTTTTTTTTTTAAATATTGAACTCTGGGCATTTAACAGAAAGCTATTTCTGCAAAGCTGATTTTTTCCCCACCCCTTGACTAAAATCATCTCGCACAAGTAAAGGTGAAGGGAAGTAAATATTTATCTCACTGGTTAGGCACAGCCAGGCGTGCGTGCAGGGCATGCTGTGTAGGACTCCTTCCCCTGCACAGAACTAACCCCTCCAGGCAGCTCCTGAGGACAGGGAGCCAGATGCAAATTAGTTTTTTTTTTTTTTTTGAAAACTGGCAGTTTTCTCTGCCTTACCTGTGGATGTCAGCAAACTAGTCATTAAATATATTTCTGTCAAAGTTCATTTGTCATGTTTCGTGTTTTTTAAAGATCAAGTCTGAGGTCGGCGATGAGCACCACGTATCTTAACTGGAAGTGATACCTAAATTATAAGCTACAAGAATGCCAGACTCTGGTAAGTCAGTTACTGGCCTAAAGATATTTTCCTTTCACTTGAAATTCTCAAATTGTTATTGTTTCCTCACTAGCATGTAGATCTCAGTTTCTATAGTAGGAAAAATTCCCTCATTAAAAATGAGAAGTAATAAGAAATAAATATCCAAGAAAGAAAGAACGGAAATGCCATTATACAATAAGCCAAGAGATATTATGACCGAAGATGTATGGTATCTGATACACAATTGCCTGCTCATTAAATGCCAGAACATTTAGTAATACTTTAGTGTACAGCATTTAACAACAAATTTTACATTAATCTAAAGTGGGGGGAAAAACGGGATACAGACCCGTAAAAATTTTGTGTAATTGATATGATCAGTATAAATAAAAATGCATAGAAAAATATCTAAAATGCCGTCACTGATTATCTTTGATTGATGGGCTCATGGGTATCACTTGCTTTTCTTTTTTTATTGACGTATGGTAAGACCCCTAATACAAACCTTCAAGTTTCGAGCTTTCAAAGATGCGAATGTGCATTCGCATGTCCAATCACGTAAGTTCGCTCCCGTGTCTGGCGTGCATTGTCACGTGCGTGCATCCTCTACAAGTGGCTGTGCTTTTGTGTACTTTACTGTACAGTACTGTATAGAGTACGGCAGTACAGTATCTTTATTTCAAGCCCAGGATGTCCAAAAGCAAGTGTCAAAGCAGCAGTGATGTAGCTGGTACTGCAAAGTTAGTACCAGCTTACAAACAAATTGGACTTACGAACATACTCTTGGAATGGAACTTGTTCCTGTTATAGTTGATTTACAATGTTGTGTTAGTTTCTGAAATACAGCAAAGTGATTCAGTCATCTATTTGTCTATCTATTCTTTTTCAGATCCTTTTCATTATAGGTTATTACAAGGTATTGAGTATAGTTCCCTGTGCTCTGCAGTAGGACCTTGTTGTTTATTTTGTTTATAGTAGTGTCCTTTGGTAACCATAAGTTTGTTTTCTAGTGCACAGCATTTTTAACCCCAGCTACCACCCTTCTTCCTCCCCACATCAAAGTGATTTAACCTAAGCTGAGCATTCAGTGAGTATCTACTCTGTAGCAGGCATTACCCAAAACAGCATCTCACCCATGCTAACCTTCCATCATGGCCTCTGCTCTGGAACAGAGCCCTGCACCTCCCCGTCCCCTTCCTAATCTATGGCTTTGTATCAGGGGAAGTCCCAAGCAAGCTTTTGGTAACCAGTGCTATACAGACATGAACAGATGGTGTCAGCCAGAGAACCTCATCTCCAACATCCATTAAGATGCTCTCTTAGGGGCTTCCCTGCTGGCACAGTGGTTGAGAATCTGCCTGCCAATGCAGGGGACACAGGTTCGAGCCCTGGTCTGGGAAGATCCCACATGCCGCGGAGCAACTGGGCCCGTGAGCCACAACTACTGAGCCTGCGCGTCTGGAGCCTGTGCTCCGCAACAAGAGAGGCCGCGATAGTGAGAGGCCCACGCACCGCGATGAAGAGTGGCCCCCACTTGCCACAACTGGAGAAAGCCCTCGCACAGAAATGAAGACCCAACACAGCCATAAATAAATAAAAAATAGAAAAAAAAAAAAAAAAAAAAGATGCTCTCCTGGTCCCGACTAGGCTTCCTAACAAGTACTCTCAGCCTGCCAGAGGGGGGATGGAACCTAGCCAAGTGCTCCATTACACCTGTGCAGCTGGCTAAGATGAAGAACTGTGGGGGAACATTTTCATTGGTTAAAAATACTTCCCTTTATAAAATTGCCTCAGGATAAAAGTACAAAACTTAAACCATTAATTAATAGGCATAAAACAACAGTGATAATTGAGATAGCATCAAAACCTCCTAGAGGAAGCCAGAGTAAACAAAAGGCAATTAGAGATGCTACTGCAATTGTGAGTATGTTTCGTCACAAGTTTTCACTTCTTTTATTAAGAAGATATGGGGGTTTGCCCTAGATTTAATTTTACATCAATTTATCTTTCAGTGTTTATGGTGTTGGTCAAAAGATCAAGATTGTATTGAGGATGATACCGACCTATTCTCTGTCCACTGATTTTCTGAGCTTTTAATACCACCAATAACAGCCCATATTACGGTTCCTACCCGGGCAACCCTAAAGCATTTAGAGGTGCAATCCAAGAGATGCTGTGTAAAACAAAGTGATGGCTTGGGACCATTATTAGCCTGATTTTGAGAAGGAGTAATAGACTCCAAAGGTTTAAGAATCATGCTCTCGGGCTTCCCTGGTGGCGTAGTGGTTGAGAGTCTGCCTGCCAATGCAGGGGACACGGGTTCGAGCCCTGGTCTGGGAAGATCCCACATGCCGCGGAGCAACTAGGTCCGTGAGCCACAACTACTGAGCCTGCGTGTCTGGAGCCTGAGCTCCGCAACAAGAGAGGCCGCGACAGTGAGAGGCCCGCGCACCGCGATGAAGAGTGGCCCCGCTTGCCGTAACTAAAGAGAGCCCTCGCACAGAAACGAAGACCCAACACAGCCAAAAATAAATAAATAAATAAATAAATTAAAAAAAGAATCATGCTCTCTTGGCAGGAGCGGGCAAGAGAACCTTCACTGATTTGATACCAGAACTGCAACAGGCTTCAGACACTGGAGCTCCTCCAGGAAAGACGTTTCTTTCTGCTTTTCTGAGCAGATCTGATTTAGCCACATTTTGGTGTAGAATGCTATCTGTTAAAGAAGTTCCAAATAACACTAGGAGAATCTGCTTGACGGTGCATTCTGTGCACGTGAGTGTGTTTCCACCCCTAACTCTCCTGCTCTGAACCACCAGGCAGCGCTGGTGCAGTGACATTTCCTGCCTGTACAGTTCCCTCTTGTGCTTCCAGGCTTTATCAACACTTCTCTTTATCTTGGATTACTTCTCCGGAGTCACTTAAAAAGAACTGGAAAATTATAGGACTATTTTAACATTAACAAAGTGGTATTTTCTCAGGAAAGCAAACAAGAGCGAATCTTTTCATTTTCTTTGGCTGTCAGTTACAAGATGAGGTGGAATGGAGTAACAAAAATTAGCTTAATGGAAAAACAATGTCTGTATCTTTTAGAGCAGCTTTGCAGTTAGAAGATACCAAGTACAAGTTTTAGTGTGTTTATATATATACACATACATTTATTTATTGTAAACAAATAAGATGCCGACACACAAGGAACAGGAGACTTAATACATTTGCGAACTCCTCTATATCCTTGATATATCACTACTGTTAATTTATAATAAAGGAGGAAAACATCTGGCAGGCCGGATAATACTTCTGAAGACTAGTTTTATGTAGAGTGAAATTTTATATGGTGTATTTTTCTTTATGTTCCAGTGTTCTTGCAAAATAGTAAAATAATACAAATTGAATGCAGGTTTTTTTTCTAGGAAGAATAATTGTGCATTTTTCTGTTACTACTTAGCATTGGGAAAATTGTACCTCCTGGGGATAAAGTGTTAATAACAATGGTAAATGTCTACATTTAGTAAAAGGGGTTCATTTACATTGCACAAAAATCCTTATTTGGATGAAGCTTTTACATAGGGTAGTTGTTTCTGAATAATTGGTTTCTTCCCTGGTGTTTAAGTAGCTCTTCATTGGACCTTCCTAACACTTTCAAAAGTGAGTTGAACTCACTGTGACACTTACTGTTTAAAATATGCATATTTCAAAAAAACAAAACTGAGCTAGCCTGTTCTAGGAGGCTCAAACATTTAATAATATATTTTTGGCAAAAATTGTTTTTTCCTAGTTGAAAGCCATAGCAATTTATACTACATACACGTTTTAAAAATTATTTTCTAACTCTGTTCAATAAACAAATGTACATCTTCAAGAAATCAGTATTAAAAAATAACCATTGTATATCATTTTCCCCAATATTTAGAGTATATTTGTTTCCCTTTTTCTAAAAGTTAATCTAATTTATATTTCCTTTTAAAAATAATTGTTTTGGAAAATTGCCAAAATTGAAATATTTGTTCAGATAAAATGTGTACTAGGTGAGTACATGAAGTCAGTGGGTAGCTTATTTATATTACTTAATTCCACACCGATTATTCATAATACTTATGCATCTAATGTCATTTTCCTGGACCATCATAACATTTTCCTGTGTGGAAGAGGTGAAAAAATATTTATTACAATTCCAAAGATGAAAGAAACTTCTGAATAATGCATGGTTACATTTTTTTTCCTGGCAGTGGCAAATGAATATTGGCTTAACTGTTTTACTTGAAGCTTTCATGAATAGCATGAGAAATATTTGATCGTCTCTAAAGAACATGCATCTTCTTATCAAACCCACATAATTAAAGCAGGAGACCCAGGGTTTCCGTATCTCCCACCTACTAGCTCCAGGGACAGACCAGGGACAGATTCTCCTACGTTTATTTTCATTTAGATGACAAAGGGCATGCATTTCAGTGTGAATTTTGGAAAGGGAGAAGAGCTCAGAAATTGTGTGCTGACTTCAACTACTGCAGCGTTCCATTTGTATTTTGAGTATTGCAGAATCTTGGATCATGTGAACAGGGAACCATATTTGGAGAAGCAGTCACAAAGTGCGATGAAGAACTTGGACTATGGCATCAAAGAGGGCTAGGTTCAAATCCTGGTCTCTCTCGCTTCCTGTTGAACATAAGCAAGTGGCTTTTGTGAGCCCTGATTTGCTCGTTTATAAAGTAGGTCTTACAGTGGTATTTACCTCAAAGTGTCAACACAGTCAAATGAAATAGTTCATGTAAAATGCTTGGCACACAAAAGTAGACAATAAATGGTATATGTTGTTCTATCAGTTTCCTCTCCCGCCAACCTGATATGCTCAATGATGACTTAGATCATACACTTACATTTCATCTAATTAGAAAATTATGCAGTTTTCTTCAGTTGTGATAATTGAAAAATTTAAGAGTACTAATACCTTTATGTAATACATTTATTACACCATATAATCATAGTTTACTTGTGCTCAGTTTAACTGATTCCTATGTAGTACGATAAAGAGGGTAGAACTATCTCATGATCCTCATTTTTCAGTGGGGAAACTGAAGCAAAGAAAAATTAAGTGAATTGACTAGAGTTACACAATCCATAGCAAACTAGGAAGTTGAGTATTTATATTAAAATTCCAAAGATTCAGAACTTTTATTTGAACAGAAGAAAGCAATTTATATCAAAAATTATGTAATTGTACATTATATATGTAATTGATTCTATAAAGATATTTAACACATTGATTTCGAAAGCACAGAGTTTTCCTTTGCAGTTGAGTTTTCATGCTAATAGTGGAAAAGGTTTTCATACACTTTAACTGTATTTGAATTTATTTCTAGAATACTGGCAGGAAAAAAAAAAACTTACTTTTGAATGATGGAAAAGTCTTCCAAAATACGGCAAAGGAAAAAAATCTTTTTTCATGGCACTTAGTGCCAAGTTAATGCTTAGCTTAGCTTCTGATATACATTTGGTGTTTCTTGAGGGCTTTGACACTGCTGTACTCATCATGCATATTCTTATACAGTCATCACATCCTTAATATTTTGTATAAAATTCTATTCTCTGGCCATATATAAATTGCCATTTTGCTATTCACAATTTTTTTTTACATACAATTTCTCACTTTTGATTTCACCAAGATGCACATTTATCTACCATTTTATTAAAAAATGTCCTGCAAGACAAAGTATTCTTGCTGATAATAAGTACCTGACAGATTAAAACAATAATATGGTGGCCCAATTCCCTAGTCTATTATTCAAAGATCTTTTCACCTAATTAACCAACCACCATCTGCAGACCTGTGAGAAGAATTTCTCTAATTTTATTCCATCTTCCTTTGAGATAGAGAGATGAATGCCTGCTGATCTTATCATTTTAAAGAGTTCAGTGATTTTATCGTAAGAGAATTCATAAATCCAGCCAACTTGATTAGTCTGTTTATCCCATAGCTCTAGGTCTCCTATATTCACATATGCCATTTCAGACTTCCAAGAAGTAGAAAGATCTCACAAAAGAAAAACTTTTACATTATTTAAACAGTGTAGTATCCACGAAATAAACAGTATACTCTTCTCAGTTCACCAAGCAGGTACTTCTTTGCCCTCTCTGGGTCCCCAGTGAACTGAAACTCATTAAACTCAGATGCATTTGGACATCAGACCCCTTCTCTAATAAGGAAAGGGGTCACCTCAAGGAGAAATGCAGAACTGCCGGGCCGATCCACCTCCCACCAGAAACCTGCTTTAATGAGCATGTCCTTGCTTCGCAGGGCAACCCTCACGCTCTCACTTTGCTCTCAGGCAGAACACCTGGGATTCTTCAGCCTTGCCATGTGTGGAGAACAGCCCGAAATAGGCCTGCTAAGACTTCCAAGATGGATTGCTAGACTCTGTGAGTCACCTCCGAAACCTGAAGCTCTGTGCTCTGTGATTTCTGTTTGCATCATTAGGATGAGGAATTTCAGCAAAGCTCACCACAATTACTTGTAGCTAATCTTAGCAGATATAAAAGCAAGCGTTTTCTCTTTCCAATCCATACACATACAAAGGGCAAATAAAACCCAGGGTTGCATAACCCTTTCACAGCTACCTTCCTCAACAAAATGCTCATCAACAAAAGCTTTTCCGTATAAATAAATACGGTGTTCCACTAAAAATGAGAAATATATTTCCCAACTTGATGTGGTTTTGAACATTTACCTTTACATGCAATGCCAGAAAAGAATGATTAGACCTGGGATATTAAGCATACAGATTTCACACTGGGTCTTCATAACAGGGAGATAGGTCAGGCTCTGGAAGGACCCATGGGTCAGCTGGCATTCTCGTGAGACTAGAGCATGAACCCAATTGGGATCAACAGAATACAGAGAACTAGAGTTATCATGCAAAGGCTGTGCTTTACCAAAGTGAACTCCAGTACCCACATCCTGTGTTTTCCCCATATTTTTGATTAAAGGGACATATTAATGCTAGAGGGCTTTGTTTTGGTATATGTACCAATAGCAAAGTGAGAGGTAGAACCTGGAAGTAACTTGGAAACAGAAAAAGGATGATGTAAGTTAATGGCCTAATAAATATGGATTCAATGATCATTCACATCTAGGTTGCCTCTTATTTAAAGGAGAAGCATATACATTGTTACGTAACTTAATACCTCAAACAGATTTAAAGGTCATAGCAGGTTGGACTGTTTGGGTATACATGTACTCTGGCAAGCAAGAAAAAAGGAAAAGTGAAAGAAAGAAGAATGAGGGAAAAAAAAGGATAGTAAGTATAAAGTAGGAAAGGAAGAGCAGAGAAAGGAGAGACACGGAAATGGTGATTTTTGGTGCCACAGACTGTCTATTCCAGGTCCAAAAGATACACAAAGGAAAATGTCTGAATAAATTAAGCCATCACCTCGCAATTACTTAGGACATAGGGAGAAAGGGAGAACATGGTGAAGGAAATGAAGATAAAAATTAAAAAAGCTAATTTCAGCTGGTGGTTTCAATTTGCCCTAATGATCTAAGCACATTTTTCAGAGCTTAAAGTGTTTATGTCAGGTTCATGGAATTACAATCTTTAATGCCTCACATTCATGTCCAGATGATAAATGATGACCTACATTTCCAACACCCCCTTAGCCAATGTTCTCAAATTACTTTAGCAATATTTTCCCTCACAAACTTTAAGAGTACCAAGCATTGGTTTGTAGAAAGGAGAAAACAGACTTAAATAAATAAGTGAAATCAGTTGTTGTTCAAGATTCCATTGTGAAGGCTGGGGCTGAATGAAAATACAGATCAACTCATTCTGTTCACACATGCTATCTTATATCCTTCTTACTTTCGACCAGAGTTATTGGTTCCCAGACTGGGCAAAGCTGTAATTTTAGAAACTTCTGAAGAGTACAGGAATTCTTTTAGACCAAATGTGACTCACAATACAAACACATGAGCAATTGTTTGGTTCTGTAAGTTCCAAGACAGGGCAGGTTTGGTCAGAAATGTAATTACCTTAAGGGCAGACAGTCTAAATAATAACTGGAAGAAGAGGTGTTTTTATAGAAATTAGTTTATGGGGGTGTAGGATCCACGCCCCCAGAAACCAGGTTTCTGACCTCTTTCAGGAGAGAACATTTTCTTAACGTTTGAAGGCATACAAGGAGCAAGACATTGATTGGTTCTTACTTCTCTGAGGGGACTCGCAGGAGACGGGTGTCTGGAATCAGCTGGCCAACACTGGTTTGTGAGAGCCAGTTGTTCAATTTTCAGGAATTTTGTGAGCCAGTCTTTAATTAGAGCTATTAATAAAAATTATATTAAATAAGCTTTCAATTAAATAAGTGATAGTAAAAACATAGGTAGTAAATACTCAGAATTCATCACTTCCTAATTATTTTATTATATTTTACTAGTATCTGTACTGTTGAGGTTATTTATGTCTATCATATCTGTATGGTAGGAATGCTATAAATAGCATGCTTCTATGCATCTCTTTCTGATTTCACTTTCAATAACTTCATGTTGGTAACCTGAAGTAGCCAATGGTGAGAGTATCGACACAAGGGAAACTGGCAAGTAGCAGGGCTAATGATTTGTTGTTTTGTTGTCTAGACCAGGGTTCAGAAAATTAGGGCCTGCCCATCATGTATCTTTATAAATAAAGTTTTATTGGAATACAGCATTGCCCATTCACTTATGTATTGTCTATGGCTACTTTCACACTACAATAGAAGAGCTGAATTGTTTTGAAAGTGACAGTGTGGCTTACAAAGTGTAAAATATTTAGTATCGGGTCCATGATATAAGTTGGCCTACCCCTCATCTAGACTTAAAAAAGTGATGAGGAAAATGTTAATAATGCAAATTAAACTAAAAGCATGTTGTTGTTTGCAGTTGTTACATTGCAAATAGCACAAAAAACTGAGGGAAGAATCTTTCAGTATTGTAAAACTATTATCTGATTCAGCAAAATAATCACTCACGTTCTTGATAAGTGAGTGAAATTTCAACATAAATATGCTAAACTAAGACAAATTTTAGTGTAATGAATATAATCTGTATGGGATTGAGAAACAGTTAACCTAAAACAATAAATAAAACAGCAAGTTATTTTACCAGCAAAATAGGTTTATTCAGGAGCAGCAAACGATTGCAATTTGGGATGTACAAATATGGCAATCCACATGCAAGTCCAGCAAAACAAAGGAGAGGAAAGAAACTCTTCTATAGAAGAGAAGGGGAAGTTGGGAGGGGCTGTTATAAACAAAAAGTCCACTGAAAGAAACTGGGAGTTTGAAGTACAGTGATTTTTCATTGGCTGAGCTGTTGACAGGCAAGGAGAAAAAAATCTTTCTTCCTCCTTCTGGTGGTAGTAAAGTAGTGTCACTTCCTGCCAGAGATGCGAAGTATGTCTCTTTCTGTTGGGATGTGTAGTGGTGTTGAGTGGTATATGCATGACAGCTCCCCCTTCTGGCCTCCCATCTCCATTTTAGTGAGATTTTCCTTTATTAATTTTCACATTTCTCCCTTTTGATCAAGACCTTTCTCTGAAAGCACTGCTGATCAACAGTCTGTTTGTTTTAACTAGCATTCAGTGGCTTTTTATCTCTCAATGCCAAGAAGGACCTTTCCTGGATGTCATGTCCCTCATCAGAGAGAAAGTGCACAGACAGGAAACCTATTGTTGTCACATTTGAGTAATAAGGAAGGGGAGGAGGGATTTGTCTCAGACATCTTTCTAAAGTCTGTATCTTATTCATCTAAGGGTCACAAGGATGGTTCAACATAATGTAAATCAATCAATGTAATACACCACATCAACAAAAGACAAAAACCACATGATCATCTTAATAGATGCAGAAAAAGCATTTTATAAAATTCCATATCCATTCATGATAAAACCTCTTACCAAAATGGGTAGAGAGGGAACATATATCAACATAATAAAAGCTATTTATGACAAACCCACAACCAACATAATACTCAATGGTGAAATGCTGAAAGCCTTCCCACTAAAATCTGGAACAAGACAAGAATGCCCATTCTCACCACTTTTATTCAACATAGTATTGGAAGTCCTGGCCACAGCAATCAGACAAGAAATAGAAGGTATCCAAATTGGAAGGGAAGATGTAAAATTGTCATTATATGCAGATGATATGATACTATATATGGAAAACCTTAAAAACCCCACACAAAAATTAGTCAAACTGATTAACGAATTCAGCAAGGTAGCAGGAAACAAGATTAACATACAGAAATTGATTGCATTTCTTTACACTAACAATGAAATATCAGAAAGGGAATGTAAAAAAAAAAATCCCTCTTAAAATCACATCAAAAAACAATACTTAGGAATAAACCTGACCAAGGAGGTGAAAGACTTATATGCTGAGAAATGGAAAGATATCCCATGCTCTTGAAGAGTACTGTTAAAATGGCCATACTACCCAAAGCAATCTACAGATTTAATGTGATCCCTATCAAATTACCCATGCCATTTTTCACAGAACTAGAACAAATAATCCTAAAATTTATATGGAACCATAAAAGACCCAGAATTGCCAAAGCAATCCTGAGAAAAAAGAATAAAGCAGGAGATATAAGCCTCCCAGACTTCAGACTATACTACAAAGCTACAGTAATCAAAACAGCGTAGCACATAAACAGACATATGGATCAATGGAACAGAATAGAGAGCCTGGGGAAAAACCCACACACCTACTGTCAATTTATCTTCAATAAAGGAGGCAAGAATATACAATGGAGAAAAAAGTCTCTTCAGCAAGTGGTGTTGGGAAAGCTAGACAGCCACATGTAAATCAATGAAGTTAATTCCTCACATCCTACACAAATATAAACTCAAAATGGCTTAAAGACTTGGGGCTTCCCTGGTGGCGCAGTGGTTGAGAATCTGCCTGCTAATGCAGGGGACACGGGTTCGAGCCCTGGTCTGGGAAGATCCCACATGCCACGGAGCAGCTGGGCCCGTGAGCCACAATTGCTGAGCCTGCGCGTCTGGAGCCTGTGCCCCGCGACGGGAGGGGCCGCGATAGAGAAAGGCCCGCGCACCGTGATGAAGAGCGGTCCCCGCACCGCGATGAAGAGTGGCCCCCGCTTGCCGCAACTGGAGAAAGCCCTCGCACGAACCGAAGACCCAACACAGCCAAAAATAAATAAATAAATAAATAAATAAATAAGAAAATCCTTTAAAAAAAAAAATGGCTTAAAGACTTAAACATAAGACATGACACCATAAAACTCTTAGAAGAGAACATAGGCAAAACATTATCTGACATAAATTGTACTAATGTTTTCTTTGGTCAGTCTCCCAAGGCAAAAGACATAAAAGCAAAAATAAACAAATGGGACCTAATCAAACTTACAAGCTTTTGTACAGCAAAGGAAACCATACTAAACGAAAAGACAACCTATGGATTGGGAGAAAATATTTGCAAATGATGTGACTGACAAGGGCTTAATTTCCAAAATACACAAACAGCTCATACAACTCAATAACAAAAAAACAAACAACCCAATCGAAAAATTGGCATAAGACCTAAATAGACATTTCTCCAAAGAAGACATTCAGATGGCCAACAGGCACATGAAAAGATGCTCAACATCTCTAATTATTAGAGAAATGCAAATCAAAACCACAATGAGGTACCACCTCATACCAGTCAGAATGGTCATCATCAAAAAGTCTACAAACAACAAATGCTGGAGAGGGTGTGGAGAACAGGGAACCCTCCTACACTGTTGGTGGGAATGCAAATTGGTGGAGCCACTATGGAAAACAGTATGGCGGTTCCTCAAAAAACTAAAAACAGAGTTACCATATGATCCTGCAATTTCACTCCTGGGCATATATCCAGAGAAAACTTTAATTTGAAATGATACCTGCACCCCAATGTTCACTGCAGCACTATTTACAATAGCCAAGAAAAGGAAGCAACCTAAATGTCCATTGACAGATGAATGGATAAAGAAGATGTGGGATATTTATACAATGGAATATTACTCAGCCATAAAAAGAATAAAATAATGCCACTTGCACCAACATGGATGGACCTAGAGATTATCATATTCAGTGAAAGAGAAAGACAAATACCATATGATATCACTTGTATGTAGAATCTAAAATATGACACAAATGAACATAACTATGAAACAGAAACAGAATCACGGATATAGAGAACAGACTTGTGGTTACCAAGGGGGAGGGAGAATGGGGGAGGGACTGATTGGGAGCTTGGGGTTAGCAAATGCAAACTATTATATATAGAATGGATTAATAACAAAATCCTACTGTATAGCACAGGGAACTATATTCAATATCCTGTGATAAACCATAATGAAAAGAACATAAAAAAAGAATGTATATATGTAACTGAGTCACTTTGCTGTACAGCAGAAATTAACACAACATTGTACATCAACTATACTTCAATAAGATACATTTAAAAAATAAAGTCTGTATCTTAGAATAGTGAATATAGTGAGGACACACTAAAAACTGAAGGAATTAAAGAAATGCTTTGGGAAGATGCATTGTAGGAATAAACATGAAGTAATTGAACAGTATTGTTATCTCAAAAGAAACTGTTTGGAACTAAATGTTTTCTCAGTATTATAGCCTATAGGTTGCAAAGTCAGAGACTATGAGTTCAGATAAGAATCCAGAAGGTTGGTTAGCAGTACCTGGTAGGGGCCTTTCCAGCGAGGTTGAAGAGAGCCCTTCTGGAGGTGTCTTTTCCAATAGATGGAATATCCAGGTTGCAAGATGTGATGCTTAAGGTCTTCATTTCCTGAGAGCACAATGTGAAAAGATTACTCTAACAAAACATTGTTATTTTTAACAGAAGCAATTAGGCCTGTGCAATATTGAAGTATATCTTCTTTTTTCAACGGTGGGTCAAAAGAAGCAGAAGCCAATTGCATTGGGTGTCTTATGATTATCTCAAAGGGTGAGAGTTTATAAGTTCCAAAAGGAGTGGATCTGAGAGTTAGAAGGACCGATGACAATGCTTTTCGCCAGGGTATTTGGAAGGTCTCTATGAATTTTGCCAACGGGGTCTTTTTTTTTTAAATTTATTTAAGTATAGTTGATTCACAAAGTTGTGTTAGTTTTAGGTGTACACCAAAGTTATTCAGTTCATATATATATATTCTTTTTCAGATTATTTTCCCTTATAGGTTATTACAAAATATTGAGTTTGGGACTCCCCTGGTGGCACAATGGTTAAGAATCCGCCTGCAAATGCAGGGGACGTGGGTTTGAGCCCTGGTCTGGGAAGATCCCACATGCTGCAGAGCAACTAAGCCCGTGCGCCACGACTACTGAGCCTGCGCTCTAGAGCCCATGAGCCACAACTACTGAGCCCACGTGCCACAACTACTGAAGCCCGTGCACCTAGAGCCGGTGCTCCACAACAAGAGAAGCCACCGCAATGAGAAGCCCGCGCACCACAACAAAGAGTAGCCCCTGCTCACCGCAACTAGAGAAAGCCGCCCACAGCAATGAAGAACCAACGCAACCAAAAAAAAAAAAAAATTGAGTATAGTTCCGTGAGCTAATTATTAGAGAAATGTAAATCAATTGGGCCTTAATACTGGCCTTAGTACATTCGACTAACCCTAAGGATTAAGGATGTTAAGCACCGTGAAAGTGTCGTAAAACTGGCCCAAAGCACAGATTTGTCATAGTACCTGGCCAGTAAAATGGGTTCCTTAATCATTTTGAAGTTCAAGAGGAGTTCCCCAGGTAGGAATAATATTTTCTAACAAAATTTTAGCCACAGAAGAAGCAGTAGCCTGTCTATAAGGGAAAGCTTCGATCCAGTGAGAAAACACACATACCATGAGTAAAACATATTTATATTTATATCCATGAGATGGGGGCAGCTGTATGAAATCCATTTGCCAAACCTTGAATGGCCCATTCAGCATTTCAAAATACCCAGGAGCAGTGCAACCAGGTTTCCCTGGATTGTATTCTGGACAGGGGGACAAGCAAGGGAGGCACTCTTTGTGGCTTTATTAGTATTTCCCCAACCACATTGGTTCATGAATACTATCATTTTGTCAGTGTCAATGCATGTACAATCGCGAGAAGTGGGAATCTGAGAATTCCTGGTGGGACCAGTTTGTTATTTAACCTGAACCTGAGTTCTCTCTTTTTATCAAACCAACGGTTATTAGATCTCCAAAATTGTTTCTCCTTTTCTGGGATCAAATGTTGGGCATTTCTCACCAATTTTTCTAGACTGTTATTTTGGAGAGCATCCCTTTGGACCATAACAGAAATTTGGCCATTAATTCCTTTGAGAGCAGCGTTTTGGGCACAAATATCAGCAAGGTGGTTTCTTTTAGCCTCTAGGGAGTCAAGCTTGGCACGCCCAGGGATCTCAATAATAGCCAAGGCTTCTGGGTAGAGTATGGCATCTAATGGATTTTGGACATAAGAGCCGTTTAAAATTTCTTCCCCATTAGAGGTAGGAAACCTCGTTGTTTCCATAGCACCCCAAAGTCGTGGGCTGCTCCAAAGGCATACTGACTCTTGCTATAAATGTTTGTTGTTTTGCCCTTGGCTAAATTATAAGCCCAAGTAAGAGTGTATAATGCAGCGTGAAGTAAGTCAGAGACAGAAAAACAAATACTGTATGCTAACACATATATATGGAATCTAAAAAAAAAAAAATCGTCTGAGGAACCTAGGGGCAGGACAGGTATAGAGATGCAGACATAGAGGATGGGCTTGCAGACACGGGGAGGGGGCGGGGTGGGCTGGGACGAGGTGAAGGAGTGGCATGGACATGTATACACTACCGAATGTAAAATAGATAGCTAGTGGGAAGCAGCTGCATAGCACGGGGAGATCAGCTTGGTGCTTTGTGACCGCCTGGAGGGGTGGGATGGGGAGGGTGGGAGGGAGACGCAAGAGGGAGGAGATATGGGGATGTGTGTCTGTAGCTGATTCACTTTGTTGTAGAGCAGAGGCTAACACACCATTGTGGAGCGGTTATGCTCCAATAAAGATGTTAAAAAAAAAAAAAGAGTGTATAATGAAGCAAGTTGGGCCAAAGTAGCCATTGGTAAAGGTGCTGCCTCAGTGATATCAAAAGGAGTTGCAACAGCTTATCCAGCACTCTATTTACCATTTTCTCCCTTTAAATAAGAATCATCTGTAAACCACGAAAAATCTGCATTGGTTAGAGGAATCTCCTGTAGATTATTACCAGGTGTAAGACTATAATACCCTTACGGGTCAATGATGGTCCCCATGTTTGGAGGTGAGTACTCCAAGGGCATTCCCTTCCTTCTCACATATAAAAGGGAAAAGGGAAGCTGATAGTTAGAATGTCCAAGGGTAGGTGGTCTCAATAAGCTTTTCTTTAAGCCTTCAGAAGCTGTGTCATCTTGACCTCCCCAATTAATTCGGTCAGGTTTGCTGGGTTTCAATAAAGCATATAGGGGCTGAGCCATAAGAGAGAAATTTGGAATCCAACTTCAAGAGTAACCAGCTAGCCTGAGAAAACCTTGTAACTGGTTCTTAGTTTTAGGTTTGTAGGAGTTCAGGGTACCATGAAGGCTATCAGGATCCAAACGTAGCCACCGTTCTGAGATCAGGTGCTCTAAATATCGAACCTGAGTTTGAGCAGACTGCAGCTTTTCTTTGGAGATTTTATGTCCCTTTAAGGTCAAACGTTTTAGTGAGTGGATGCTGTCTTCCTGTGAGGAGATTCGAGAAGGAGAGCATCTATATGTTGTAAATCATCTATATACCGTAACTAAGTAGAACCCGCAGAAAACTTTATACCAGCTTTCAAGGTTTGTGAAAAGTAAAACGGACTTTCTGCGAAATCCTGGGGCATTCTTCTCCAGGTGTAATGTCATCTCTCCCAAGTGAAGGCAAAAAGATATTGACTTGCCTTACCAGCTAGAATACTAAAGAATGCACTACATCAATCAATTACAGTGAAAATGTGCTCCCAGTGGGAATGGATGTCAGTAGGAACAACAGCGTGTCGAGGGATAATGGCGTTGTGTATCGCTCAGGGGTCCTGGACAAACCTCCATCCTTGGCCCTTGGGTTTTCTCACAGGTTAAACAGGAGTATTACAGGGACTACTGCAAAGGATGATGAGGCCCTGAGCCTTGAAATCTTCCGTTATGGGCTTTATTCTTTGAAGGGCTTCTTTACTTATAGGGTATTGACTAATTCTGGGGAGAGATTTTGAGATCTACTTGAATCTTTTGTGGGTGGTGCACTGTGAATGTTTCCATTATCAGAGATTTTGCCCATAAGGGTGGGTGATGGTAGCTGATTCAATAGGGAAAAATGATCAGTGTTTCCAGAAACAGCTCCTGTACTGTCAAAGGCAGAGAAAAAGATGTTAATTAATTAACATCTCTTGGTTAATTCTCTTGGTTGGCTAATTTGATGGTTTCTGTCAAATTCTAGAATTATTTTCCCCTTGTGGAAGAAAGAAATCCTGGCATGATACTTTTCCAAGAAGTCTAAGCCTAATAAGTGGATAGGGGCAGAGGAGCTAGGAGAAATGGTGTGCATCTGTCAAGGGGCCTAAACAAAAGGGAATCGGTTCAGAGAGAGGAACCTCTTGAGGTTCACTGGAGACAGCCCCTATGTGAACTGTTTTAGTACAACGAGGCAGGAGCTGCTTCATAGCAGTGGGGTAGAGCACCAAGTGGTGTGGCTCTGGTGTCAGTTAGGACAGAGAGAGATTCATTCCACTTCTGGAGAGATGTTTCCTCGGAGCTGATCGAGGAGGAGGATTGGGAAAAGCGACTGGAGTTGCTTGGAAGTCTGTCACTGAGACATGGGAGGACATTGGAAAGGCCGGTTAGAAAGCTAAAGATACCTGAAAAATTTTAACAACCTTTTTTCCAATGTCCTGGCTCTTTGCAATAATAGCAGAAACTAGAAGGTTTTGGTTCTGTTTAGGGAACTTCATTTGCCAGAGTTGAAGATTAAGAATTTTAGCAGTCTTTTTGGCGACTCTTCTAGGGTTTGAGTATGCTGATTTGCCAAATTAACTAAATCTGGAGTGAACATAGTTTCCCATTCCATCCTGGTCCTTTCAACTAAAAGAGAAAGGTCCTGATTAAGCCCATTAATAAACATGGAGTTAAAGTCTAACCCAGTGGACTTAAACATCTGAAGAAAGACAGGATTTTCTTTAAAAATAATCTGAAGTCAACTACAGTAGTCACGGACAGTGTCATCGGATTTTTGTGCGCAAGCCTGAATTTTGTTCCCATCAACAGGCTTAGGAAAGGCTGCTGTAATTGCTTAATGGAGGTTTTCAATGAGTGCTGCAGTCTCTTGACAAGTTAGGGGTTTGCCTTTCTAATCCCTTCCAGGATGTTCCCATTGGGCTAGTTTCATCCAGTGTTTGGCTTGACCCTCACCAGCAAGCATGTGGACTAACTCATAAATCTGAGAAACCATGTTGGTAGGTTTGAATAACTATGTGAAATTCTTCAGCAGACATATGGGGGGGAGGTCCTCGATTACTTTAGGGAACTCTTTAACTGTAGCTCACAGTTTGGCCTTAGTCCAGGAAACCTAAGTACTTAGGGGTTTATTTGGATCCTCAGAAGATTTAACACTAAAGGGGCAGTTTCTGCTAGGTTCAGAGAAGGAGGAAAATGGCACTAGAGGCGGAGCCTAAGACAGAAGAGCCCGGGAGACAAACGTGAGGCTTTGGAAGGCTTTTTGTCTTTAATAGCTTACCTCAATTAATTGAATTATCGTATTCTGCACAGAGGCAATTTTTAGACTCCTAATAATGGTTGGAAGCCTCAAAATACCAATCAAAATAAACATCCAATTGAGTTTGGATATTTCAGAGCCATGGCTGTCTAACAGATTTTAAGAAAGGTGAGTTTGGAGAGTTCAAAAGTGCCCCATAATGGCCATCGATGTTCTAAGTTACTTTTGGTTAAGTCATAAATCAAATAAACACGAGGAGGGACCACGGCTTTTAAACTAAAATTGGCTGGGGCCTGGGAGGGGAGGGGTCACCTCAAAACATTTAGATAACTGGGATCCAATTTTTCAGAGGTTTTTCCCTAGAGCAAAGAATAATTCTTAAGTAGCCTGCAGGCCAAATACCAGCACAGTTACAGTAGGAACTGCCTGATTTCAAAAGAGCCAGACGGAAGTGTGAGTACTCACAGCCAAAACAAGGCCTTAACAAATAAAGGACAAAGGCTTTAAACAGATCCTCAATAAAGGCTGAAGAGCTTCAAAATGCAAAAAGAGCGGAGCTTGGATCCAGCAAAAAAACTTACCCTCAGATTTCAGGGTCAGCAAGAAAGCAGGAGTTCCGTGGGCTCCAAGCTAGCGACACCTGTTTGTTCACCAGCCTCGGAGCTGTCAGCGTTCTTCTCTGGACCTCTGTGGGACCTCCATGTAACGTTAACTTAAAACAATAAAAAAGCAAGTTATTTACTAACAAAACGCGTTTATTTGGGAGCAGCAAAAAATGTAACTTGCAACACGCAACTGTGGCAAACCACATGCAAGTCTGGTGAAGCGCAGGAAGGGAAACTCTTATAGAGAAGGGGAAGTTGGGTGGGGCTGTCATACACAAAATGTCCATTGGAGGAAAGTGAAAGCTCAAAGTATAGTGGCTTTTCATTGGCTGAGTTGTGACAGTCTCTCATTGGCTGGGCTGTTGTCAGGCGGGAGAAAAATCTTTCTTCCTCCTTCTGGTGGTAGTAAAGTAGTATCATTTCCTGCCAGAGAGGCAAAGTACCTCTCTTTCTGTTGGGATCTGTATTGACATGAGAGCTTCTACCTCTGGCCTCCTGACTCCATTTTAGTGAGGTTTTACTTTATTAATTTTCACATAGTTTAACAGTAGATCATGCCAGATTTAATGACAAATTTTATTGGGAAAGGAGTTAGTGGATCACCTTACACCCATGAGAATGGCTACTATCAAAAAACCAGAAAATAAGTGTTGGTGAGAATGTGGAGAAGCGGGAGAACACTTTTGCACTGTTGGTGGGAATGTAAAATGGTGCAGCCACTATGGAAAAAAGCATGACAGTTCCTCAAAAAATTTTAAATAGAACCACCATATGATCCAGCAATTCCACTTCTGGGTATATATACAGAAGAATTAAAAGCAGGATTGTAAAGAGATATTTGCCCACCCATGTTCATAGCAGCACTGTTCACAAGAGCCAAGAGGTGGAAGCAACCCAAATGTCCATCAATGGATGAATGGACAAACAAATGTGGTATGTGCATACGATGGAACATTAGTTAGCCTTAAAAAAGGAAAGAAATCTTTTCACATGTTATATCATGGATGATCTTGATGACATTATACCAAGTGAAATAAGCCAGTCACAAAATGACGAATACTGTATGATTCCACTTAAGTGAAGTATCTAGAAAAGTCAGATTCATAGAAACAAAAAGTAGAAGAGTGGTTGCCAGGATTTAGGGAGAAGGAAGAATGAGGGGGTGTTGTTTAATGGGTATAGAGATTCAGTTTTGCAAGATGAAAAAGTTGTGGAGATTAGTTGCCCGACAATGTGAATATGCTTAACACTATTGAACTATACACTTAAAAATGGTTAAGATGGTAACTTTTGTGTTATATGTGTGTTACCACAATTAAAAAAAGAGTTAGTGGATTGAGATACAATGCCATTAGTCAAATCATGGTTGAATTGCAACCATGGGTTGGCTATGGATAGAAGAATTGAGGAAAATCAAAACATCCAGTGAGAATCAGTTGGTCATATGGCATTTACCTTAAAGAGTATTGCATATATCATTATCATTTGTAAACCATGTGTTACTTATCCTTTATATGAGTAAAGGGTTGAATACAATTAGATATAAATATATGCACAAACATTTTTGGGCCCAGAGAGCTGGCTGTTTACATTTACCAGCACACCACTTTTAGGACTGGACTCCTAGCCATGAACTGACGTCCGGGCTGGTGGAAGGACCTTGGCCTGGGTCAGGTGCCTGGGCTCTACTTCAGACTTCTCCACTAACTATATGGACAACTTGCTTAGGCTCTCTAGTCTCAGTTTCTTCATCTGTTAAATGAGAGCCCGATTGGGTAACCTGATTATTTTCTGCTGTAAAAGTCTATGACCGTATCAGATTGTAAGCTCCATGAAAGTAGGGACTGTTTTTCATCTTTGCATTTCTAAAAGCACTTAGTACAGTTCTTTGCACACTCAACTAATGTCTGTCAAATTAAGTGAGCAAGTAGAATTTTTCTCAAAATGCTGGTGATTCCTAAAGATGACAATGGCTAATATTTCCTTTATTATCATGCAGAAGCTGCTTTATCTCATTGAATCCTTTCAACTCTATGCAGTAGGAACAGTTATTAACCCCACTTATACAAACAAAGTAAAAGAGAGTCCCAATATCTCACAACTAGTAAATGACAAACTAGGATTGGAACTCGAGTCTGTCTCATTTTACAAACCCTCTTAACCACTGCCCTACGCTGCTTCATATCACGAATTATGGTCTTCTCCACAATTCTAATCATGGAGAAGCCCTCTGCAATGCTAGAAAGTGAATTGACAAGCAATTCTTTACATCCCTTCACTGCAACACCAGAAGTGTTATCATCTGTGTCTGTAATTAGTGATTTGGTGAGAATCACTTGTAGTTCCTCTAAAATGCAAATTTCTGAGCCCCACCCTAGACCTATTCAATCAGAATTTCTGGGACGAGGCAAGAAAGCTGCATTTTTATCTGAACTATTATGATTTGAGGGTCCCGAACCACATTTGGGAGAAGCACTGGACTAGAGTAGGGACTTTCAAACACTTTAAACCACAATTCACTTAACAAAACATTTTACATTGTGACCCAGCACTCACATACATATTCCAACAGAAATGTGAGCACTTTGGGACTTCCCTGGTGGCTCAGTGGTTAAGACTCCATGCTTCCGATGCAGGGGGCCCGGGTTCGATCCCTGGTCAGGGAACTAGATCCCACATGCATGCCGCAACTGAGAGTTCACGTGCCACAACTAAGGAGGCTACAAGCCGCAACTAAGACCTGGCATAGCCAAATAAATTAAAAAAAAAAAAAAAGGGAGCATTTTGATTTTTTTATTGTGTGCTTTTATTCTACACGAATAAAATTAGCAAAATGCCACCACGGGTTTCGCAGTTTGTAATTTTAAAAAACAATAGTCAAAAGCTGCTGTACCTCATAAATTATGCAATAAGGGGTTTTGAGTAAGATTGAAAAATAGGAGTAAACCTACATTCCCAGCAGGAAAAATACTGCTTGACATTTCAAAAAATTTGTTCTCCCCCCCAGCTTTATTGAGGTATAACTGACAAATAAAATTGTATAAAGCATACATTATGATGATTGCTACACATAAACTTTGTAAAATGATCACCACAATCAGATTAATAAAACAACCATCACTTCAGAGCAATTATAATGTTATAATAAAAGAGGAATCTAATCAGAGTGGAGGAGTCAGGTAAGGCTGTCCTGAGGAGGTGATATTTGAGCTAAGTCTCAAAGGGTGAATAAAAGCAGAAAGAAGCCGAAGAAGGGGGAAGTAGGACATTCCTGTTAGTTTGGGTGTCCCTGAAAACAGAGCCTGCCATAAGGACTCAGGACTAGGTAGTTCTGTTGAAGTATGATCCCAAGAAGCTGGAGTGAGGCAGAGAAAGAAGAGAAAGTCAATAAAGGTGGTGTTTTGAGTTCATTACAACTGTGGACCACTGGGACTTTATTCCAGTGAGGACTTTTGAAGGAACATGTAAAATATACTGAAGAATTGCCTCTCTCAAGGGCAAGTGCTAGGGCAAGGGCATCTCTCCGTTGACTCCAGTCCTTACTGGAATATGGTGTGTGTGCGTGCTGTGATGGAAGTGGAAAATTGACTATCTTATTTTCTAATGGGTAAACACCCTCATTCTTTGAAGCCAGTGACAAATGGGGTGGAGTTGAGGGGTTCAACGTATCTTGTACCATTTTCCAAATGTTCTTTATTTCAAGTGAGAGTTGAGGGCAGCCAAATTTTTCATAGTCTACTTCCACATGCCTTACAATTTGGATAGATTCTTTCCACAGTCTCATGTAGGTAATACATCCTATCTCAGTTTTCAGTGTTGTGAATGTCCATTTCTTTCTATGTTCTCTGTTTTAGTGGAAAGTTAAAATGACCTCAACAAGGACTGGTCTTTTGACATTTTGAACCCTTGTATCAGTACAGTGTGTTTACCCTACCATGCATTAGTGTCAGGAGAAATGCTTGTCAGGAGAAATGCTAACATCATCTACACAAGGAACATTTGTGGAAATCAACTTTTGCTTCATATGAACATTTTTAGAACTGCTTCTTAGGTTCTGTTATTCCTAGTTTTTATGAGTGCAAGAAACTAATCAGGAGAATTATATTAATTTATTCATGATCAGTAAGCAATAGAGACCAAACTGAATCTCGTAAAGTTAAAAAGAACACTGTGTACTAATACAAGAAAAATATGTGGATAGGAAAACGATTTACTAATTTAAAAGCAAAATATAAAATTTAGGAAATTTATCAATAAAATGTGATTTTCTCACAATTATCTCTCAAATTACATAATCAGATTAGAATAACTTTCTTTGTAATAAAGTAATTTGTAATAGAAGCTAATCTCTTGGATTAAAAAAAGGAGTTTTAGTGTAAGAGAGATAAATCATTGCTGGAAATATTATTCAAATATTAACTTGTTCTTTATTCTTTATATTTTCCAGATTTTATTTTCAAAATGGCTAATTTATAGTATTTTCCCCAAACATTACAATTTGTCATTTCTTATTCTTTCAAAGTTGGCATGCTGAGATTGCTTTTTAACAGATTCAACTCGTTACTTCAAAATGAAAAAGGGTTTAGGTGCAAACAGCTGCTTCAAAGTACAGGTTTATGAGATTTAAGAGCTTTTTAAAACAGCACTGACAAGAAAAATACTCTAAATAATAATTGAGAAATATATGGGACTACTCCATCACTAGTACGTATTTTAAAGTCCAAATTTATTTTTTTCTTTTCTTGGAACTTTTGAGTAAATCCATTTTTTTTTGTGGATATCATAGTCTTAAATAATTAAAGTATATTTTTCAGGGGTAAAAACCTTTGACTTCATTGGAGCCTCTGTGTCGTATGGAATTAGGTTTAAGGCTGTAACTGCTCAGAAATAATCATTTACACAACTCACTGACCTCTTTATCAAAAGACACCTGATAAATGCACATCATGACACTGTAGAGAATACACATGCAAGTACTGTCAAATCTATTCTAAAAATGCAGCCACTGAATTACAGATTACAATTAGAATGAGAGACTAAATGGTATTTAGTGCCATTTGCAGGGCTTACTTCTTGAAATCCATGCCTGGCAAATGATTACTGTCATATGTTTAATATCTATTTGTTTTTTAAAAATACATCTTTATTGGAGTATAATTGCTTCACAATGCTGTGCTAGTTTCTGCTGTACAACAAAGTGAATCAGCCATATGCACACATATATCCCCATATCCCCACCCTCTTGAGCCTCCCTCCCACCCTCTAGGTCATGGCAAAGCACCGAGCTGATCTCCCTGTGCTATGCGGCTGCTTCCCACTAGATATCTAGTTTACATTTGGTAGTGTATATATGTCCATGCAACTCTCTCACTTCGTCCCAGCCTTACCCTTCCCTCTCCCCGTGTCCTCAAGTCCATCCTCTATGTCTACGTCTTTATTCCTACCTTTTTATTTTTAGATTCCATATATATGCGTTAGCATACGGTATTTGTTTTTCTCTTTCTGACTTCACTCTGTATGACAGACTCTAGGTCCATCCACCTCACTACAAACAACTCAATTTCGTTTCTTTTTATGGCTGAGTAATATTCCATTGTATATATGTGCCACATCTTCTTTATCCATTCCTCTGTCGATGGACATTTAGGTTAATATCTATTTGAATACAAGGATGTAATCATTTTGCATACCCAGACTTCAGGGCCACCTTCCCCCAAGGTACATAGTCAGCGTGCTATTAACTATTGATGTTTCCATGATCACTAGCAGCATCTGTTCCTCAACGTTTTCAACATGACATTGGAGAAATATTAGAACTCCAAACTTAGAAAAAACTTCTAAAATTATATGTGTGGAGTGCTTTTCCATTTAAAAACCAGGTAGATATGCATAGTACTGATAAATGTTTAGCAATCAGCTCTCTAGTAGGAAAAAAGCCCTGATTTAAAGCATTTGTAATTCCAAGCTTCCAATATAATAATGACTTCACTGAATGCGGTGTTGTTTATATAATATTTCCACCACACTGATTACCAACACACCTACATAACCTTAGGAGCATGATAATAGTAAAATACTTATGAAGTGATGAGTTTGAATATTTATTGCCTTTGTTTTTTTTTTTTTTTTTTTTTTTTAAAATAAGGTGTTGTTTTATTTATTTATTTTTATTTTATGACTGTGTTGAGTCTTCGTTTCTGTGCGAGGGCTTTCTCTAGTTGTGGCAAGTGGGGACCACTCTTCATCGCGGTGCGCGGGCCTCTCACCGTTGCGGCCTCTCTTGGTGCGGAGCACAGGCTCCAGACGCGCAGGCTCAGTAATTGTGGCTCACGGGCCCAGTTGCTCCGTGGCATGTGGGATCTTCCCAGACCAGGGCTCGAACCCGTGTCCCCTGCATTGGCAGGCAGATTCTCAACCACTGCGCCACCAGGGAAGCCCGCCTTTGTTTTTAATAGTTTATTTAATTGTAAATTTATGTAATTTAATGTTTATTATCGACTGTGTTAAAAAAAAAACAGGCTTACGAAGGTCTTAAAAATTTAACAAGCAGCTCTCGTGAGCTGGTATGAGCCAGCTCCAGCATACCACTGGGCTATAAAGATATTATTATTGCTGATTTATAGATGAGGACACTGGGGCTGAAGAGAGGGAAAAAAAGTTAGCATTTATTGACCACACAGTGTTGGACACAATAATCAATCATAACTCATATAGCCCTCAAAACAACTCAGTGAGGCAAGAAGTATAATTCTGGTTTTACAGATGCAAAAACAGAATTTTCCTAATGTCATAATGCTATTAAGTGATAAAATCAGAATTAGAGCCCAGTTTCTCTGACTTAGGATTCTCACTTTTTTTTATGCCCTCTATCTCTTGCCCACATAAACTATGGAAGAATACCACTGGCTATCAGATCAGGCACTGTGAGATACAGCAATGGATCATTTGCCTTTTAAAACACTACTTTTTAGTGGTGACTGTGGCTATAGATTTCAAAAAATCACAATATATAAACAGTGGAAAATTAATACTGTCTGCATTGATTTGATTTCAGAATTATAGATACTGGTTTTAAAATTTTAGTAACTAAAAAGCTTGGGTAAAAATAAGACTAAGAAAGAATAGAGAGAAATATATCATAGTACAGTAGTTATAGTATCAAAGAGTATGACGTAATGATGAGTGGAGAGTGTAACACAACCGAAATTGTAAATAATTACTTTTTGAGCACTCAGGATTATGAGGAACAATGCTCAGTATGGAGATGAGACAGATATTCAATAAAACAAGGTCTAAAGTGAATCATTATTCAAGATCAATAACTTACTTTTTTTATTGTATGTTGCTTTTAATTGGACATCAACAACAAAAAGAAATCAACATAAAACAAGCTGACATCCATCGTCACTGATAGATTCTTTGCAATTGCTTTGAAGATTAATGTAACATGATATCATCACATAATATTAAAAAGGTTCCAAAAGCCTTAGTACGAACACTGTAAGCAAATGAAGATTTAAAATAACATTAAAAGATTCTAATTATGATTAAAGTACCTTGCAAGAATAATGAAAATATATTTAGAAGTGAAAGATCTACCTTTCAAGAATTCTCATTGTAAGCACAATATTCATTCAAATTAACTATTTTTTTTTGAAGCCATGTAAGGTCTGTGAGAAATTTCTGTGCAAATATTATGGTATTCACAAATAAAAGTTGTAATGCATTGTATTTAAAAAAAAAAAAACAGGTTTGTGTATTTCACATAGCATGGATAAGATCAAGAAGTTTACAACCACCAAGTTCCAAATCTCTTTGTGTCATAGGAACTAAGACAGGCCTGGGACCTTGGACCCCTAGCGGCAGTGCTGCAGTGCTTGCACGTGGACACACCTCTCCTTGAGCAACAAAATACAAAGAAACTGTAGGGGACTAAAAATAACTGCAAGCATGCTCAGTTGGGGCAAATTATGGACAAAAAGATACAAAAGACCAAAATACTCAACTGCCACTTCTGAAGAGCCGGGTCGGGAGCGAAAGCAGAGCACATGCCCACTACACTCAACACCACCTAAGGGGTGGGCAAAACACCTCAGACACCCCTCCGGCCCGACCCTTGGACCCACCCCTACCCTGACCTCATATAAGGAACAAGCTCGCCCCACCCACCTTAGGGAGCGAGCAAGGGAACCTGCCGTTTGTTCTCACTCCCCCTGCAGCAGGGGCCCCCATAAAAAGCCTTGCCTGAATTTCTTGTCTGGCCTCTAGTCAATTTCTATTGATTGGGGAAGGCCAAGAACCCTGGTGGGTGTCAGATTTATACTCAGTTCAGGACTGAAAAGTGCTTTGAATTCTGAATGTTGAAAGGTGTTTTGGTAAGATAAACTATTGTACTTCTTTTTAATCACCTGTCTTCTCTAGGTTATTAAACGTCCATCATAATTGATTTTCTTCTTTCAAAATTGTATCACCAAAAGTGACATTTGGAACAAGCACTGAATTTAAACAAGCGATTTCCTTGTTTTCTGTCCCTGCCCTTTCTGGTGGTTGCTGGGAGAAGAATGGCCTTTGGGGGGATTCACAGAGCTGTTTCTGAATGGGAAGCTCCCTGCCCTTCTCCAGGGCACCAGCAGCTCTTCCTGGCGGTGTCACCAGCATGAGTGGTCTCAGAAGGGGTTTGAAAGACTGGGCCTTATCGCCCGTCTCATCCCTCTGCCTGCTGACTTGAAGCTTGAAAAGCAACAAGTGAGAGGGACAAGTGGCCATTACCTGCCCTCCCAGAGGTGTCCCGCAAGGACGATGCCTGACTGTGGAGCTGAATGTGCTTCCACTCAAACGGAAACAGAACCCAATCAAACTAAAATTGTTAAATGAATTAAATTATTTACAAGAAAATAAACTAGGAAAGCAAGGCACTCATGCCCAAAACAACGTGAAAACATGAGAACATAGAGTTAGACTTTATCTTGATGCGTTTCTAGTATCTTTACACGTGGCATTTTTGTTTCACTAATAATTTATGAAGTTGTATCTAATATGTAATGAGATCACTTACATGTGGAATCTAAAAAAAAATTATATAAATGAACTTATTTACAAAACACAAATAGACTCACAGACTTAGAAAACAAGCTTATGGTTACCAAAGGGGTAATGTGGGAGGAGGGATAAATTAGGAGGTTGGGGCTTCCCTGGTGGCGCAGTGGTTGAGAATCTGCCTGCCAATGCAGGGAACACGGGTTCGAGCCCTGGTCTGGGAAGATCCCACATGCCGCGGAGCAACTAGGCCCGTGAGCCACAGCTACTGAGTCTGCACGTCTGGAGCCTGTGCTCTACAACAAGAGAGGCCGTGATAGTGAGAGGCCCACGCACCGCGATGATGAGTGGCCCCCGCTTGCCGCAACTAGAGAAAGCCCTCGCACAGAAACGAAGACCCAACACAGCCAAAAATAAATAAATAAAATAAAATTAAAAAAAAAATTAGGAGGTTGGGATTAGCATATACACACTACTGTATAAAACAGATAATCAACAAGGACCTACTGTATAACACAGGGAACTCAATATTCTATAATGACCTATATGGGAAAATAATCTGAAAAGGAATAGATATATGTATATGTATTACTGAGTCAGTTTGCTGTATACCTGAAACTAACACAACATTGTAAATCCAATGTAAAACTATACTCCAATATAAAATAAATATTTTAGAAAACCAATTTAGATTCTTATTTTAATAGTGCTCTAATTGTTCTATACTGTAGAATTCATTATAAGGCAGACTTGGGTATCTTGTGCAAGGACAGTAAGTAATGATTGGAAGTATAAGAAAACCTAATTAAAACACTTTAATATTTAGCGTGGTCCTCCACTATGAATTTGTGACAATGCACAGATTAGATGTATATTGCAAGGTTTATGCTACTGCATCTCAATGTCACCATTACGTCCTGTCTTTTTCATCCATGATTCAGAAATCTAAGCCAGGATAGCCGATATTTGAGTTATGGTCTGGTGATTCAGCCAAAAAAACATCAAAGAAGTTTCCTTCCACTATTCCTTGCCTTTTCCATTATCTGTCCCCTGCCTTATTCTTTGCACTATTAAAATGTAATAGAGACCCGGGGAAAATTTATCTCTTTTTAAGCATGACTCATATATATATATAGGCATTATAGTGATAGGTGCTTCCAAAGAACCTAGAGATAAAAAGAGGCATCTAAATCAATGTTCAGAACACCAGAACCATTATTACTTGATAGGAGAGAGAAGCAGGTCATAGTTGGGAACATTTTTCTTAGGATTAAAAAAAAAACCAGAAGAAAATACTCTTGTGTTTTTGCTGACGGCAGCAAATTCTTTTGGAACGGAGGCTAGACTATGAGAGTAGGGTGTGGGGACCAAGAATAAGACCTTGACCCAGCCCAGACTACCGGGTGTAAGCCTCCTGTTTTGCCAATTGTATCGAATAAAAGAGTATATACTTTTTCCGATCAGACCCCTATGAGGATTAGATAAATAGTTCTTAATTTAATAGAGTAGATTCCCACCTGGGTGACTGTGATATTTCATAGTTGTCATTATTGATGATGTATTTGTTCATCAGGTGTTAGATGTAATACTACGGCAGACATATTGGAAGTAGGGGACTTTCAGTAGTTGGATTTGTAACTGGTTCTCAGAGATGAATTTGTCAATATTTATTATTCCAGTTCAGTAAAAAAAAACCCCACAGTTATGTATATTGATATATGTGAAATATACTTTCTCCTTGAAAAAAACTATGTGGACATGTTTTACCTTGAAGAATTTCTAGTATAAATTGTTTAGAATTTTTTTTATGCTCCACTGGTCCAAAATTTGAGAGTAATACATTTAAATTCCAGCAAACCCCCCCAGAAAAAGCCACTTATTAAAACTACTCAATAAAATCTATAATGATAATAGCATTCTGTTTTCTAATTTTATACAGAGAAACATCTCTGAAAAAGATAATTACTCTCTGGACAAAAATTTCACATTTTCTAGCACAGAGTAGGTATTTGATACATTTTTAAAAATAAATGAAGACATATACGAAGAGATCTAATTTGATCCCTGATTCCAGAATTTAATATTTGTTACTTAAACTTAAACTTTAAAATGCAAATTTTAATTTAATATACAACTTTATGAGATGAAAACAGACAATACCAACAAGTTATAAAATAGCGTTAGATCTCTTTTTAAAAATTTATTTTATTTATTTATTTTTGGCTGCATTGGGTCTTTGTTGCTGCGCGCGGGCTTTCTCTAGTTGCGGCGAGCAGGGGCTACTCTTTGTTGTGGTGCGCGGGCTTCTCATTGTGGTGGCTTCTCTTGTTGCAGAGCACCAGCTCTAGGTGTGCGGACTTCAGTAGTTGTGGCGTGCAGGCTCTAGAGTGCAGGCTCAGCAGTTGTGGTGCATAGGCTTAGTTGCTCTGCGGCATGTGTGATCTTCCCAGACCAGGACTCGAACCTGTGTCCCCTGCATTGGCAGGTGGATTCTTAACCACTGTGCCACCAGGGAAGCCCCAGATCTCTTTTTGAAAAAACCACATTAGACTTTAAGCTACATTAGAGCAGAGGCTGTCTCTCTTGTTCAATGTGCTCACCCAAGTGTCCTGAACAATGCCAGGCACACAGTAGGTGCACAATAAGGATATTTGTTGTCACTGAAGCTCTTTAATTGGACTAAAGAAAACAATTTGTCTTCACACCTAAAAATAAAAGATAGGGTATGCTATTTTTTTATTTCTCATTTTTTAAATTTTATTTTATATTGGAGTATATCTGATTAACAATGTTGTGATAGTTTCAGGTGCACAGCTAAGTGACTCAACCATATATAGACATGTATCCATTCTACCCCAGACTAAGATGGGATATGCTTTTGCTCTATTTTCTCATCCCTTCTTGTGGCAACATGGATTTTTGAGAGGTTACTGAATGCATTTAATCTAGATAGATTTTTTTATTCCTAGCACTCTGGATTATTGAATTTTCAAAGTTATTGAGTTTTCAAAGTACTTAGACCACTCTAAGAGATGTATGTTAGGAAGTGACATTAACAAGTATACAAGGCGAATAGAAATTTTTTGGTTCAAAGAAATTTTCAAAGATTTTTAAAGACAATTTTTACTTTAGATTTAAGATGGTTCATTCAGTGTTTGGATTATTTTAAGATTTTGACTTGTTTCTCTTTGCTTAGGGAAAAAAATTAATGTAATAACAGTAGCTATAACAATAACAACCCACCTACCATCTACTGAGTGATCGCAATGGGCCAGGCACCGTCCTGAGCACTTCACAGGTACGGACATGGTAGCCGTCAGAGCAATCATGCAACTGAGCACGAAAGTTACCTCCATTTCATAGATGAGGAAACAGGCAGAGAGAAAGTAAGTGACTTGCTCAAGTTCGCACAGCAGGCAAGTGCCAAAGCCAAGTTGTAAACCCAGGCAGTGTGTCTTCCACCCTCATTAGTTGACGAAATCAAAGCCTTTATAAACTTTATAAATTATATCATATGAATTATATATGTGTTATATACATGGTATAGGATTAGCACTCTGATTCAATGAATGATTATTCAAGGACTACTTAAAAACAGTTTTCCCTTGAGTAAGTATAATCACAAATAATAAAATTGCCAAAAATTCAAAAAAAAAATTTCATATCCTTTGGTTCTTCTGTCGGTCACGGAAACAGAAACCCCTCCAGGTGTTTTAAACAGAGGGGTCTTAATACAGTGAACTGGTTACATAAGGTGTTGGAAAGGCTGGAGATGCAAAAAGAAGGTGATGCGGTTATCCACAGGTATGTGACAACATGAAGTCACTTCAAGGTTGAGTCTGGGAGTAAAGAGGAAACGCTGTCACCCGAACCCACGCTCTCTGTAGGCAGGTTTGCCAGAGCACCCGCTGATGCTGTGGGAACACTGGGACCACGACAGTCACTACCCTGCAGAAAGCCAGGAGCCCAGGAGCCGGCAGTCACCTCCCACCACAGCTTCCTCTGGAACCAGATCCAAGGCTGTTGGAGTGCATACTGCTGCTGCCACCTCTGAAACCACGCTTTTAGAGCAGGGAGCGTGGAGCCCACACACACTTACTGCTGCTGCTACTGCCTGGGACACTGCCAGAAGCAGAAAAGGCAAAGAAAAGTGGCTGATCCCTTTCTGCCACCTCACAGCTCCTTCCAGCAACTCCCATTGACAGGAATAACTTGCAGTCACCTGGCCAGAGTGTCTGGGAAATAGAAGTGGCAGAGTTCCAACCCCCAGAGATGCAGATCAGAGTTCAGAGCCATCAGGCAATTTTCGTTGTGGCATTTTGTTCGTTTAGAGGCAATAGAAACCATTTAAAAAATGAACATATACAGATGTACATACTACTCAATAATGAAATAACAGCTGGGGTTATTAGTTGCCAACAATAGATCCACTGTATTTAGTTTAAGTAAGAGAGTAAGTCATTAAAGATTATTTTGGATAGTCCACAGAGTAGCTGAGAGGGCTGAATGACGTCAAGGGTACTCAACTGGGTAAAATGCCCACAATTTACAGCAGAGCTCCTCCAGCAAGGACCCCATTGCCATATCTGGGCACAGACACCATGCTGTGCACTGCTGACACTAGACATTAAACACCCACATCTCCTTCACTGTTTAAACCCAAGTGCCTTCCACTGTCCGTGCTCTTCAAAGAATGAATTCTACATGGTGCCTCTGTCCTCACATTTCTCTCTTTGGAATCAAAGTCTTGCATGATGTCTTTACCATATGCCTATCATCAAGGGAGGCTGCGAAAAGTAAGTTTTTGACCTGTACCTTGGGGAGATGGTAACCATAATGTCATTCAGTCCTGGGACAAGCCACTGTTTGCAAAGTACCTGACATAATGACTTACATGGTCACTAACATTTGTCGAATACTTACTATATGCCAGCCACAGTTCTTATCACTTTACAGATATTTACAATACTCTATAATTTCCATTTTACAAATGAGAAAGCTGAGGCACAAAGGGATCTTTTTAATCAGCTCATGGTTCCATAGCTACCAAGTGCCAGATCCAGGATTTGAACTTAGGTTTCCTGGTTTCCGAGTCTGAGCACTTAACCACTCAACTATACTGTATATGGTAAGTGCTCAGTAAACAATAGCTATTTCTGTTTATCTATTTTTTCTTCTTTTTTCTTTTTGCTGGAGCTTAGGGCATAAAGAGAGGAGAGGTCAGAGGATGCTGGAGGATGGCCAGGTCAGGAAGGAGCTTGGAGTCATGTTGAGGAGTCAGTATGGCCTTCATCCTGCTAGGCAGTAGTTCTCAAATCCAGCATTATATTGGAATCACCTGAGCTGAAGCAGTGGCAGTAGAATTCAGATCACTGACTAGCTCCCTAAAAGTATAAAGAGGGAGAAGAGAAGAGGACCAAACAGAGAATTCTCTTTGTTTTGTTTTTAAACTTAAAAAAATATGTATAGGAAGAAGAGTCCAGGAAGCTGACTGAAAAAGACTGGTTAGAAAGGTGAGAGGAGTAACAAGGTAATGTTATTCTAGAATTTGGGAGAGAGCACTTACAGAGGATGAAATTAGCCAGGAGCATCAAATACTGCAGGGAGGTCAAATAAGAGAATGAAAAACTGGCCTTTAAATTTAGAAACTTGGAGGTGATTGAAATCCTCTTAGCAAGAGTAATTTCAGTAGAGTAGTTGAAGTAGCAGCAAATTGCAAAAGGTTGAGGGATGCAAAGGAGGACGTGTAGACAGGAAGGGAGGAGTCAAAATGGGTCAAGGGTAGGCTTTTTATTAAGGTGGGAGAAACGTGAACATTGTTAATATGGTGCTGAAGGAAGGATCCAATAGAGAGGAGGTTGATGATACAGGAAAAAGAAGAGATAATTGAGAGTATAAAGACTTTGAGTAATTGAGAGCAGATAGGATCTAAAGAACAGAAAGAGGGACCAGCTTTAGGCATAAATTTCTTTCTCTAGGACATGAGGAAAAGATGCCATAGTTATAGATAATTATATCTCTGTGGGGAAAGGAGTGTGAGAAAGATTGCTCCTGATAGACATCGTTTTTATCTGACATGTGAGGAAATATCTGCTGAGAGAGAAGAGATGAGGGATGGGATATGATGTCTGGAGAGAATGGTGGGTGTTAGGGGCAGCTCCCGAAGGAAACGGGAAGGACAGCTAACCAAAGGGTGACCCGGGAAGCTCAGTTGAGGGGAGAGGCAGTATATTTTTACCATGATGTTCTGCATTAGTTGCCAGGAGTCTGGGCATAGGAGCATGGAAGGCAAATGATAGTTTTGAGACAGATCTTCAGTTAGCAGGGCTGGGGCAGAGGGGCTTGATTCTAACAAGAAATCTGTGGAAATGATGTGCAATAAAGTCTAGACTGGATTAGAAGGAATTTGGACAGGGAAGTGGCTGGCATTGGGGTGGGCGGAGGGAGTGCGTGACGACCTGTGAGAGAATAGAGATGGTCAGAACACTGGAAACTGAAGTGAATTCAAAGATAAAATGTATCAGGAACAACAGAGTGAGAGTTTTAGAAAGATGAGGGCTGTGATCAGAGTAGAATATGAAGGTGTTTCAGGCGGTGGTGGCTCAGGGAATGGAGTGATTGAAGAGGATCAAAGGAAAAGGATGCTGGAGATAAGAAGCTCAAAGTTGGGATGTCCCAGGAATATTTAGAGCTGTAACTTAAGACCTAAAATTACTTTATAAATGAATTTTTCATTTGTCCCGAGCCATGAGTGTTTATTTCTTCCCACAACTCAGCAAAAGGGATGGTGGGATTACTTTGGTGAGTCTCTCTCTTTTTTTTTAAATTAATTAATTTATTTTTGGGCTGCATTGGGTCTTCGTTGCTGCACACAGGCTTTCTCTAGTTGTGGCGAGTGGGGGCTACTCTTTGTTGCGGTGCCCAGGCTTCTCACTGCGGTGGCTTCTCTTGTGGTGGAGCATGGGCTCTAGGTGTGCAGGCTTCAGTAGTTGCGGCGTGAGGGCTCTAGAGCGCAGGCTCAGTAGTTGTGGCGCACGGGCTTAGTAGCTCCACGGCATGTGGGATCTTCCCGGACCAGGGCTCGAACCCGTGTCCCCTGCATTGGCAGGCGGATTCTTAACCACTGCGCCACCAGGGAAGCCCGGTGAGTATCTCTTAATTGTCAACTTTGACCTGTTAAGTGTTCTTTCATCAGCAATGTTACTCTGCAAAAATGTTCATCATTGTTTTCAGTAGGGCAGACTAACTCATGAAACAAATAAACCCCAACATGTATTGTAGCCCAACCAAGATAGAAAAAATGATATAGACTATGTTTCAGCCCACAAATCAGGAAGAGATATGATTAGAGCTTTTTTGGTTTTTAAAAACAGGATGGGATTAATAAAATAGGGATAAATTACACTGTGTTCTTTTTTTAAAAATTTTCAATTTCTGGAAAGCTATCTTCAAAAGGTTAGAAATGCATGTAGGATCACTCAGTGGTGTGATAATACACATGTCAAAGGCAGAGGTGAGGCAATACTGGCTAAGGACAGATAACAGAGGATGGATGGGCCTAAGGAGAGGAGAGGAGACACTTGCAGTGCAATGCAATGCCACTGAAACAAGCATGGCTCCAGTCTCAAGATCAACTCCACCATCATGGAACCCACTGTCTTCCTCTCTGAACAAACGCCTCTTCCTCTGACTTCCTCATTTCTGTTAATGGACCTCTGAATCTTCTAATCTGCTAGACTTAAACACTGGAAGTTATTTCCTTTTACGCTTCTTACACCTTTATAAGTCCTGCACACACCTCATACGTCATCAAGACCTCTTCATTTATCCTTCATCACATCTTCAACAGCCTGAAGAATGAGCTGTCAGGCTCACGACACCCCACTCCTGGCAGAGGGAGCAGGGCCTTTCTACCTTAGCAGTCCTAACAGGCAGGCACATGGGTTACCTTGGAGATGGCTGGCGTTGCCCTAGGAATGCTTCTGTGGCCTGGGTTATAAGACTCTACTTTCACAAGGATCTGCGCCCTTTCAACCCTGGGATAAGATTCTGTTAAATGCAATGTAACTACATGCCATTTTAAAAAGGCAAAGCAGCAATACAGGGCTTTGTTTTACAGATTCAAAGCTTATAGGAAGCGTACAAGTCCTAGATCCTAAATAGTATTTGACACACACACACAAACATGTTCATTCATATACACAAACTCTTTTTGGAAATTCCCATTTAAAAATGAGTGTCTTTAATCTGCTGTATAGTCAAACCACAAACCAAAGAGGTACTCCTTATTGAGCATTGTTCTAATTCAGAGATGTTCCTGGCTATACTAGTTAGGGTAGGCTAACTGGTGCAACATAAACTCCCCAATATCTCACGGGACAAATAAGAAAGAAGTTTATTACTTGTTCATACGAAGCCCCAAATGGGTTTCCCTTGTTGATAGATGGCTGTCTTTCAAGCAATGATACAGGAACCCAGGTTCTTTCTGTCTGTGCCTCTACCCTCTTTAATATGTGGCTTCAAAGATCAGCTTCAAGCCAGTGAAAGGAAACAAGTGTGAAAGACTGACTGCACAGGGAAGACTTGTCCAGGACTGGAAACGGCACACAGGACCTTCACTCACACTCAATCGCTACAATGCAGCCATATGGGAAATGTAACCTGTGTGTTCAGGAAGATGAGACATGAGGTTAGTGAACAATTATCAGTATTTTCCACCACGGTGTAGCAATTGGACTGATGTGGTGAATTTACAGGAACAAAAACTGCCCTCCTGTTCCCAGCCTGGTGATGGGGGGACCCAAGGGACCACTGGCCGAGGAACAGGTCAGGCCTTTACATGAACAGAAAGCCAGCAGTTACACTTAAGGGGGATATCTCCACTACACATTCTACTAAAGTCTCCTCATTGTCTAAAACACACCAAAAGGAAGTTTTCTTAAGTGAACACACACTTCAGTAATACAAAGTTGGCAAGTTGACAGGTTGAGATGTGGGCAGTAGCAGTTTGAAGGAATTAGGCAAGAAGCCCAGACCAAAGAAGCAAAGCCCAGGCAAAAATCCAAGAATCCCAGGGCAATGCCGGTGTGAGGAATCAGATAAGTGAAGAGAAATCGAGAAGCCATAGAAACCTTGGAGCAGAGTAAAATTGGAGTCACCAACCTTGACGCTGAGACCTGGCCTTGCCGTTTACTAGCTGACACAGGAGAAGCCGCTTAACCTCTCTGCGTTTGTTTTTCATTTGTCAATTTAGGGTAATAATAACTACTTCACGACGATTCATTGGAGAATCAAAGGAGATAACGTGTGTGAAAACTCATGAAGCCTGGCAAAAAGAGAAAGAGGGCTAATTTTAACTCTATTTCTATTTTCATAAGCTTAGGGTTTTGAAGAATGCTGTTTAGGAAGGAGAAGACTTGGAACCCGTTTTATGTATGTCAGTCCCTATTCATGAATCAGAAGGAGAGTGAGAAGAACTAGCTTGTATAAAAGGCTATCCTTTGAGCTGGGGAGGCTTTACAGATTCAGTTTCCTTTATAAAGTCCTGCCTTACTGCATGCCTGTCTTCCTCCCTTTCCATCTGTTTTTCTTCTCTTTTTTCTTCCTTCCTTCCTTCCTTCCCTCCTTCATTTTTCTTCCTTTTCCTCCATCTAGTTTCTTTGTTAGATAAGCCTAGTCATTGAGGAGGGTGAAACCAATTTCAGATAAAAGGGTTCTAGACAGGAGTTTGCTAAGGTAGGGTTTTAAGGATTGAATGAATAATAGAGACAGAAAGGATGCATTGCTCGTGGATGTGTTCTTTGGTGCAACTCTGGGAAAAAATTTTGTAGTATGTACCCTCAAGGTGAAAATTCCCTTTGACCTGCATTAACTCTTCTGGGTAAACATCCTAAAGAAATAATCAGAAAAATAAAAGTCTTATGAGCAAGGATGTCCATGCGTCATAGTTTTATTCACAGCAGTGAAAACTTTGCAACAGGCTAACTGCTCAACATTAGACACATGGTAAATTAAACTAGGTTATATCCACACAATAAAATACGTAATTATTAAAAACTGTGTTTATGACGTGTTTCAGCAATATGGAGAGTATCGTGATAAAAGAGCAAATGAAATAGGTAGATTACAAAGCGAGCCCAACCATGTCAAAATTGCAGGCAGGAAAAGCCTAGGAGGTAATGCATCACCGTGGCAATAGCTGCTGTCCATAGGTGGGTGAATACAAGTGCTTTTTTTCTTCTTTCTACTTTTCCGTATTGTCTCTATATGTGTAATGAACTGTATTATTTTTATATTTGAAAATACAAAGTCAAAAACAAACAAAAAAAAGTCAAACAAAAAAAGAAAATACAAAGTCAACTTCAGTTTCTGGGAAAGTTGTTGATACTAACTTGCCTCATTTTAGCCTAGTGCTACTGAACAAAGAGATGGTGGAATTAACAGCAAATCAAGTTCCCTTTGTGCATCATAATGTCAATTACACTTTCAGAAGTGAATAAAATGTATCTATCTTTCTCTCTATATATAGATATATAGGTACCCATACTAATATGTAATATGGGTTTTAATGTTAACCATTTCCTCTCTCATAAGTCATAGTTTTGCTTTACAGGATTTAATTGGTAAGAATAAAATGTAAATTATTGGTGCAATATTTTTAGTCCCTGTCATCATTACGGCACAGGTTCCATAGTCTGACTCACAGGGTTGGCATATATCACAAGGATTGTGTTGGAGTCTGTCAGGGTGAGAATGAACTTCTCTTAGAGTTGACTTGATAATTATTAACTCTGGCTACTGGTAGCCATGGTAGCCAAAGAAGTCTACCTTCTTTGTAGACTGTGGTGATGGGGGCTACAGATACTGAAAATATTTGGATGATCATTATAGACACTGACAAACATCATGACCCCACAGACATTCCTGGGAGTCTGGCTGGGTCCATTGCAACCCCCAGTGGGAGATGAAAGAAACTTAATGCAGCCTTACTCAAATGTCCATTTAATTAAAAAGTATTGATTTAGAGTGAAGCTCTTGAAAGTTCCAGGGAAGATTTAAATGCATTGAGGAGCCACTGCTAGCTGAGAAGAGATGAATAGATTATAAGGCAAATGAGTCATTAAAAGTTGGTCCAGAAAGTCAAAAAGGTTGACAGTGTTCATATGATTGTATGGTATTAGAAGATATTGCTAAACAGATAGGGAGAGTTGGCCAAGGAATAGCAAAATATGATTTTCTCTATTCAACCCAATACAAAATTTTGTAAACCATAGAAAATGGATATGGAGAGTTCCTATCTTAATATTGACAGTTTTATTTGGATTCACTGAAAGGTATACTGGCTTCTACAGCCTGGTAAAATTGCATTCAATATTAAAATTACAGTACCGAAAACCATAAAGTTTACCCATGAGACTGAATATGACAGATTTAGAACGGGCCAGGAAAATATACCAGAGCTGACAGGGAAAAAAATACGACCTGAATCTGAATTTCCTGCCCATGCAAATAAAAGTGCAGTCTGAGTCCAGGAAACATCATGGTCTATTTATGATAATAGGAATTTGTAGGTGTCTGGCTTCAGGTGACCCTCTCTGATATTTGGCATCAATACTAGTCCAGGCACAAAGCTGTGTTTTATTTCCTTGCAGAGCTTTCATGATGAAATTGAAAATACTGATTTGTGATCACCACACTAGAGCAATCTCAACACACGGATGTTGTGCTTTGTTTTATTTGAAGGACCTGCATCAGAGATTTCTATTTTGCTTTATGTTCAAAACCTCCAGTAATGTTTCTCAAGCTTCCAAGTACATAAGAATCTCTTGGGTTTTTAGAAAAATGCAGATTCAGGAATAAGCAAGATTCATCTACATGAAGGAAGTCAGAATAGTGGTTATCTTTGCAGATGTAATGACTACAAGGGGCATGGGGGAACTTTCTGGGGTATGTAAAATGCAGTACATGTGTAAAATGTACTGAACACTACACTTAGGAACTGTACATGTACCAAATGTGTCTAATTCTGCAGTTATCATTTTTAAAGTCAAAAATATAGTACAATTTAAAAATGAAGATTCTTAGTTCATGCTTCAGGAAAAAAAATGCTTTAAGGACTGGACCCATTGTAATAAGCCTGGGCCCGCGGTTGGCTGGAATGAACTTGTCAACCAAACATCAGACGTGAGGAACCGGAAAAGGTAGACAAATTGTAACTTTCCTTCTCACCATTTTGAGCGCTACCCACACCTATTTTTAGAGCAAGCAAAATCTCAGCTGGTGCTTTCTGTGGTAATTCAGCAACTCTAAATCTCCGCAAAGCATCCAGATTTGTCACATCTTAAAGGTTTTGTCTTTGTGTGGCTAAAGAAACAATAACTGAGGTATAATTCTTAGAATTACAGAGTTACGGTGCCTAGGAAAGACTGACCTTTTTAAGATGACCTTTTCTCTCTTGTCCACTTACCATGTTGAGGCCTGCTGTGAAATAGAAACAGCTCTTATTCACTTTCTAACTGAAAGAATCTATTGGTTCAGACTTAACCTCAGTAGAATGGAAGTATTTTCCCACTAACTGTTACTTTGCTCAACCCTGCCACGTGGTTCATGGTACTCTTCAGGAGGCCCAGGGACTCCAGGAGTTTATTCATTGCAGGCGTGAGCTTCTGTTCAGTCACCAGAGGATATAGTTTGGGTATTTCTTTTTTTTTTGGAAATTTATTTATTTTTGGCTGCGTTGGGTCTTTGTTGCTGCGCGCGGGCTTTCTCTAGTTGTGGTGAGCAGGGGCGGTACGTGGGCTTCTCATTGCAGTGGCTTCTCTTGTTGCGGAGAAGCTCTGGGCACGTGGGCTTCAGTAGTTGTGGCTCACGGGCTTAGTTGCTCCGTGGCATGTGGGATCTTCCCAGACCAGGGCTCGAACCCGTGCCCCCTGCATTGGCAGGCGGATTCTTAACCACTGCACCACCAGGGACACCCAGTTTGGGTATTTCTTGCTGGCAACACTCTCCTCAAGTCTGTCACAAATCTCATTGCCCATCTGTGGAATAAACTTCCAGAGGGAAGCCACCGAAAGTATTACAAGTGACAGATGCAACATTCTCCTAAGCTAAATGGAAAAGTGATCAATCATCCCCCCCACCGTTGCTGAGTTATAGACAGTGGAAATCATGTAATGTGTCAGGTCCACCTTGATAAATTCCCCTTGTTAATCAGCCAGAGCACCCCCGGCAATGAACAGGGAAGGGAAAGCACACAAAGTGACCCCAGGACTAACTTTTTAATTTCTCCCAGTTATGAACTCTTTTGCCTGCAGATGTTAAACAGTTGCTAATTTCTTCCAGTCTTTAACATGACTTGGCTCCTAGTCATAAAACAAAAAGAAAAGATGCCAGTTGAGATAAAATCCCTCTGCATACAATGAGCCAACTACAACCAGACCGGATGCCTGAGAAATAGCATGGGCTGAACTGAGTCACGGAAAAGGAATCAGTTTTTAGTTATCTAGTTAAGCTCATGTTTGTCTAGTTTTCTCATACCCTGCCCAAACAGAAACATCAAAGTAACAAGATACCAGAAACTAGCACTGCTTCAAAAGAAGATGCTGTCTTTAATTTGCTCATTTATTCAACAAATATTTATGGGATGCCTACCATTGGCCAGATATTGTTTTAGGCTCTGGGGGTACAACAATAAGCAAGAGACCAAAAAAGGAAGCACTCTTCTCATACTCTATGAAATGATTTATGATTCATAATGTGAAAATTATGGTACTGATGATGAAATGGATGAAATAATACATAGTAGTTTAAATATGTTTTAAAGGGAGAAGGAATATGATAAGAAAATATTTTTCTCAAGCTCTAAAATAGAGCTTTTCTCCCAAATTTTAAGTAAAATTAAAGAAATCTCAGGATTGTTAAACTATGTTATTATTATTATTATAAATATTGTACTCAGAAGAAAATAGAGGTGACTTCTAAACACACGCAAGTAGATGAATATAGGTGCAGATCTAAGGTATATAGTCACCTGTAGGTTTCCCCAGGCCTTCACTATGAGTACCTGTTGGACTTCCTCAAACCCATTAGGTAAACCAACCAAAAAACAGAAAACTAGAGGCTTATTGTCTCTAGTCTAACTTCTTGCTCAGAGTTACCATAGGATCCTGCAATCCCACTCCTGGGCATATATCCAGAGAAAACTTTAATTCAAAAGGATATGTGCACCCCAGTGTTCATTGCAGCACTATTTACAATAGCCAAGACATGAAAACAACCAAACTTCCATCAACAGATGAATGAATAAAGAAGATATATACAACGGAATACTACTCAGCCATAAAAAAAGAATGAAATAATGCTATTTGCAGCAACATGGATGGACCTAGAGATTATCATCCTAAGTGAAGTAAGTCAGAAGGAGAAAGACAAACCCCAAATGATATCACTTATATGTGGAATCTACGATATGACACAAATGAACTTATTTATGAAACAGAAACAGACTCACAGATATAGAGAACAGACTTGTGGTTGCCAAGGGGGAAGGGATGGGGAAGGGATTGATTGGGAGTTTGGGATTAGCAGATGCAAACTATTATATATAGGATGGATAAACAACAAGGTCCTACTGTATAGCACAGGGAACTATATTCAGTATCCTGGAACAAACCATAATGGAAAAGAATATGAAAAAGAATATATATATGTATATATCTGAATCACTTTGCTGTACACCAGAAGCTAACACAACATTGTAAATCAACCATACTTCAATAAAATAAATTTTTAAAAATTTAATTCTTCAGTTCCATGATCTATGTATATTTACATCAAATCAGAAAGTTCTATTTGATAGCGCTGTTCTAGGGAGTTAGATCTCCCTCTTATTTGCCCTTTGTAAGATAGAGAGACTGGAATTACTTACTTCAATTGCATATATTAAGGTCAGTTTGATGGTATCAGACAAGGTTAGTGCCAAGACACTTCTGGGGCAGTCTTTGGGAGATTTGCAGTGCCAGTAGAAGAAAAGGGTTGAGTAAGTCCGGAAGAGTCTCCTTAACTCATAATATTTTGCTACCAATGTTACCTCCAAAATGTAGTAGTTGATATGCAGTGATGGGCACCATAGGAGAACATCTAACTAGTCCACCTGGGACTTTTTTCTAGTCTCTTAGCAGCTGAGGCAAAGAGGTATACATGGGGCCATAGAGGTATGGTAGCTATAAAAGTCATAGCTTTCCCAGACTCAAGAAGCATGGCCCATTACCCCAAACCTGAGTCACTTACACCAAATGCATTTCAACATCTGCTGTAGGAAGATGTGTAAGGAAGCTTGGCAAGTCTGTTGAACACAAATGCTGCTGAATGGAGAATAAAGCCATCTGAAGCTTAATGAAACCAGGGGAGTATTTAAATGTACTAATAAAGAAGCTAATGGAGGAAGTCTTCAGATCCTAACCAAACTACAGCGGAAAATTAATGACAGCAGCATACTTACCTGGGAATTAAATGGTTGAACATAATCAATATTGTTGAACCGAATTAAGTTTGCAACATTTTAATCTAAGTTTCTAAAATTACAAAGGATGCATCTTTGTGAAATGCTTGGATTTTTCTTAGTGAATATGGGGTCAATAGTAAAGATTCAATGACTTGTTTTCCTTCTTTGCTTTAAGTCCTGTATCACATTGCTTATTCCCTCAAGAATAAGCAATAGTCTTGTTTCTTACAGTCATCTTCCTAGTCATGTCTTTCTCCTTAATCTAGTGTGTTGTCATAAATAGTCATGATAACTCCTTAGTAACTAGCCTATATTCTGTGTTACTAAAATAGACCAATAGTCTTGCAAATGATGGATATTAAGGACCTAATCATACCCTATGGAATGCCACAGCTGGAAGGGAATTTGGAAATAATCTAGTATTTCCAATGTCTAGTCCACTAATTTTTCAACCATGTCATGCTTTAGAAAATTTGTAACAATGATAATAATTTATTGAGCACTTACTATGCTCTAGGCTCTTCACTAAGGACTTTATTTGAATTATCTCTTTAATCTTTCTACAGCTAATCTTTCTACAACAATAATTAACTTCATTTTGAAGGGAGGAAAATTATACTTCGAGAGAGTAAGCAACTCGTCCAAAGTCACGTACCTGCCAAGTACCTGGGCCAAGATTCAAACCCAAGTTAGGCCCCAGAGGCCACTGAACTGTGCCATGTCAGGGCAGGCAGCTCTAGGAAGATGGACAGAAATGGCCACATGTCTAGTAAGAGGAATATACCATTTTTATCATCAATGGAAATACCCTTCAAGAAACGAATAGAACCACCAGGCAGAGGTTGTTTGCCAGGCATTCTTTATATTTCAGAGGTAAGCTGAATAATATCAATATTAGTAGAACAAATACAGATGGCAATGAGTATGATTTTAATTCATTTCAAATAATTATCGTGTGTTTTATTCTATTTTCATCAAAACCAGAATGCAATATGGCCCTCAAAGTTAGGTCATAGGAATATACCTATCTAGGAAAAGTTGTTCTATGCTTTTTTCCCCTTTGCTTAAACAAAAGACAGGTCTGAGGAAAAAAATGTCACATGAAACATAGCCTAACAAATCTCAGAAAATCAACACAGAATAAATAGGGCAAAGTATTCGCAATTTTCTTTAGACTCACTCCTCAGAACATTTATATATGTAATTTGCAGTTTGAACTGAAATCACCAGTTTGGTAAATAGTTCTCAACACATTTGCATACAATTAGGTGTATTTTATTTTTCACTATGTGACATATATATAAATACAATTATTCAACACAGAATTCCTATTTATCAATATCTGAGAAAGTAAACACAAGAGATACGTGAACCCATAAAAACGGAATGGTAGACAAGGTATTGAAATTGTTTATTGATGTTGTGTACTTGTCATTGATTCTTATTCTGAGTGTTAGGGCCATGGACATTTAATAGATTTAAACAGAAACCTATGTTGACTTCTTAACTGATGATTCAAAATATATATATTTTTCCTTTTATAAACTCTTCAATTTGTCTTAGTAACATGCACATAGTTAAAAAAAAAATCTAATAGCCTCAAAATCCTTATGATGGCAAAGTAGTAACCTTTGGTCCCATGTTCTCCTTACTTCCCGGCCCAGCTTCCTAGGGACAACTACTTGTAACTTTTTTGCTTCTTCTGGTAGTTACTCCCAAATCTCCAAGGAATAGGCTATTTGGCTGTTCTTTGATCTATCGATTTTAATCATCATCTATTAACTTCCTCATTATGTCAGATGAGCGTGTGTTCTCTTACACACACATGCATAACTCTCCTACACTATCCTCCCAAATTAATCATATCATAGCTTTTTTTTTTAATTAATTTTTTTTTCTGAGTTGGATCTTCGTTGCAGCACGTGGGCTCTTTCTAGTTGTGGTGAGCGGGGGCTTCTCTTCGTTGCGGTGTGCAGGTTTTCATTGTGGCCATTCAAATCTTATTGTTGTGGAGCACGGGCTCTAGGCGTGCGGCCTTCAGTAGTTGTGGCTCACAGGCTCTAGAGCACAGGCTCAGTAGTTGTGGCGCACAGGCTTAGTTGCTCCGCGGCATGTGGGATCTGCTGGACCAGGGCTTGAACCCGTGTCCCCTGCATTGGCAGGCGGATTCTTAACCACTGCGCCACCAGCGAAGTCCCCATATCATAGCTTTAAAATTAAATTGGTAATGTATGTATTATTTACTGGAAGGCTAAGAAGTATACTTTGATTACATTTACTTTCTCATGCAGCTTTTTTCTTTGACTCTCTATTGTTTTCTTCTCTTTTGCATATGTGCTCATTTTCCTCTGCTCAGATTTTCAACACAGGCGTATCAGATTGTGTTAAGCCCCTATTTTGGGGGGCCAGAGCCCCCTTTCCTCCTACTCCAGATTGGACTGGTTATGCTCGTGACCTGCTGCACACCTGTCTTCTTGGAACCTCACTTTTTGGATTTGCTTTTCCCTCTATTCCATCTTTCTCTTAGTTTAGATCCTTGTTTTTGGACACATCCTCAAATAACTTCTTAAGAAAGAGTTTGTGGGAGGTTAAGTTTTGAGTCTTTGTATGACTGCCATTAAAAAAAAAATCTACACAAGTGGCTGAGTATAGAATTTTAAGATATAAAATAATTTTCTCTCAAAAATTTGAGCATCTAGTAATGCTGTTGGGAAGTCCACCGCCATTCTGGACTTTCACTTTTTTTTAAGTAATCTGTGCTTTCTCTCTAGAGATAGTAGGACCATCTCTTCATTCCAGAATTTCTGAAATGTACAGTTATGTTCCTTGGTATAGATGCTAGCGCATTCAAAGAGATGAAAAATCAATGCGCCATTTAAATCTGGACATTCATGTTGTCCTTGACTCTGGGAAAGTTTTGTCTACTTCCTTTTTGATTATTCCTTCCTCTCTGGACCTCCTAGACTGATCTTTGATCTTTCCGTTTTTCTTTCTTATTCTGTCTCCTTTTCATTTTGTTCTGCATTATGGGAGATTTCCTTGTCATTATCTCTCAAGCTGTCTATTGAATTTAATATTTTGTCAATCTCATTTTTAATTCCCAAGAACTCTTTCTTGTTTCCAATTGTTCCTTTTTTCATGTGTTCTGATTTTGTTTTATGGATGCAATATCTTCTCTTGTATCTCAAAGGATGCTCGTTGGAGGTTTTTTTTCTCTTCTTTTTTTAAACTTCTTTCTGTTATATGAACTGTCTCTATTTTCTCCTAGGTCTTTTTATTTCTTTTCCCCCTTGTTTGCTTGTTTTCCCTATTGTTCACATTGGAGGCTTTTCTCAAATGTCTGCGTTTCTGTTGATTCCTCATATTTAAAAGTGAGTCATTAAAACCCAACTTGGCTTGTTGACAGCCAGGCATTGCTTTAGGTGGATCACAGAGAGAGAGAGCCAACCACCCCTTTCATTAGGGGATGCTAGAATGTTTTGTTTTTGGAGCCATTCAGCTCCTCCAAATAAAAGACATTCAGTCTTCTGCTTGGGAATTCAATTCCCAGGCACAGATGATCTCCATTTTAGAAAGATTTGTCCAATTGTTCCAAATACATACTTTCAGTTGATCCCCTTCTTTCCATCCGAGGCCTCACTCCCACTGTTCCACTCCCATTCCCACTCCACTCTTGAGCCTCTCCCAAGTTCTAGGAGGCAAATCTGCTCCTTCCTAGTCATTTTCTTCTACATTCATTAAGGTTTCAGCTTCCTCTTTCCTGTTTCATCAGCAACCATTACTCCTTCTCCTTTTGTTCCCCAGAAATTGTTGGTTCATGAATGATGATGATTCCACCATTCTTTTTATACCTGTAGGTTTCTACAGATTTTTTTCCCTTTACTGACATTACAATGTAGTCTCTGGAGACAGAGGACACAATTGTGTGTGGTCAGCCTATCATCTTTAATTGTCAATCAGTCTAATATTTTCCAATGATAACTATCACACTATTTTAAAGAGTTAGTCTATTTTAAACACTTCCCATATATCTTAGCTGCAAGTTTTTTTTATATGGCTAGACATTAGAAATACCATGGGCTTTAAAGTCAGATAGACCAGTATTGGAACCCTGGTTTTGCTACTTATTAGTCATAGGACATTGGAAAATTCACTTAATCTTAAAGCTTCAGCCTCACAATAAGAATAATAGTATTTATCGTGAAGACTTCTTGTGAGAGTTAGATGAAATATGAAGCACAAAGAACAGTGCCTGGCACATAGTAGGAGCTCACTGTCTTTGTTAGGTTTATTTGTGAGTTGTCTGCTACTCTGAACAAATCACTTGAACTCAAATCCCAAATCATCAGACTCCTCGCCTCAGGTGTCACTTTTTTTTTTTTTTTAACACCTTTCTTGGAGTATAACTGCTTTACAATGGTGTGTTAGTTTCTACCGTATAACAAAGTGAATCAGCTATACATATACATATATCCCCATAGCTCCTCCCTCTCGTGTCTCCCATCATCCCTATCCCACCCCTCTAGGTGGTCACAAAGCACCGAGCTGATCTCCCTGTGCTATGTGCTGCTTCCCACTAGCTACCTATTTTTACATTTGGTAGTGTATATATGTCCATGCCACTCTCTCACTTTGTCCCAGCTTACCCTTCCCCCTCCCCGTGTCCTCAAGTCCATTCTCTACGTCTGCGTCTTTATTCTTGTCCTGCCCCTAGGTTCTTCAGAACCATTTTATTAGATTGCATATATATGTGTTAGCATATGATACTTGTTTTTCTCTGACTGACTTACTTCAGTCTGTATGACAGACTCTAGGTCCATCCACCTCACTACAAATAACTCAATTTTGTTTCTTTTTATGGCTGAGTAATATTCCACTGTATATGTGTGCAACATCTTCTTTATCCATTCATCTGTCTATGGACACTTTGGTTGCTTCCATGTCCTGGCTATTGTAAACAGAGCTGCAATGAACACTGTGGTACATGACTCTTTTTGAATTATGGTTTTCTCAGGGTATATGCCCAGTAGGGGGATTGCTGGGTCGTATGGTAGTTCTATTTTTAGTTTTTTAGGAACCTCCATACTGTTCTCCATAGTGGCTGTATCAATTTACCTTCCCACCAACAGTGCATGAGGTTTCCCTTTTCTTCACACCCTCTCCAGCATTTATTGTTTATAAATTTTTTGATGATGGCCATTCTGACCGGTGTGAGGTGATACCTCATTGTAGTTCTGATTTGCATTTCCCTAATGATTAGTGATGTTGAGCATCCTTTCATGTGTTTGTTGGCAATCTGTATATCTTCTCTGGAGAAATGTCTATTTAGGTCTCTGGCCCATTTTTGGATTGAGTTGTTTGCTTTTTTGATATTGAGCTGCATGAGCTGCTTGTAAATCTTGGAGATTAATCCTTTGTCAGTTGCCTCATTTGCAAATATTTTCTCCCATTCTGAGGGCTGTCTTTTCATCTTGTTTATGGTTTCCTTTGCTGTGCAAAAGCTTTGAAGTTTCATTAGGTCCCATTTGTTTATTTTTGTTTTTATTTCCATTCCTCTAGGAGGTGAGTCAAAAAGGATCTTGCTGTGATTTATGTCATAGAGTGTTCTGCCTATGTTTTCCTCTAAGAGTTTAATAGTGTCTGGCCTTACATTTATGTCTTTAATCCATTTTGAGTTTATCTTTGTGTATGCTGTTAGGAAGTGTTCTAATTTCATTCTTTCACATGTAGCTGTCCAGTTTTCCCAGCACCACTTATTGAAGAGGCTGTCTCTTCTCCATTGTATATTCTTGCCTCTTTTATCAAAAATAAGGTGACCATATGTGCGTGGGTTTACCTCTGGGTTTTCTATCCTGTTCCATTGATCTATACTTCTGTTTTTGTGCCAGTACCATACTGTCTTGATTACTGTAGATTTGTAGTATAGTCTGAAGTCTGGGAGCCTGATTCCTCCAGCTCCATTTTTCTTTCTCAACATTGCTTTGGCTATTCGGGGTCTTTTGTGTTTCCATACAAATTGTGCAACTTTTTGTTCTAGTTCTGTGAAATATGCCATTGGTAGTTTGATAGGGATTGCACTGAATGTGTAGATTGCTTTGGGTAGTATAGTCATTTTCACAATGTTGATTCTTCCAATCCAAGAACATGGTATATCTCTCCATCTGTTTGTATCACCTTTAATTTCTTTCATCAGCATCTTATAGTTTTCTGGATACAGGTCTTTTGTCTCCTTAGGTAGGTTTATTCCTAGATTTTTATTCTTTTTGTTGCAGTGGTAAATGGAAGTGTTTCCTTAATTTCTCTTTCAGATTTTTTTATCATTAGTGTATAGGAATGCAAGAGGTTTCTGTGCATTAATTTTGTATCCTGCTACTTTACCAAATTCATTGATTAGCTCTAGTAGTTTTCTGGTAGCATCTTTAGGATTCTCTATGTATAGAATCATGTCATCTGCAGACAGTGACAGCTTTACTTCTTCTTTTCCGATTTCAATTCCTTTTATTTCTTTTTTCTCTGATTGCTGTGGCTAAAACTTCCAAAACTATGTTGAATAATAGTGGTGAGAGTGGACAACTTTGTCTTGTTCCTGATCTTAGAGGAAATGGTTTCAGTTTTTCCACTGAAAACTGATGAACGTTCTCACCATTGAGAACTATGTTGGCTGTGGGTTTGTCATATATGGCCTTTATTATGTCGAGGTAGGTTCCCTTTATGCCCATTTTCTGGAGAGTTTTTATCATAAAATGGGTGCTGAATTTTGTTGAAAGCTTTTTCTGCACCTATTGAGATGATCATATGGTTTTTCTCCTTCAGTTTGTTAATATGGTTTATCACATTGATCAATTTGCATATATTGAAGAATCCTTGCATTGCTGGGATAAACCCCACTTGATCATGGTGTATGATCCTTTTAATGTGCTGTTGCATTCTGTTTGCTAGTGTTTTGTTGAGGATTTTTGCATCTGTGTTCAGCAGTGATATTGGCCTGTAGTTTTCTTTCTTTGTGACATCTTTGTCTGGTTTTGGTATCGGGTGATGTTGGCCTCGTAGAATGAGTTTGGGAGTGTTCCTTCCCTGCAATTTTTTGGAAGAGTTTGAGAAGGATAGGTGTTAGCTCTTCTGTAAACGTTTGATAGAATTCACCTGTGAAGCCATCTGGTCCTGGGCTTTTGTTTTTTGGTAGATTTTTAATCACAGTCTCAATTACAGTGCTTGTGATTGGTCTGTTTATATTTTCTATTTCTTCCTGGTTCAGTCTTGGAAGGCTGTGCTTTTCTAAGAATTTGTCCATTTCTTCCAGGTTGTCCATTGTATTGGCATATAGTTGCTTGTAGTAATCGCTCACGACCCTTTGTATTTCTGCAGTGTCAGTTGTTACTTCTCCTTTTTCGTTTCTAATTCTATTGATTTGAGTATTCTCCATTTTTTTCTTGATGAATCTGGCTAATGGTTTATCAATTTTGTTGATCTTCTCAAAGAACCAGCTTTTAGTTTTATTGATCTTTGCTATTGTTTCTTTGTTTCTATTTCATTTACTTCTGATCTGATCTTTATGATTTCTTTCCTTCTGCTAACTTTGGGGGTTTTTTGTTCTTCTTTCTCTAATTGCTTTAGGTGTAAGGTTAGGTTGTTTATTTGAGATGTTTCTTGTTTCTTGAGGTAGGACTGTATTGCTATAAACTTCCTTCTTAGAACTGTTTTTGCTGCATCCCATAGGTTTTGGATTGTCATGTTTTCACTGTCATTTGTTTCTAGGTATTTTTTGATTTCCTCTTTGATTTCTTCAGTGATCTCTTGGTTATTAAGTAGTGTGTTGTTTAGCTTCCATGTTTTTGTATTTTTTTACAGATTTTTTCCTGTAATTGATATCTATTCTCATAGCATTGTGGTCGGAAAAGATACTTGATATGATTTCAGTTTTTTTAAATTTTATCAAGGCTTCATTTGTGACCCAAGATATGATCTATCCTGGCAAATGTTCCATGAGCACTTGAGAAGAAAGTGTATTCTGTTGTTTTTGGATGGAATGTCCTATAAATATCAATTAAGTCCATCTTGTTTAATGTATCATTTAAAGCTTGTGTTTCCTTATTTATTTTCATTTTGGATGATCTGTCCATTGGTGAAAGTGGGGTGTTAAAGTCCCCTACTATGATTGTGTTACTGTCGATTTCCCCTTTTATGGCTGTTAGCATTTGCCTTATGTATTGAGGTGCTCCTATGTTCGGTGCATAAATATTTACAATTGTTATATCTTCTTCTTGAATTGATCCCTTCATTATTATGTAGTGTCCTTCTTTGTCTCTTGTAATAGTCTTTATTTTAAAGTCTATTTTATCTGATATGAGAATTGCTACTCCAGCTTTCTTTTGATTTCTATTTGTATGGAATATCTTTTTCCATCCTCTCACTTTCAGTCTGCATGTGTCCCTAGGTCTGAAGTGGGTCTCTTGTAGACAGTGGGTCTTGTTTTTGTATCGATTCAGCCAGTCTATGTCTTTTGGTTGGAGCATTTAATCCATCTACATTTAAGGTAATTATCGATATGTATGTTCCTATTACCATTTTCTTAATTGTTTTGGGTTTGTTATTGTAGGTCTTCTCCTTCTCTTGTGTTTCCTGCCTAGAGACGTTCCTTTAGCATTTGTTGTAAAGCTGGTTTGGTGGTGCTGAATTCTCTTAGCTTTTGCTTGTCTGTAAAGGTTTTAATTTCTCTGTTGAGTCTGAATGAAATCCTTGCTGGGTAGAGTAATCTTAGTTGTAGGTTTTTCCCTTTAATCACTTTAAATATGTCCTGCCACTCCCTTCTGGCTTGCAGAGTTTCTGCTGAAAGGTCAGCTGTTAACCATATGGGGATTCCCTTGTATGTTATTTGTTGTTTTTCCCTTGCTGCTTTTAATATTTTTTCTTTGTATTTAATTTTTGATAGTTTGATTAATATGTTTCTTCTTGGGTTTATCCTGTATGGGACTCTCTGTGCTTCCTGGACTTGATTGACTATTTCCTTTCCCATATTAGAGAAGTTTTCAACTATAATCTCTTCAAATACTTTCTCAGTCCCTTTCTTTTTCTCTTCTTCTTCTGGGACCCCTATAATTTGAATGTTGGTGTGTTTAATGTTGTCCCAGGGGTCTCTAAGACTATCCTCAATTCTTTTCATTCTTTTTCCTTTATTCTGCTCTGCAGTAGTTATTTCCACTATTTTATCTTCCAGGTCACTTATCCGTTCTTCTGCCTCAGTTATTCTGCTATGGATTCCTTCTAGAGAATTTTTAATTTCATTTATTGTGTTGTTCATCATTTTTTTTTTTTTGTCTTTAGTTCTTCTAGGTCCTGGTTAAATGTTTCTTGTATTTTCTCCATTCTATTTCCTAGATTTTGGATCATTTTGACTATCATTACTCTGAATTCTTTTTCAGGTAGAATGCCTATTTCCTCTTCATTTGTTTGGTCTGGTGGGTTTTTACCTTGCTCCTTCATCTGCTGTGTGTTTCTCTGTCTTCTCATTTTGCTTAACTTACTGTGTTTGGGGTCTCCTTTTCGAAGGCTGCAGGTTCGTAATTCCCGTTGTTTTTGGTGTCTGCCCCCAGTGGCTAAGGTTGGTTCAGTGGGTTGTGTAGGCTTCCTGGTGGAGGGGATTAGTGCCTGTGTTATGGTGGGTGAGGCTGGATTTGTCTTTCTGGTGGGCAGGACCATGTCTGGTGGTGTGTTTTGGGGTGTCTATGACCTTCTTATGATTTTAGGCAGCCTCTCTGCTAATGGGTGGGGTTGTGTTCCTGTCTTGCTAGTTCTTTGGAGTAGGGTGTCCAGCACTGTAGCTTGCTGGCCGTTGAGTGGATCTGGGTCTTAGTGTTGAGATGGAGATCTCTGGGAGAGCTTTCACCGTTTGATATTATGTGGAGCCAGGAGGTGTCTGGTGGACCAATGTCTTGAACTCGGTTGTCCCACCTCAGAGGCATAGGCCTGACACCTGGCCGGAGCACCAAATACTCTGTCAGCCACATGGCCAGGAACGTGGGGAGTTTCTTGCCTTTTGGGAAGTCTGAGGTCTTCTACCAGCATTCAGTAGGTGTTCTGTAGGAGTTGTTCCACATGTAGATGCATTTGTGATGTATCTGTGGGGAGGAAGGTGATCTCCACATCTTATTCCTCTGCCATCTTGAAGGCCTCCATCAGGTGTCACTTTTTAAGGGAAGCCTCCCTGATTTCAGATTGGGATAGAGGGGCCTTCTTTGTTCTTGCAGCAGTCTGTTCATTACTTGTTATAACACCTGTCACACTGTGGTGGATTTGCTTGTTGAATGTCTGTCTTCCCTATTAGTCTGTAAACTCCATGAGAATTGGGATCCAGTCTGTATTGTTATATATATATATTGGAGATATATATATATCTCCAGTGGCTAGCACTAGGCTTGGTACAGAGTTGGTCCTCAATAAATACACATTGAATGAATAAGTAATACCATTCCACTTTTAGAAAGCTTGCTGTATTAGATGATTTTTTAAAATATATAAAATGCATTCTGGGGCTTCCCTGGTGGCGCAGTGGTTGAGAATCTGCCTGCCAATGCAGGGGACATGGGTTCGAGCCCTAGTCTGGGAAGATCCCACATGCCGCAGAGCAACTAGGCCCGTGAGCCACAACTACTGAGCCTGAGCGTCTGGAGCCTGTGCTCCGCAACAAGAGAGGCCGCGATAGTGAGTGGCCTGTGCACCGCGATGAAGAGTGGCCCCCACTTGCCGCAACTAGAGAAAGCCCTCGCACAGAAACGAAGACCCAACACAGCCAAAAATAAATAAATAAATAATAAATAGATAAAGGAGTTCCTTTAAAAAAAAAAAAGCATTCTGTGCTTGAAGTTCCTTCAGTATGGATGCAGATGACTTTTCTTATGGTACTATTTAGAAAGATCATGGAACAAACATTATATAACTAAGATGCACAAACTTAGAGGAACACAAATATTGGATAACAAATCAGGATACTGTATGAAAATCAAATCTAGTTAAAACAATCAACCCCCCCCCTTTCCCTCCTTCTCCAACCCCCATAATGGAGCATTGAAGCTTTATAGCTAGAGGAAATGCAACAGTTCATTCAGAAATTGGTATTGGTTTTGATTTTGTTATTGTTTCAAAGTCAAACTTCTACTTAATTGCTCTGAAATCTAAATAATTCCTTAGTCAAAAAAAAAAGAAAAAAGAAAAAGAAAAACAGTCTCTGGATGGTTTCAATTTGGTGGCAATGCCTGAGGCTATAAATAGACCCAACAAATGTGTTTCAATTTCTCCTTTTGGAATGCTTTCTTCCTTAACCCCACTACTTGGATAGGGCTGCCATCACTAACTAAAGAGCTACAGCCTTAGCAAAAATGACCTATTAGGAATGTCACCTGCCTGTTTAATTTACTTACTGGATTGTTCTGGACACTCTCTTCTGTTCCAGGAGTGATTAGGAGAAGTGGTATCCCTTTGTTGTCCCTGTTTCTGAAGAGGGATGGAGGATTCTGCTGGTCCTAAGTTAATTCCTAAACTACCCATAAGATGTAAAATCTTGGATGATCAATTTACTTCAGACTGTTAGTAACCACAGAGCTGCTGAATGTGGTTACAGCAAGACTGAAGACCAGTCTTTATACATTTTACCACTGTGTTTAGTAGAATCATTGGGATGGGGACTTCGTTGTTTATGCTATCGTTATTCCCTTTGTTATTTAAAACTGAAAGTAATCTCAGTGATCATCATGCGAAACATTTCACTTTACAGATAAACAATCTGATTTCCAAAAAGTTTAAGATTTAGCCAAAGCCAATTTCAAATCCATATAATAATGGGAACCAACAAAAATCTCACCCAACTCAGAAATCCTGACTTCTTATAAACAGATGAAACTTAATTGTATTGGGGAATATTATCTTTGAATATAAATGATTCATGTACCCTAAACTTAATACATTAGTTTAGACCACAGTTAAAATATTTGTTTTCAGCTGGTTTATATAGTCTGATGGGAATTACTTGCATACAGAAATTCTTGTGTAGGTTTGCAGCTGAAGATGCATTTTTTAGGTAGACAGAATATCAAGAATAAAGAGTTGTAGCCAAACAACTTTCCTTCAGAGGATGTCTCTGCTCTTCTGTCTTTGTGCTTCAAGATACAGAGGCAGCAATAGTACACAGAGCAAGTCCACTTCCAGATTGGGAAGAGGGGAGGAGGTGTGATGTGAATTTCGTCTTACTCGTAGTTGCGTCATTCACAGCCGGAGAGATATTTTGGATAGACAATGGCCTAGTGACTCCTACCCATCCATCATATGACATCAAAGCACAATTTGTAATACATTCGCCAATACAGCCATTGTTTGCAGTTTAAATATGAGCTAAAAGATGGTTTTGGATTAGACTTAGGTTTCCTAGTTGATTAGAGTCATTTTGACATTAACAGTAGCACGAGCTTGAACATCATCTGCTTGTGTTATTTGTACCTTTCTTCAATTTTTAATCAAGGGCCTATCCATGATCAGAATTTTTATCTAATCATAGTTTTTAGGAAAATAGTAATTCTTACTTAACCTAATGAGTGACTCTCTTCATAAGAAAGCTAAACATGGTGTGAAGGGCATTCGCTTGTGAATAGCTATTGCAGAATATTATCCCCCGAGGTGGCAGAAAATCAATCATTTCATAAGTACACCAATTTGTACAGTGATTAGGCTACCAAGATGGACCTAAGTGTTCATTTTTCAGTGGGATTGATGTGCAAATACTGAGCAATAAAGTCTCCTGCTGCGTAGAATCTTGTTATCTTAGAGATAATCTTCTTTTTGGTTTTTAAGGAAGCGGCACCTAATTAAAATCTTCTTGAAATTTTCACTTTTGAAGGTCCATAAAATATTTATGTATCCTTTTTATTTGTTTTTTTTTTAAATGAATATACAGGAACATTTTATCTTGTCCTAGATGAGTTAAAATTTATAAATAATATTCAGCTCTGGAATTCTTCCTTCCTAATAACGTATTCTCAACAGATTGTTTCAGTGAGGATACTGTTGGTTGCAAATAACAAAACCCAAAGATAGAAACTTAAATAATTAGAGCAATTTATTGATGTAGAAACAGAAAAGTCCAGAGGTAGGGTGGATTTCAGGCAGAGCCTAGCTAAGACTCTGGGTCCATTTTCTGCAGTTTGCTCAGATCTGCCCTGCTCCGTGTTGGTGGTTTCTTCCATGGTTTTCATATGGCTTTTAACAACAATGTCTTTCATGCTTCATATTAACTGTGGGTTGTGGGGTCAGGGGACAGGAAAACTGGAGAAGTAAGAATTTTCTCTTCACAATCAAATAAGAGTCCTGACCTTTGGTTTAATTGGACCATTCTTTACCAATCACACTGACGGAGGGCATGCCTTCTCTGATTGGATAAGGTCATCAGAGTCCATCTTTACAGGGGTGGGTGGAGAGAGAAAATACATCTAAACTCAGCCACAAAATGGCTGAAAATGTAGTATGGATGTTGTTGAGACACCTCAATTTTCTCTACATTGAGCAAGTAGGGAATTAATTGTATATAATTTGCATTTTAAAATCTGAGAGCTGTAAGGATAGAACTTTCGTATAATATGATGGTTCTCAATGCTTATTCTGCTTCACTACATTGAGAAAAGATATTATCATGCATCATCCCACATGCCTAGGTAGGTTTATATGAAATTCTCTTTCTATTTGCTTCAACTCTTTTTTTTTTTTTCCAGTACAGAGAGAAGGTTGACATAATGAAAGAAAAACTAACTGTTTCATTTTATTATCGTGGGGTCCAGTTCAACTGACTAGAATACAACAGTGACATGATATGTGGTTGAGAACCTCTAGATTTTAGATGGAGTAGCATCTACCAGCTACATGTGGTATGAATAACTGCTCTATTAGATATGGACTATACTAAAAGAGAAATATAGAGTTCTGTGTTAAAGAAAAAACTTTGTTAGTGTATCAGAGTTCTCAAGAAAAGGAGAACCAATAGCATATATATATATATATAATATATGTATAAAATAAGTGCTGCCTCATACAGTTCTGGAGGCTGAGATCTGCTATCTCTAAGCTGGAGACCCAGGACAGCCAATGTTGTAGATGCAGTCTGGGTCTGAAGGCCTGAGATCTAAGAGTGGTGAGAGCAGGAGAAGATCAATGTCCCAGCTCAATCCGTAGGGGAGAGTGATTTCAACCTTCATCTGCCTTTTCCCTCTATTCTGATCCTCAATAGACTGGAGGATGTCCACCTCTTTTGGGGAATCTTCTGCTGTACTCAGCCCACCAATTCAGAAATAATGTTTAACCACATATCTGGACATCCTTTGGACGATTCAGGTTGACACAAGTGACCGTCACAGCTAGGTGTAACATAGCATCATGAAAAGAGCCCAGCACATGCTCCATCAAGGGGCTGGGCAAGGACTGGGCAGGTCACTTCACTTCTCTGAGTTTAAGGGGCATAAAAATGCCTAACCTACCAACACTGAAAAACAAACAACCTGATTAAGAATGGGCAGAAGATCTGAATAGACATTTTTCCAAAGAGGACATGCAGATGGCCGAGATGCTCAACATCGCTAGTCATCAGGCAAATGCAAATTAAAACCACAGTGAGATATCACCTCACACCTGTCAGAAAGGCTATCATCAAAAAGAAGACAAATAACAAATGTTGTTAAGGATGTGGAGAAAGGGGAACCCTCGTGCACTGTTGGTGGGAATGTAAATTGGTGAAGTCTCTGTGGAAGACAGTAGGGAGGTTTCTCAAATAACTAAAAATAGAACTACTATATAATCCAGCAATTCTACTCCTGAGCATATATAAAAAACCCACAAAACATACACACACCCCAGTGTTCATAGCAGCATTATTTATAATTGCCAAGATATGGAAGCAACCTAAATGTCCATCAACAGATGAATGGAGAAAGAAGATGTGGTATATATACATATAGTATATATATATAGTATGTGTATATATATATATATATATATATATATATATATATACACACACACACACACACATGCACATAAATATATATATACATAAAAAAGACTGAAAGCTTGCCATTTGCAACAGCAAGGATGGACTTGGAGGCCATTATGCTAAGTGAAATAAGTTAGACAGGGAAAGACAAATACTGTATGATATCACTTATATGTGGAATCTAAAAAAAATACAATAAACTAGTGAATATAACAAAAAAGAAGCAGATTCACAGATATAGAGAACAAACTAGTGGTTACCAATGGGAGAAGGAAGGGGGGAGGGGCAATATAGGGGTAAGGGATTAAGAGGTACAAACTATTATGTATAAAATAAGTTACAAGGATATATTGTACAAAACAGGGAATATAGCCAATATTTTATAATAACTATAAATGAAATATAACCTCTAAACTTGTGAATCACTATAGTGTACACCTATAACTTATATAGTATTTGTAAATCAACTATACTTCAAAAAAAAAATACCTAACCTACCTACTGTTTAAGAATTTGTTGAAAGCTTAGAAGAGATAATTTATATTAATATATTTTGTAATACTGTGAAGTGCCACAGTATTATTATTAGCAACTATACACTCCTCTATAGATTGTAAGTCCCTGGAGGGTAGGGCACTGTTTCTTTATCTACATACCTCCACTGTGTTTGTCTACCAGTAACTCTTTTTTTTTTTTTTTTTTAACTTTTTTTTTTTTAATTTTTTGATTTTTTTTATTTATTTATTTTTGTCTGTGTTGGGTCTTCGTTTCTGTGCGAGGGCTTTCTCTAGTTGCGGCGAGCGGGGGCCACTCTTCATCGCAGTGCGCGGGCCTTTCACTATCGCGGCCCCTCCAGTTGCGGAGCACAGGCTCCAGATGCGCAGGCTCAGTAGTTGTGGCTCACGGGCCTAGTTGCTCCGCGGCATGTGGGAATTTCCCAGACCAGGGCTTGAACCCGTGTCCCCTGCATTGACAGGCGGATTCTCAACCACTGCGCCACCAGGGAAGCCCCCTACCAGTAACTCTTTATTAATAAATAAAGAATGACATGAAAATAAGGACAATAAGGGTGGTTATGATAATTAGGAAAAATATCTGTGGTACTGGAGAAGATGAGTTGAGGGAAGAAATGATGATATTGGGTAAAAGTTAGGAAAATACAAGGAAAACCTGAGTTCTTGAATTGGAGCTAATAACCTAACATCAAAATATTTAGTGTACTCCAAATTCCATTGTGCCACTGGGCTATCCACTGTTTCATTAGAAGTTTGCAGTTAAGATTGTTAGAAGATTTTGCCCCTCTGGGAAATCATCCCTAACTTTTAAAGGACATTCAAGGGAAATGGTATTAGCTTTAAAGCTGAATTTCCTGGAAGGCATCTATATCATTTAGCAAAAATATACCTGTATTTCCACATTCTGTATGTGGCTAGGGGATCTACACAATTGGTGAAGTTCTTATAAATCTCAGAAAAAGAAATTCAAATCTTTGCTACTTCAAGTATGCTCTGTAGTCCTCTAAAAATCAATGATACTCTTCACAGAAAACATGAAGCTTTAGGCACATGTGTTTTCACTCTAAAACTTCTTTCTGTAACTAAAGGCAATTAGTTGTCACAGGTCCTCAATTTATTGCCATTTACCAACACTATAAATTGAATTAGGATGTACACAGAATGCACACACAACTAGACACAATTCCTGCTGAGTCAGGGGTGGGGGTAGTTTTCCCCACAAAACTCTCAGTAAAGCATCTTCTGGGAACTGCAACAGACAACCCACAAATTTCAGCCACAAATCCTGCAAACTGTATCACTGGGAAGCAGCACTTTAACTGATAGTCTGGTATTTCCAACAGATAATGTCACCACGACATTTTCAGTCTTTTACTATCACTTTTACTGAGTCCCTTTCGTATCATCCTAGAGCTGGAGCCACTTGAGCTAGAAGGGCTGAAATGCATTTTTTGTCGTTTGCCAGGCTCTGTTTTGCCTCACCAGCTGGGCCAGCACAGTGTAACCTCGCAGGCTCTTAGAGGGAGGCATCTTAGTGTCCTTACCACTAGAACAAAGATGCTGCTTGCGAAATAAGAAAATGTTCCTTCTGCCATGGCTCTCTCTTCAGTAAAGGAATGTCTACCTTATTAGGTTGAGCTGCCATGCTCATTCTGTGTTACCCCAGAAGTAATAGAGGGCAGCAATGCCCCTCAAGTCTACAGAATCAGATGGGTATTCTTGGCCAAGACTGTGTGTGTGCGTGCGTGTGTGTACGCAAATGAGTGTCTGGCAAATTTGTATAAAAATACGTATACAATATATAAGGTAATCTAACTAGTTTATCATATAGAGACTATGTTCGAAACTGAAAATCATCTGTGTCCAGGAAAGAAAACCATCAAACAAAAGATAAACATTTTAAATGGTCGTTTTCTCCCATACGTCATGACAGTAGTTATTCCCATGGCTGGTGACCTCTAATTTCAATGTCACAATCATCCCTTTGTCCTAGCTCTCTCAATTGTACATTTCCCTCTTTTGTGATAGATAGATAGGTAGGTAGATAGATATTGCATTAGTCAGGGTTATCCAGAGAAACAGAATGAATAAGATATGTGTGTGTGTGTGTGTGTGTGTGTGTGTGTGTATGCATACATATATATGGAAAGAGATTTTTTAATCTCTGATAAAGAGACTAAATTTTTTCTTTTATTCCTTGCCTAAAAGTATTCTCCCCATCATTTAAAGTAAATCACTACCATGATGAAAAATTTGGCAAAGACAAAAAAGAATAAGGGGAAAATCAAAATCACCCAAAATGGTGACTAAATAAAAACAACAACAACAAAAAAATCTTTCTACTTTGGGAAATTTCAAACATATACAAAGGTCAAAAGGATAGTATAGTGAACATCCATGTTCCAGTCATCTAGAGTCCTTAATATCAACTCCTAGCCAACCTTAGGAAAGAGATTTATTTTAAGGAAGTAGCTCACATGATTATGCAGGATGGGAAGTCCAAATCCACAGTGTGGCCCAACAGGCTTGAGACGCAGGACAGCCTATGGTGTGGATGAAGTCTGAAGGTGATCTGCTGGAGAATTCCCTCCTGCTCCAGGAGGCCAATCTTTTTATTCTATTAAGGGCTTCAACTGATTAGGTGAGGCCCACCTACATGATGGAGGGCAATCTGCTTCTCAAAGTTCACCAATTTAAATGTTAATCTTATCCAAAAGCACGTTCTTAAGTTGGCACATAAAATTAACCATCACAGATTTAGGTAGACCTATACATCTGTGTCTCTCTGTATAGATACATAGATATACCTTTTGCTCTCTCTCTCTCTCTTGCTCTCGTCAAACAGACCTGAATCCAAATAGCAACCCCAACAATTATGTGTGACTTGTGGTACGTTATTGAATCTCCAAAAGGGTCAACTTCGTCATTTATGCAATGGAGATATCACACCTCTTCCTTAAAGTCACTTTAAGGGTGAATAAGGTAAATAAGGCAATATGTATAAAACACCTGGCACCACGTCTGACACATAGCAAATGTTCAACAAATGGAAAGTGTTACCCATTCATTTCAACAAACATTTATGTACCCTGATTCTTTCCACTTCTCCACCTCTAGTGTTACCACCCTAGTTGGGTTACACTGGTGTATCTTGTCTGGGCTAGTTCAGTAGCCTCCTAAATTATTTTCTCATTTAACCCTGGAGGTAGTCAGGGAAAGCCTGACTGGTAAATTGATATTTGAGTGAAGCACAGATATACCTGGGAAAAATTTTGGTGGAAGGGGCAGAGAGGAAAAAAGAAACCCCCAAAAGCAAGAGTATTGAGGATGGTAATCCGGTTCCCTGAGTTTTGAAAAAGGGTAAACCTTTTATTCTACTCAACAACGCAAATACAGTCTTGATAAATTTGTGAAACAGTCAAAGTGAAATGAGTTATTTCTTTCTTCCTTGATGGCTGCCTCCAATGAACCCCGTGCACTGACCTATGAAAGGAAAGTGTGTCAGTTGCAAACAGAGCACACATAGGAGAGAGAGCTCACTGGGATCCAGGCTGCTCCTACTATTAAAATCAAATGTTGACTTTTGAAACATTAAAGATTAATTTTGCTATTGAATCAATATTAAAGCAGGTGGATACCCCAGATGAAGTCTCCTCCATCCAGCACTCATATTTCATGGTCTAGTCTAAATAGGATTTGATCCTTCCTGCACAAACCTTTGAACTCCTTAGTGAATGAAACAGGTGTACCAAGGCTAAGTAGCTCCAAATCTGGCATTTTAACATCTTGATGTGAAAAGACAGCAGGGGTGAGTCAAACAGAGACCTTTAACTCAAATCCACAAAATCAAGAAAGCCAGCACAATGCCTGCCTGTGAGTTGTAAAGGGAAATGAGAAATCCATAACCTGCACATTGGCCTGCACAAAACCAATCAGTTTAGGTAGGTTTTTCAGTAATGTGCCCATTTTCTCCTAAATAAGCTGTTGCTTTGGGTCTACCATTGATTAAAACTCTGACAAAACATAAACATGAGATTTTTGCGACTTCGGCAGAATATAAACAAGCCACTTTCATATGGCAATTAGCTGGTTTGTTTTTCCTGCCTTTCTCGACTGTTTTTTTTTTCCCTACATGTTTTTTTGTTTTTGTTTTTGTTTTTTTTGTTTTAATTAATTTATTTTTTATTTTTGGCTGTGTTTGGTCTTCGTTTCTGTGCGAGGGCTTTCTCCAGTTGTGGCAAGCAGGGGCCACTCTTCATTGCGGTGCGCGGGCCTTTCACTGTTGTGGCCTCTCTTGTTGTGGGGCACAGGCTCCAGACGCGCAGGCTCAGTAGTTGTGGCTCACGGACCTAGTTGCTCCGCGGCATGTGGGATCTTCCCGGACCAGGGCTCGAACCCGTGTCCCCTGCATTGGCAGGCAGATTCTCAACCACTGCGCCACCAGGGAAGCCCTCTTGACTGTTTTTGAAGGGTTTCAAGTTTAAGCTGTCTTTGTCCTCTGCAAAAACGGGAACTAGCTTTGATTGACTAAAGCTCTGAGTTTGATGAGAAGGATTATTTTTATTTTTTCTGCACAGAAGGCTTAAAAGAAAAAGGATTTGTATCTGTAGACAAAATTTTTTTTCTTTTTAATTTTATTTAATTTATTTTTGGCTGCATTGGGTCTTCGTTGCTGCGTGCGGGCTTTCTCTAGTTGCGGCGAGCGGGAGCTGCTCTTTGTTGCAGTGTGCAGTCTTCTCATTGCGGTGGCTTCTCTTGTTGTGGAGCACGGGCTCTAGGTGCGTGGGCTTTAGTAGTTGTGGCTTGTAGGCTCAGCAGTTGTGGCTCGTGGACTCTAGAGCACAGGCTCAGTAGTTGTGGCGCACGGGCTTAGTTGCTCTGCGGCATATGCGATCTTCCCGGACCAGGGCTCGAACCCGTGCCCCCTGCATTGACAGGTGGATTCTCAACCACTGCACCACCAGGGAAGTCCCAGAAAAAATGTTTTTAAAGGTAGACAGGAAAGTGGAAGGTTGCTTCCAGGGTAGAAAATATTCCCTCGGGCTAGGGTGGGGCAGAAGGTAAAGAGGAGAGCTGGGCCACCCTAGAGAAGAAAGGACTTCTAGGTGGGCAAGTACTAGGTGTAATACCTCATGGGCAATATTGCTGAGTCTCCTGCATCCCCAGGATGGCACAAAGCCACAAAGGACACCACGAGGGGCAGTGTTCAAACACTCAGAGAGGGGAGAGAGGGAGTCATAATCCTTAGCACCACTTCATTTTTGCAAGCATGACAATCATTCTTGCAAGCATGGAAAATCTGTGCCCGGGGACCTTGTCTGTGGTCCCCTTAGTGTGTGTGTGTCATCACCTAGCACCTCTACAGAGGTCACCTACCAGTCTTGATGCCTCTCTGTGCCCCTAGATTTTATGAGGCCATACTCTAAGGGGGAAGTGTCCCTCTCGACATCTCTGGGCACCCACACAAAAACAAGAGAGTTTGGATGGAGCAACTCCAGAACCGATAAAGCAGGTTAACGATGCCTCCCTTCTATGTAACTTATCTAGGAACTTTTTTTGTCTCATGTAAATAAGCATAAATTGTGTAATCAACCTTATTGGGCAGCACTCTGCAAAAACTGGAAACTTCTTTGCTATATTTCCCTCACAGGAAGGGTTTTAATAATTATTCTCACTGAACCTTTACACAGAACATTGCAATATGTGATATCCAGAGTCTTGAAAAGAACAAAGCACTTAATTTGCATTTAAAATTGTTCTGTTTTTTTCTTATGATACAAATGAACTTATTTACAAAACAGAAACAGATTCACACACTTAGAGAACGAACTTATGGTTACCACGGGGGGAAGTGTGGGGCAGGGATAAATTAGGTGGTTGGGATTAAAAGATACACACTACTATATTTAAAACAGATCACCAACAAGGACCTACTGTATAGCACAGGGAACTGTGCTTAGTATTCTGTAATAACCTAAATGGGAAAAGAATTGAAAAAGGATACATGTATATGTATTAATATAACTGAATCATTTTGCTGTACACCTGAAACTAACATAACATTGTTAATCAACTATACTGCAATATAAATAAAATAAAATTTTTTTAAAAAATTGGTTATTTTCATTTGTTTTTTTTGTTTTTTTATACTGCAGGTTCTTATTAGTCATCAATTTTATACACATCAGTGTATACATGTCAATCCCAATCGCCCAATTCAGCACACCACCATCCCCATCCCACCACGGTTTTCCCCCCTTGGTGTCCATACGTTTGTTCTCTACATCTGTGTCTCAACTTCTGCCCTGCAAACCGGTTCATCTGTACCATTTTTCTGGGTTCCACATACATGTGTTAATATACGATATTTTTTTTTCTCTTTCTGACTTACTTCACTCTGTATGACAGTCTCTAGATCCATCCACATCTCAACAAATGACTCAATTTCGTTCTTTTTTATGGCCGAGTAATATAGCATTGTATATATGTACCACGACTTCTTTATCCATTCGTCTGTTGATGGGCATTTAGGTTGCTTCCATGACCTGGCTATTGTAAATAGTGCTGCAATGAACATTGGGGTGCATGTGTCTTTTTGAATTATGGTTTTCTCTGGGTATATGTCCAGTAGTGGGATTCCTGGATCATATGGTAATTCTATTTTTAGTTTTTTAAGGAACCTCCATACTGTTCTCCATAGTGGCTGTATCAATTTACATTCCCACCAACAGTGCAAGAGGGTTCCCTTTTCTCCACACCCTCTCCAGCATTTGTTGTTTGTAGATTTTCTGATGAAGCCCATTCTAACTGGTGTGAGGTGATACCTCACTGTAGTTTTGATTTGCATTTCTCCAATAATCAGTGACATTGAGCAGCTTTTCATGTGCTTCTCGGCCATCTGTATGTCTTCTTTGGAGAAATGTCTATTTAGGTCTTCTGCCATTTTTGGATTGGGTTGCTTGTTTCTTTAATATTGAGCTGCATAAGCTGTTTATATATTTTGGAGATTAATCCTTTGTCTGTTGATTCGTTTGCAAATATTTTCTCCCATTCTGAGGGTTGTCTTCTTGTCTTGTTTATGGCTTCCTTTGCTGTGCAAAAGCTCTGAAGTTTCATTAGGTCCATTTGTTTATTTTTGTTTTTCTTTCCATTACTCTAGGAGGTGGATCAAAGAAGATCTTGCTGTGATTTATGTCAAAGAGTGTTCTTCCTATGTTTTCCTCTAAGAGTTTTATAGTGTCCGGTCTTACATTCAGGTCTCGAATCCATTTTGAGTTTATTTTTGTGTATGGTGTTAGGGAGTGTTCTAATTTGATTCTTTTACATGTAGCTGTACAGTTTTCCCAGCACCACTTATTGAAGAGACTATCTTTTCTCCACTGTGTATCTTTGCCTCCTTTGTCATCGATTAGTTGACCATAGGTGTGTGGGTTTATCTCTGGGCTTTCTATCTTGTTCCATTGATCTATGTTTCTGTTTTTGTGCCAGTACCATATTGTCTTGATTACTGTAGCTTTGTAGTATAGTCTGAAGTCAGGGAGTCTGATTCCTCCAGGTGCATTTTTTTCCCTCAGGTCTGCTTTAGCTATTTGGGGTCTTTTGTGTCTCTATAGAAATTTTAAGATGATTGGTTATAGTTATGTAAAAAATGCCATTGGTAATTTGATAGGGATGCATTGAATCTGTAGATTGCTTTGGGTAGTATAGATATTTTCACAATATTGATTCTTCCAATCCAAGAACATGGTATATCTCTCCATCTGTTGGTATCATCTTTAATTACTTTCATAAATGTCTTATAGTTTTCTGCATACAGGTCTTTTGTTTCTCTAGGTAGGTTTATTCCTAGGTATTTTATTCTTTTTGTTGCAATGGTAAATGGGACTGTTTCCATAATTTCTCTTTCAGATTTTTCATCATTAGTGTATAGGAATGCAAGAGATTTCTGTGCATTAATTTTGTATCCTGCAACTTTACCAAATTCATTGATTAGCTCTAGTAGTTTTCTGGTGGCATTTTTAGGATTCTCTATGTATAGTATCATGTCATCCGCAAACAGTGACAGTTTTACTTCTTCTTTTCCAATTTGTATTTCTTTAATTTCTTTTTCTTCTCTGATTGCTGTGGCTAGAACTGCCAAATCTATGTTGAATAATAGTGGTGAGAGTGGACATCCTTGTCTCGTTCCTGATCTTAGAGGAAATGCTTTCAGTTTTTCACCATTGAGAATGATGTTTGCTGTGGGTTTGTCGTATATGGCCTTTATTATGTTGAGGTAGGTTTCCTCCATGCCCACTTTCTGGAGAGTTTTTATCATAAATCGGTGTTGAATTTTGTCAAAAAGTTTTTCTGCATCTATTGAGATGATCATATGGTTTTTCTTCTTCAATTTGTTAATATGGTGTATCACATTGATTGATTTGCATATATTGAAGAATCCTTGCATCCCTGGGATAAATCCCACTTGATCATGGTGTATAATCCTTTAATGTGTTGTTGGATTCTGTTTGCTAGTATTTTGTTGAGGATTTTTGCATCTATATTCATCAGTGATATTGGTCTGTAATTTTCTTTTTTTGTAGTATCTTTCTCTGGTTTTGGTATCAGGGTGATGGTGGCCTCACAGAATGAGTTTGGGAGTGTTCCTTCCTCTGCAATTTTTTGGAAGAGTTTGAGAAGGATGGGTGTTAGCTCTTCTCTAAATGTTTGATAGAATTCACCTGTGAAGCCATCTGGTCCTGGACTTTTGTTTGTTGGAAGATTTTTAATCACAGTTTCAATTTCATTACTTGTGATTGGTCTGTTCATATTTTCTATTTCTTCCTGGTTCAGTCTTGGAAGCTTATACCTTTCTAAGAATTTGTCCATTTCTTCCAGGTTGTCCATTTTATTGGCATAGAGTTGCTTGTAGTGGTCTCTTAGGATGCTTTGTATTTCTGCGGTGTCTGTTGTAACTTCCCCTTTTCATTTCTAATTTTATTGAGTCCTCGCCCTCCTTTTCTTGATGAGTCTGGCTAATGGTTTATCAATTTTGTTTATCTTCTTAAAGAACCAGCTTTTAGTTTTATTGATCTTTGCTATTGTTCTCTTTGTTTCTATTTCATTTATTTCTGCTCTGATCTTTATGATTTCTTTCCTTCTGCTAACTTTGGGTTTTGTTTGTTCTTCTTTCTCTAGTTCCTTTAGGTGTAAGGTTAAGTTGTTTATTTGAGATTTTTCTTGTTTCTTGACGTAGGCTTGTATAGCTATAAACTTCCCTCTTAGAACTGCTTTTGCTGCATCCCATAGGTTTTGGATCATCGTGTTTTCATTGTCATTTTTCTCTAGGTATTTTTTGATTTCCTCTTTGATTTATTCAGTGATCTCTTCGTTATTTAGTAACGTAGTGTTTAGCCTCCATGTGTTTGTGTTTTTTACGTGTTTTTCCCTGTAATTCATTTCTAATCTCACAGCATGGCAGTCAGAAAAGATGTTTGATATGATTTCAATTTTCTTAAATTTACTGAGGCTTGACTTGTGACCCATAATGTGATCTATCCTGGAGAATGTTCTGTGAACACCTGAGAAGAAAGTGTAATGTGCTGGTTTTCGATGGAATGTGCTATAAATATCAATTAAATCTATCTGGTCTATTGTGTCATTTAAAGCTTCTGTTTCCTTATTTATTTTCACTTTGGATGATCTGTCCATTGGTGGAAGTGAGGTGTTAAAGTCCCCCACTATTATTGTGTTATTGTCGATTTCCTCTTTTATAGTTGTTAGCAGTTGCCTTATGTATTGAGGTGCTCCTGTGTTGGGTGCATATATATGTATAATTGTTATGTCTTCTTCTTGGATTGATCCCTTGATCATTATGTAGTGTCCTTCCTTGTCTCTTGTAACATTCTTTATTTTAAAGTCTATTTTATCTGATATGAGTATAGCTACTCCAGCTTTGTTTTGATTTCCATTTGCATGGAATACCTTTTTCCATCCCCTCACTTTCAGTCTGTATGCGTCCCTAGGTTTGAAGTGGGTCTCTTGTGGACAGCATATAGATGGGTCTTGTTTTTGTATCCATTCAGCAAGCCTGTGTCTTCTGGTTGGAGCACTTTATCCATTCTTGTTTAAGGTAATTATCGATATGTATGTTCCTATAACCATTTTCTTAATTGTTTTGGGTTTATTTTTTATTTTTTATTTTTTTTAGGATTTTCTTATTTATTTATTTATTTATTTATTTATTTATTTATTTTTGGCTGTGTTGGGTCTTCGGTTCGTGCGAGGGCTTTCTCCAGTTGCGGCAAGCGGGGGCCACTCTTCATCGCGGTGCGGGGACCGCTCTTCATCGCGGTGCGCGGGCCTTTCTCTATCGCGGCCCCTCCCGTCGCGGGGCACAGGCTCCAGACGCGCAGGCTCAGCAATTGTGGCTCACGGGCCCAGCCGCTCCGCGGCATGTGGGATCTTCCCAGACCAGGGCTCGAACCCGTGTCCCCTGCATTAGCAGGCAGACTCTCAACCACTGCGCCACCAGGGAAGCCCCTTGGGTTTATTTTTGTAGATCCATTTTTTTCTCTTGTGTTTACCACTTAGAGAATTTCCTTTAGCATTTGTTGTAGAGCTGGTTTGGTGGTGCTGAATTCTCTTAGCTTTTGCTTGTCTGTACAGCTTTTGATTTCTCCATCAAATCTAAATGAGATCCTTGCAGGGTAGAGTAATCTTGGTTGTAGATTCTTCCCTTTCATCACTGTAAGTATATCATGCCACTCCCTTCTGGCTTGCAGAGTTTCTGCTGAGAAATCAGCTGTTAACCTTATGGGAGTTCCCTTGTATGTTATTTGTCATTTTTCCCTTGCTGCTTTCAATAATTTTTCTTTGTCTTTAATTTTTGCCAATTTGATTACTATGTGTCTCAGTGTGTTTCTCCTTGGGTTTATCCTGTATGGGACTTGCTGTGCTTCCTGGACTTTGGTGGCTATTTCCTTTCCCATGTTAGGGAAGTTTTTGACCAAAATCCCTTCAAATATTTTCTTGGGTCCTTTCTCTCTCTCTTCTCCTTCTGGGACCCCTATAATGTGAATGTTGTTGCAATTAATGTTGTCCCAGAGGTCTCTTAGGCTGTCTTCATTTCCTTTCATTCTTTTTTCTTTGCTCTGTTCCATAGCAGTGAATTCCACCATTCTGTCTTCCAGGTCACTTATCCGTTCTTCTGCCTCAGTTATTCTGCTATTGATTCCTTCTAGTGTAGTTTTCATTTCAGTTATTGTATTGTTCATCTCTGTTTGTTTGTTCTTTAATTCTTCTAGGTCTTTGTTAAACATTTCTTGCATCTTCTCGATCTTTGCCTCCATTGTTTTTTCGAGGTCCTGGATCATTTTCACTATCATTATTCTGAATTCTTTTTCTGGAAGGTTGCCTATCTCCACTTCATTTAGTTTTTTTTCTGTGGTTTTATCTTGTTCCTTCATCTGGTACATAGCCCTCTGCCTTTTCATCTTGTCTATCTTTCTGTGAATGTGGGTTTTGTTCCACAGGCTGTAGGATTGTAGTTCTTCTTGCTTCTGCTCTCTGCCCTCTGGTGGTTGAGGCTATCTAAGAGGCTTGATGGGAGGGTCGCAAATTTTTTTTTTTTTTTTATATAGGAAACACAGCTTCTGCTAAGTTCTTTCTGTTCAATTAGCAAGAAACCCTGACTGTGGGAGGTGAGTCTCCTGGACTGTTAAAGGTTATAAATTAGCATCACTATTTTGATGATTTCCAAAAGAGATGACGGAGTGAAACCACATCAAGATACAGGATAAGAGAACTGGCTGCCTGGGTTTATTTCAGAGACAGCCCCTCACCACGTTGACAGTTTCCTCTTCTAGCAGTTCCTAATGGGAAGACAGATGGGCTCCCTCTTCACTAGTGAGTGACCCAGAGACAGAGTTATACCCACCAACCCTCTAGTTCAAGCAGAGATATTTTCAGAAAATATGTCAGATTCTGCCCCATGTTCTCATCTCCTTTGGGAATACAGCACATTGCCTGCTCCTTTAGAACTGCCATATAATTGGACTCAAAAGAGATAGCAACTATTTATACTTATCCTCCCCACACCTCCTTGGTTCACCTCCATCATTATATATATATATATATATATATATACACACACACACATACATATACATATATATGTATACATACCCACACATATACACATACAACCATCACTTTTCAAAAAAAAATGAAAACTTTAGTATCTTCCTATTTCCTGGTCAATTCAGAGTAAATAGTTCCGTAAAGTTTTTCTTCATCCGAATTATTTGAGTTTTGCAAATAAGGAAAGAAAAATCACTGTGTCTTCAATAGGTTTGCTATGCTTTAGAATTTAATACAAATAAGGCAGGTATTATAAATTTCCTTCAAATCTCGTGGTGAGCTTTTCCAAATAGCTTAAGTCCTGTCACCATCACTTTTCCATTTTCTGTAAAGAACATGAGGCTGTTTTCCCACTCCTGACACCACGACTGGCTGGCACATAAAACCAGGTAGCTGCAGGCAATTGACTATAAAGATGCATTCCTCCCACAACTTATTGATCCCCCTGGAATCTGACTGCAACTACTGTTACTTTTCCTTGGAAATTGCTCTTGCTAAGGTTACTCATGACCTTGCAGAGTCAATCCAATGAACATATTTTGGTGCCTACTTTGGCATCTCCCTTACACTCTTCTCATTTGATACACTCTCCCCAACAGGCCTATGATTTCTTAATCTGTATCTCTAGTTCCAACAGCCTCCTAAATATCTCTACTTGGGGGTCCCAGAGAATCTCCAACTCAGCATGGTCTAACCACGCTTGGGTATTTTTCAGCCTTCTTTCCTTATAAACCTGTTCATCTTGAATCTCCCACCCTGGTGACTGGTACCATCCACACGTCCCTTAGTGGGATGAGAATTGTTGAAAGAGGCGAGAAGGGTCCCACAGGGCCAGGCATAAACCTGGAAGAGAAGTGTATCAAGGTCAAGGTGGACACCTAAATTAGGGTTGTGTGCACAGCTAATGGCCAGCGGGAAGTGGACTTGGAGAGAGTCTACTGGAGGCCAGAACCAAGGGGACCCAAAAACAGGAGGCCAAGTGCCAGTGAGAATGACAGAGCAAGACAGGAAATCTGAGAAAACTACTTACAAAAAAAAAGAGGATGAGACAAGCCATTATGTACTAGAAGAGGGTGCAGGTAGAGAAAGGACAGTCAGTGCTTTACAAGACACTTTTACACTTTTATTTCTTTTGAGTAACAACTCTTATAGAGATGAGGATTTGAGTAACACACCCCATGTCACAGAGTTGGAAAGCGAGAAAACCTGGTGTCGGACCTTGGCCACTGATATCGTGTCCCTAGTCACATGTGCACCTGCAGTCCAGTCAAGTTTAGGGCCATCCAAATGAAGGTGGCAACATCTGTAACTTCTAAAATGACATTGATATTCCAGCTGCAGCTGTACTTTCTGTTGTAAAGTTCTCATTTTCTGCTCCCTCCTACCTCTACCTGTGACCTTGAGGTCAAGAGAAGACAAACATTTTTCTTCAGTAGGCTCTGCCATTTCCCAATAACAATTATTTGCATGAAAAGCCACCAAAAAGGACTAGAAAGGAGAGCTTGATATATTACTGACAGGGCTGAGGGACTGATTCATTCTGACTTGAGCTCACTACTTTTATGACTCAGATTTTTAAAAAAATTCCTAATTGAAAACCACAAGTGTTCAGTACCAAAGCCAATCATCACAGAGGAAGAGAAAGAGTTTTCTTTTGTCTTTCAATGTGAGTCTTTAAATGGTCACCTTTGTTATGAGATGGACTTCTTGGCAATTCAGTTCATTTTAGAACATGATGGGCTGTGACTCTAAAATTCCATATTTGCAAAGTGGGAATTAAACAAAACAGAACAAAAAGCAAATGCTGAAGGAAGCACCAGTTTCAAAAATCAACTTACAAATTGTGTACAAGCTAATTACCAATATTTTACCTCATGGATGCTTAGGAAGGCAACAATAGTCTCATTGTTCTACTACATTTCATAAATTATGATAATCTGTGGTTTATGATGTGCTTATAAAGGCGGTAATCTTTAGAAGAACTGGCCATTATGCACACCTAGATTGTTTAAAATTGCAGCAGTGTGGGATGAGCCTGTGTAATGAACAACTCTGATTGGATTTTTTCTCGTTTTTGGAGAAAAACTGGGCTGCTAAATAAATGTTTAAAGTTAAATTATATTTCCCTCGTATGCAAAATACAGTTTAAAATCATTTTTTCTTTTCTTTCTAAAAATTATAAATATGACAGAACCAATGGAAAGTAGAAACAACAAAATGAATCACATACAATAATGCTACTACCCCAATATAACAATTGTTATCATTTTTGTGTGTATGTATTCCCTTCCTGTGTTTTTCACATGTATGTATTTTACATGGTGATGATACACAATTCCACTGAGTAGATACATCATAGCTTACTAAACCATTCTCCTGTTTTGCTTTTGGGTTCCTTCTGGATTTCCATTATAAGCTTTGGCTTTTAAAAATGCTTAATGGATAGAGAATATGATTGTCATTGTTTTCCCAACAGGGGGAATGGTGTCACCCTAGTCTATCCTAAACCAATATAAGCCCAAATCACTTATGAACCATTTTTTGGATGCATCCACTGATCTCTGCTGGCCTCTGATGTGGTTAAATACATGTTTCCACCACTGTGTCATTAAGCCTAAAATGGCTCTGCTCCAAAAGACCTGGGGTCCTTTGTGTTGTGTTGCACACAAAAATGGCTAACACCTGCAACCGTAATAGAATACGTCCCCATTTGGCCCTCTAATCGCTTGGTAAAAAGACAGATCATATTTCTAAAACCCAGATGTTTATCTCAGTGTAGCTTAGTGGTGATGAGCCTGGGTTTTAAAATCAAGCTGACTTGGGTTCAAGCTCTGATTTTGCTCCTTTCTTCTGTGGGCAGGGCAGCTGCCTTGTTCTACTCCTGGAACACATTCAGATTAGAGCCTAGATGAATGGCGTCCCCTGGAGGAGTGCAGTGTAGAGCCACTTACCTAGACCTCAGTGGCAATGCACTCATGGAGTTGTACAAGGTAGCTGCTCAGGCTTTGGGTAAGTTACTTAATCTCTGAGTCTCAGCTTCCAAATGTGTAAAACTGGGGAGTGATAATAATACCTCGTTACTGTTGTGCTAATTATAGGGGAGAATATTGTAGTAAAGTTTTTGGTGTAGTGCCTGACTATAGTAAGACCTCAATACATGTTAACTCCTATTATAATTTTTCCAAAAATGTATGCTTTTCAATAGAAGGACTTAGAAAGATTAAGTTCTTTTGTATGCTTTTCCATCATGTGGTTGGTTTCTGTTCTTGATTACTACATTAGTCTGCTCAGAATGGAAGAACAGCATGAAAAAGGATAGAATAGAATAACCATCTGTTCATATTCTCCATCCCTGAGCCTGAGGCTGATCTAATTTTATCTTAAACCAGAGTCATAAATTATCCCTGAACTAAACTGCTTATAATCCCAAAGCTCTTGAGAAATCAGTTGTGGGAATCTCCCTTAGCTTGGATGGGATTCAGTGAGGCCCCAAGCTGGGAGTAGTTGAGGGCTAGGGACTGAGTAGAGCTAGAAGACATGCAGGGCTAGTCAAGTTCAGAATGCTGAGAGAGGATCTGAAAGGCAGCCGTATTCAGGAACGGTCAAAGAAACAGAAGGTGAGCACAGTCATAAGAGTCTCTAGAAAAATCATTCGTCAATCTAATAAACACCACCGAATGCCACTATGTGCTAATTCTTGGGAATAAAGAAGGAAATGAACATTAAGTTTACCATCACTTACTCTCTTGAGGCTTATCTGCTTTTGTTTATATCTTGGGATGGGATGGGGTAGACTGAGTCAAAGTAAAGAGTATCAGTGGAATAGACATAGAACTCAGGTTCCAGTCCCATCACAGATCTTGGAGCCAATCAGATGCCTCCTAAAGCAGCTATAGCTCTCCAAGTTTACCCGGCTTAATTCCTCCAGTGGCTGATAGATCAGGAGGGAAAGAGATCCCCTATGAGGTCAGCCAATATGTCTTGCCTTCCTGCTTCTTATTCCAACTCCACAGGGATTGGGAACAGCTCCAACTATTTGAGGACAGAACTGAAGAATCGGGGTGGTAGAGAGCATGTAAAAGAGCTACTCAGTTGGATACAGTCTAACCCAGGCTGGACTCCCTCAAGGAACCAGTTCCTAATGAATCAAATTGGACTTTGGACTTGCAAATTGAGAGAAGAATGTTCAAGAAGAGAAAACGGAATCTGAAACTGGACGGTATGCTACAAATTAAGATATTTTGGATCTGAACACTTCTCCCCATGATGACAGTTTAATAATGCTGATTCCTCAGCATAAAATGTAGTTTTTGTCAGATAGATTTTAAGCATAATTTACTTTAACCATCCTACTGCGGTTCTGAGACAGCCAACTCTGTCAGAGCGATTTCAATTTGTCCTTTAGGTCGTCCAAATGATCTTGTCTCAGGTGTGAAGCCCCGAAATCCATGCACAAGTTTCTTTATAAATTACTTATCTTTTAGATGGTGTGTATTTACCACGTCACCATGTTTCCATTTAGGTTTAAGTTTGTAGGACATGACTCATGTCATATTTCTAGAAGGCCAAAGCTAAGTGAATATGCTTCAATACAGTCACATTCAACGTTGCAATTAATCTTGCAAACTTCACTTAAGGAAGGTGTAAAGTAAGACAATAATTCACTCTAAAGTCATTGGTTTAGGCCTTCAAAGTCATTTCTCATTCCAGCAATAAGGAGGATTGCTTTTCTGGGAAGAAATAAAAGTATACACATGATACTTGTAATACGAATATAACATGTTTGACTTCCTATGGAGACCTTTATCCATCTGCAAAGTTCTTGCTTCTAAGTCAGGTATCCTGCTCTTCCAAGTGAATTAACATTTCCACAAGATGGTGAGAGGGGATGTGGCATGGAAGAGAAGGCTTGAGGGGCAGTGGCCGAGGAGGGTCTACATTCCAGAAGAGGGAGAAGGTAAGTGGAGGATGGCTAAAGACATCAGGATTTGAGGGCCTCTTCAGAGCCAATTCTAGACATAGGTAGTACAGGAGGTTAAGGATTGTTTGGTTAAAAGGGACAGAAACTTACTCCAGTGAGCTTAAGAAAAAGGGGTGTGTGTGTGTATGTTTAAAGACTCCACGGCAAGAAGCACAGTGTGGTCTCAGAAAAGAATGGAAACACCTCTGGAAAAGATCTTGGTCTTTCCAACGTTACATGGGCTCTCACCTTTGTTCTTCTCAAGGTTTCCACTTCATTTTACTCTCTCATAGACTGCCTTTTTGTGTTTTTAGATGGACAGGCCAAAAAAAATGGCTACAGGCCTCAACTTTGCATCATTTACTGTTCTACGCCTGCCATAGAATCACCAGAGCCTCTGAGTCCCAAATCCAAATTCTTATGGGATAGACTCTAATTGGCTCAGCTTGGATCAGGCATCCATTGGGCTGGTTGCCCACTCAGCCCGGGTGATAGAGGAAGATTCTCTGAGAAGCGGTTTTGGGGTGGGAGAAATAATTGGCAGAGGAAATGATTTATAAAACACAATGGCAATTCTTTAGCAAAATTTCTTCTCCTCTGTTTGTTACTTAATTATAATCACTGTTTTAGTTCTTTGAAGCAGATCAGAAAGTACTGTTAAAATACATGTATACCCTCACAGGGGTATATACATTAATTCACTAGCACCTGTTTTAAGATCCTATCACAAAAGAATCAGGTTAACCAGTTAATTACCTATCCAGCCAATAACCAATAGCCTACAAATTCCCTGAAGGGAAAGGGTCAAGGACAAATAAAGTGTGCTTTCCATTAAGGAGAAAGAGAAAATGGTTACAGTCATGTAGTTACCTAGAGGCTGTGATGCATGGAGGTTACTGGGTATCCACAAGCCTGACTTGGTTCAGCCCATTATGGATCCCAAGTCCCTCCCACCTCTATGCCTTTGCTCATGGACACATTCATCCTCTTCTTCACCTGGCTAACTCCTACCCTCTTTACAGGACTGCCGTGGATTGAATTATATTTCCCCCAAAGATACATTGATCCGAGGTACCTGCGATTGTGTTATTTGGAAATAGGGTATTGCAGATGTAATCAAGTTAAGATGAGGTCAGGGATTAGGGTGGACCCTAAACCCGACGAATGGTGTCTTTACAAGAAGAAGGAGATTTGGAGACAAACACACATGCAGGGAATAAGGCTATGACGATGTAGGCAGAGACTGATATAGTGATGTAGGTACAAGCTGAGGAGCACCAAGGATGCCACCAGAGGTGAAAAGAGCAAGGAAGGATTTCTTTCTAGAGCCTTCAGTGTTAGAAGGGCCCTGTGACACCTTGCTTTTAGACTTCTAACCTCCAGAACTGTGAGAGAATAAGTTTCTGTTATTTTAAGCCACCCAGTTTGTGTTACTTCATTATGGAAGCCACAAGAAACTAATGCCAGTGCTATGCTCAGGTGCTGTCACTCCTGGGTTTGCTTCCCAGCTGACATTTGCTATAGACTAAATGTTTGTGTCCCCCCAAAGTTCATATGTTAAAATCCTAACCCCCAATGTTATGGTTTAGGAGGTGGGGCCTTTTGGAGGTGATTAGGTCATGAGGGTGCAGCCCTCATGAATGGGATTAGTGCCCATAAAAGAGTGGCCCTAGAGAGATCTCTTGCCCCTTCCACCATTTGAGACACAGGGAGGAGACAACCATCTTTGAACTAGGAATCAAATTCTCACCAGACATTAAAGTTGCCAGCATCCTGATCTTGGACTTGCCAGCCTCTGGGATGGTGAGAAATAAATTTCTGTTCTTTATAAGCCACCTAGTATACAGTTTTTTGTTTTAGCAGCCTGAATGGACTAAGGCAACATTCAAAGACTGTGTTGGTGTCCTTTCTCTGTACTACCATCCCCATCCTGTGCTTCTTGCTGCCATCGCTACCATCTTGCCATCATAGTAGAGATGAAACTGGTCTATAACTGTGTGCTTTTCTGTCTCTGGATTGTAAAGATTCTGAAGTACCAGAAACTGTCCTTATTTTATATTGCCAGTGCCTAGCAGTTTGTTGGGAATAAGTGTGTATTAAAATGAGATGAAGATTATTTCCATATGTATTAAATCTACAATGCTCTTGTGTAAAGATATTTACATCTCAAGAATTTAAGACATGCAAGTGTGGAACAAATTAAACTCACATTGTTGAATTTCACCCTATACCTCAAAATATGCTACAGGAAGAAATTAGGGAGCCAAAATAATTGAATAACTGCATATATCAACTTCTATTTGGTTGCCCCCAGCCCTGGTAAGATACGGAAAAGTTTTTTGAATGAAAAAAGTATACTTCTTTGAGGAAAAAAAGAGGTCCTGGGTTGGTTTTGTAAATTTAACTCTCCCTAGAATCCCTTTCCATTCAAATAAAGTAATTGTAATTCATGAAATCAGAAATGTGGTACAAATGCAGATGAAGATAAATAGCACATGAGCCATCGGAGGCAGGCAGATTCACGGGGGAAATTAGAAGCTGTCGTCGGGAGAGTTAATGGAAAGTCCACTAATCCCAATTTTCAGGCAGGATCAATGGAGCTGTGTGCTTCCCATGCAATTTGCTCTTACACGAGGTCTGCTTCTCCGAAGAGGACGGGGGCGCTGGTTCCATTTACCCCGTCACCCCCGCCGCCCCGCCAAGTACATATTAGCTGCTACAATGCCATTTTGAGATGTCTGCTATACATTTGGGACATGTTTTAATTTTGCTAAATAAAGAATTAGCTAAGAGATTCTCTGTGTTATATAGGGATACTCTTTCTCTCTAGTGTGAATAATCACTATTTAGTGTTAGATTATTCTTCAGATAAGCAGCACAGATTGTCTGCTGGGTGGCACGTAGCTCAGGGGGCGCTGGGCAGACAGTCTTATCAACACGTTAAATGGCATAATTACACATTCTATAATGCATGTCACTATGGTACTTGGGCGGACAGAGTCTATTTTTATCTATTTTTTCACACTCCAAAGAGCTTCAACTTCTAGAACAAGATTCCAAGCTTAGACACTTGAGAATCATTTTTCCATTGTATTTGTTATATTCACTTAACTAAGTTAAGTGGTAAACATTGGGGTTGCTTTCCCAACTGTCATTCCATTTTTGATGAGTATTCTAATCCTGGTCAGGGAATGGCTTAGGAATGGATGTGTAACACAATTCTGGTCCATGAGATGTGAGAGAAACTTGCTGGTGTGGGTGAGGGTGTATATTCTAGGAACTATGTCCTTGCTCTTGAGAGAGTCACAGGAAGAGAAGGTCTCTCTTCTACCTCTGGACACTGGTCTGGATGTAAGACTGAAACTGCTGCAGCCATCTTGCTACTTGAGGGCAAAAACCTCATCAAGATGGCAGAGAAATGAAAGAACTCGGGGCCCTTAATGACATCTTTAAGCCAATGGATCAAAGAACCTTGAGGTCTCCTCTATGTGGAGACTTGCCGTTAATATTAAGTAATAAATTTCCTCATTATTAAGCCAGGTTTTGTTAGTTGCATCTGAAGGCAATACAAACTGCTACCCTAGGCTTAAATTCCATTGTAGAAATGGCAAGCCAGTGACCAAACTGCAATCAACAACTGAGTCACTATCTGTAGTGGACATGTTTTTGCTGCCTAAACCTTCTTTGATCTGCTTTCCTTTCCGATTCTTATTCCATGTAATTTCAGGGGCTGACCCTCCCTCTACCTCCACAAGGGTCTCTGACCCATGATCTGGCCACTGAGATTACCCCAGCAACCTGGCTGCACTGACTGGTTCCAGGATGGACTTATGATTAAAACTAAGCCAATGAGCAGCAGCAACAGGAATCTTACTTTAACTGTTAGGAAAGGGGGACCTTTTTCTATTAGAGTTGGTGAACTGTTAGCTTATAGTCTTAGAGATGCCAGTGGCTACTTCTGCCATCACCTGGAAAGAGCCTCGATGAGAATGGAGCCAACACAGGGGAATGTAACAGAGCGAGTACATGTTCCATAATAACATGTGTCTTATCCATGTGGGTTGCTATAACAAAATACCATAGACTGGGTGGCTTAAAACAATTTCTCACAGCTCTGGAGGCTGGGAAATCCAAGATTAAAACCCTGGCAGATCTGGTGTCTGATAAGGACCTATTCCTCGTTCATAGATGTGCCACAGGGGCAAGAGAGCTCTCTGGGGCCTCTTTAATAAGGGCACTAATGCTGTGGATGAGGGCTCCACCCTCATGACCTAATCACCTCTCAAAGCCCCTTTCTTTTAATACCATCACATTGGCAGTTAAGATTTCAACCTATGAATTTTGGGGGACACACACATTCAGCTCATAACAACACGGACCCCCAACCCTGCCAGAAGATCAGCTCTACACTTGGACTTTTCAGTGACATAAGCTCAGAAGGTCCTTTTGGCTTAAATCAGTTTGAGCCTGTTTCTTTACTTGCAATTAAAAGGCTCCTAATGAATACAAAATTACATTGATAGCTACCATTTTCTGAATACCAATTATGTTCCAGGCATATTACATCATTATCACTAGGCTCACAGTGACTCTGGAGTGGAATATGTATCCCTTTACAGATGAAAGTGCTGAATCTCAGAGGGTTTTTTAATGATATGCCCACTTCACATGCTATCGACAAGCAGTGTTAAGTTACAAACCCAGGTCTGTTAGACTCCAAAGACTGTGTGCTTTCCCTTATACCATCTCTCATCACTGGATTAGTAACATCCACACTGCATTTCAGAGACCCCATACGATTTTTTACATCTGTGTAAGTACTAATTTATCTTTTTAGTAAAAGACAGCAATGGATTCAAATTTCTGTTACTACTTCTCCCCTCATTTCCCAGTATTTTTTGTACACAGATGGAGCTACTTGATGGAACACTTCTAATTTCCCACTTTCTTTGCTCTTACTGTTTTCTTCTGCTGGAATTTCTTTCTGCTTCTCCATGATCAAATCCCATGCATCCTGATGATACAGCTCAACTCCAATGCCTCAAGGTGAAAGCACCTCTTTGATCTCATTCTTCACTGCATGTGTGCCTTTCTAATATCATCTCCTTTTACCTCTTAATCAAGTTATTTGGGTAGGAGACTTTTATCCCTTAACAGAATGCATGCTCCTTAAGTAATATGCATTTGATCCAACTTTGCATCCTTCTATTACTTAGGAGTCTATAAATACTGAATGAATGGACGCATGAACGAAAGGCATTTACAGACCCATCTTCACAGCTTTAGGATCACACAGGAAGCCTGCAGGTAGGCATATTGGGGTCTTTGAACCCCATTTAGCAAGTAACTTGAAAAAGGTATGCATCCAATAATAAAATGACTTGAACTTAGCATAACACTTAGCTCCTTAAAAAGTGAAAACAACTTTATTATGAGCTATACTCTATGTCCTATTTTCCATTAGTGGCACGCATTAGTTGAGTCATATCAACCTTCCTATTTATATTTTTTACATGTATTTGCATTAAACAGCCATAATAGTAAAAGGTGGCTTTGGATTCTTATTTTATGCTTTTGTGTGTGTGTGTGTGTGTGTGTGTGTGTGTGTGTGTGTGTGTGTGTGTGAATCTATTCCCTCAACGACTTTACCTCTAGGCTATTGTTAACCTCTTTACAAGAAACCTAAGTCCTTATTTTAAGAGCCCGCTTTCTACTAACATTAGGTGTTCTAAGTAATGTCAGTTCTATTCTTGATTGATGCTGACCTGTGCCTAAAGTGTTTCTGTAAAAAGGATGACTTAACTGTTACTTTTCTAACAACTGCTCCTCTGTGATTACACAATTTGAACTTATATTAATATATCTGACCATTTTTAATGGACTCTTACAAGTTAGTTCTCTCATATACATTTTCATTTCTAAACCACCTTTACAAATTTATGTTAAATAAATGGCCTTACCAGCTAGATTCCAAAGTGGGGGAGGGGGAGGGAAGCTTCAATTATCCAAATGTAATCTCTGAAAGACAATTTTCATATCAAATGTATCATGTAAAGAAAGTAAATTTAAAATATGATGCAATACTATATTTAAATATTTTAATATCAAAATTACATTATGATTAGTGTGTAGAAAGGTTTTTTAAAAATTAATTGTAAAGGCTCAGCCAAGCCATGTTGCACGTTATCTCATGTATATTACAGCTACATTTTTCGGTAACAATATTTGACTCATTTTTCCTAAAATTTTTATATATCTGAGCTAGTTTATGGGAGGGTTACTTTACAAAATTGTGTAAAAACAGACAGAACAATTGGCATAGAAAGATATACTAATTAGGAAAAAATACCCAAAGTCAATGTTATAACTAGTCATATGTTGTTTATACACATGAAAATAACCTTGTCCTTGACACATGGATTAACATCACAAAGGATGCAGGATTTCAAAGCTTCCTACCTTCATATCCTCAAAAGCAATACCTTTTTAGTTTGGAAGAGCAGGGAATTCCTAACCAGGTATTGATAATCAAATTCTTCTTCTTTATTTATGTATGATGCTATTCCTAAAATATGTTTTTTGATAAAAGCTTTTTAAGGATCTCTCAAACTGATGGGCTACTTAATTTGGATATACTTCTCTCTCTCCCTACCCTCCCCCACTCCTCTCTCTTTCCCCCACACTTCTTTCTTCTTTTAAAGGGTCTTTGACTTTCGCAGCATTGTGTTGACAGGAAAAGTAAACCTAAAGCTCACATATATTTTTTTATTCCTTTCCCTTCCCTCTTTTTTTACTGCCTGAACCCCAGGATTAATTTTCTTTTTAACGACTCATACCATCACAGTTTAAACTCTGGGAAACTAAAGCTATGTAAGAGTTTGCAGGATGGTGATGTCCAATTATTAGGTGACTGGGGAAATTTGAAGCATCCTAGAGTATTTAAGTACTTTATTTTTCATATGAAACTTTAACAGAAAGCCTCTTCTTAAAGTAAATCCTTGGATTGGTTTCTCACTTTAGCTCAATTTCAGATCTCTTATGAGGAAAAAAAAATCTCTAGTTTCTGGAAAGGAGAAATAACATCTTAATTCATGACAGTGGGAAGCCAGAACCCAAAGCCCTAGTTTCTTTTCCACACTTAACTAGTTATGTTGACACAGGTCAGTGCTCTGCGTCCGCAGGTCCTGGGAATTTCTTACACATGTCCTGAAATTGACAACTCCACGATCCCACAGGCTAAGTCAGGACTCCTACGAGTCGTGGGGGCAGTAGATTTCGATGCTTCCTCTTAAGTGTCAGCAGTGACACAGGGTCAAGCCTCTGCGTCAACGAGCTTATGATCTTGTTGGGTGCTATCATTTCCTGAAGAAAAGTGACATTACCACATCTCATAGCCTTATTTGCTGGGAAATATTCAGCTCTCATTGCCTCTGAACAGATGAGCACCTCTGAACACCTCCAGAAGCAGAGTGATTTTTCACCTATTTTATCTTACCAACACCTCTTCAGAGAATTTAACACATATTTAAAATTCAATATTTAAAAAGTTAAAGTCACATTTTACACCATGAATATTTGCACATCCAGAAATTGTGCAGCCATCAGTGTGTTTAAGTTGAATATCATGTCACTGAAAATTATGATCTAACAGCCCTCAGATGAATGGTTCACAACTTTTTCTTTCCTTGGTAGCTATAGCTGATGCTTCTAGTGTCTGTCGATTTAGCTATAGGTCTAAAGCTTCTAAATAGTAAAGAGTCCTGAGTCACTGCCTGCAATTCACTTGTCTGACCACATGGATCCAGATAGACAGAGACACAGCCTACAACAACACAGCCAGGCACACCAAATGTATATTTGTTGCAAACACTTTTTGAAAATACTTTGCATGCCAGAACAATCTCACTACTTATAAAAAAAATGGGGACACCATTATCTATTAAGTAAAAGGAGAAATGTACATCAATGTTCTAAAGCAGCCACACTTAAAAAATAAAGCTTGACTTGCTTAGGGACAAAAAGTTTCTCAGCATTTGAGAAGATATTCAAAGGGTAAAGCATTCTGATAAAACGTGTTCTCAGGTGATCTGCCCTTCAAAAATGTTCAGTCTTCAGACTACCAAAGGAGCATTGTTCCTTGCTCTTTTATAATAAATCATGAATATCATTTCATTATATTGAAAAAAAATTTAAAAATCAGCATGGCCATTTATACTTTTCTGTCTCATTTGTAAGTAATATATTAAAGCTTATTTTATATTTATCTACGAAGTACAGCCCTTCTTCTCTGGAAAAGACACATAAAATTATGATTTGATATTTTATAGTAGACTATGCAAATTTCACAATTATCTCATTGTGTTTACAAATAGCCAAGACAAAAAAAGTTACTAAGACTATTCAAAGACCTTAATCTTCATAATTAAGTGCTTGCTATTATTTTTATTCTCTTACGTATTACCAAAGCACTCTTATGCTTATCCTTATTAAGATACTCATCAAGCTGTATTATAATTGTGTGTGTGTGTGTTTTATGTCTCCTCACTGGACTAGAAATATTTCATAGTCAAGGATTTTATAGTATTTATTCATTATTCCAATCTCTGTGTACTACCTGAGAGAGAGATGATAAATAGATATGGATTCTGCCCTGTAGCTTTAACTCCCAAAGTCAAACAAATGATAATCAAGTTTGATACTTTTGATAATCACAGTTAAATAATGTCTTAAATAGAAAAAGCAGAAACCAGAAGGTACCAGGGGATAAGGGTAACAAAATTCTCAAATTCTAAAATAGATTCCTCAAGGGATTGATTTAAATTACATAATTTGTTTACAGTAAGTGTTTATGGAGCAGCTAAACTGAGGAGGTACACAAGCAAAAGGGAGAAAGAAGGGGGAAAGCATCCTCTAATGACTGTTGAAACTTGCTGACATAAATTGAAGATCATTGGGAATAAATGTGAAGACAGTATCACCATCCTGAGATGGATTCAAACATGTTGAAATCAGACAACCAGAAGTTACCATAAATACTATAAAACATGAAAATGTGGATGATAAACCTGGAATGCTAGAATTGAAGGACAATTTCAGAACATTTTAATAATAACCTGCCAAGTTTAGAGATATCAATATTCTGTCAGTTTTGACATTACTGTCACTATCTTGATAGTGAGAAGACAGAATTTCAGTACTTGAGGACACAGAAAGAAATGGACACCAATCAAAAGCTTTACATGCCCTTTCCTTTTCCCCTATCGAATTCACTGCTCTTACAATAACCGGATATTTCTAGCCCTGCCTTCAAGCCCTCTGCCAGACTGCTCCCTGGTGTTTGGGAGTGGACACAAAGGGAGACCAGTACCTTACACCTGAAGCTCTGCAGACTTTTTTTTTATAAGCCCTCTCCACTAAGCAAATTGAAGATAATGTAGTTGGATGGATAGATCAACCTCCTTATCTTATAAATCTTTACAAAATCAGAAATGTGACTCCAGAAAAATTCAAAGTACTTACTGGAGGACTTACATTCTTTCCTGTGCCTTTGAGATATAAATATTTCATCTGGTGTCCTCTGGGAACTTTTATCTAGACCATCCTGAATTCCTAAAACTAGAGGAAAAAGGGAAAGAGGCTTTTTAAAAATTCAGACTGCTCCACAGTTTCCTTAAGATTACTTGTCAAGGACAAATACAAATCTTAAGTGTCTTCTCCACAAATATTAACCTAAAAAATTTTAGCCATCTGAGCAGGTAAACTTAAATTATTCTGACAGTTCTTTTATAACTAGTGAGTTTTATATTAACCTGTCTCATGGCTAAAATTTTAAAGGGAATCTATAACGTCTCTCTCTGCTTACGTCTGTCTGTATGTTTACGTGTGTCTATACATGTATGTGTAGATGTGTGGTATTTCCTGCCTCCAGAGTGTTACTAAACTAAAATTAATTTGTAAAACAGCTCTACTTAATTGATTTAAATACTTATATAAATTTAGTATTCAAAAAAATTCTCAAAATTATAATAGAAAAAACCTAAAATGGCTTTCAGGTTCACATGATCTGGGAAAATATTTGGTATTAAAGCTAGTTTAAGTTTATTGGTTTGATTAAAATAAACATGTCTAAAACTATAATTCAAAAAGATACATGCACCCCTATGTTCACAGCAGCACTATTCACAATAGCCAAAACATGGAAGCAACCTAAATGTCCATTGACAGATGAGTGGATAAAGAAGATGTGGTACATATATACAATGGAATATTACTCAGCCATAAAAAAGAATGAAATAATGCCATTTGCAGCAACATGGATGCAACTAGAGATTATCATACTAAGCGAAGTAAGTCAGAAAGATAAAGACAAATACCATATGATATCACTTATATGTGGAATCTAAAATATGACACAAATGAACTTATCTACAAAACAGAAACAGATTCACAGACATAGAGAACAGACTTGTGGTTGCCAAGGGGAAGAGGGCTGGGGGAGGGAAGGACTGGGAGTTTGGAACTAGCAGATGTAAACTATTATATATAGAATGGATAAACAACAAGCCCCTACTGTATAGCACAGGGAACCATATTCAACATGCTGTGATAAACCATAATGGAAAAGAATATAAAAAAAAGGATGTATATATGTGTATAACTGAGTCACTTTGCTGTACAGCAGAGATTGACACAACAATGTAAATCAACTATACTTCAATTTTAAAAAATTAAAAAAATAAAATAGACATGTCCGAGTTATCATCACTGAATATAAAGTAAACATACAACTTTTATTCTACCTGGGTTTATTAATTAAATAAGTTAATGTTACAAAATTTGTCAATAAGAAAAATAACTTGTTATGATGAAGTTTTCGTAAGGAATCTAGAACTAATTTTTGAAGACAAGTAAATTAAATAGATGTGACTAAGGTACAAAATTTATAGGTGAAATTTTAAAATAATTTCCTCCAATATTTTTGGTAACCTGAAACCTTAAAGTTTTGCTAGGTTAAGTTAAATGATAAGTGAAGTTAAATTCATTGAATATCCAGGTCATTTCCAAATAAGGTAAAACATTGAAACATGAATCACTAACCATAGGTTTACCCACTTTTTTGCTTCCTTTTACAGAGGAATGAAAGATATTTTAGGGACTTACCTGGTGGTGCAGTGGTTAAGAATCCACCTGCCAATGCAGGGGACACCGGTTCGAGCCCTGGTCTGGGAAGATCCCACATGGCGCGGAGCAACTAAGCCCATGCGTCACAACTACTGAGCCTGCGCTCTAGAGCTCATGTGCCACAACTACTGAAGCCGGTGCGCCTACAGCCCGTGCTCTGCAACAAGAGAAGCCACCGCCAATGAGAAGCTCACTCACCGCAACAGAGTAGCCCCCTCTTGCCGCAACTAGAAAAAAACCTGCGCGCAGCAACAAAGACCCAGCACAGCCAAAATAAATAAAAAGTAAAAAGGTTATTGTGTTAAAAAAAGATATTTTAGATTGTTAATAAACATGTTTTATGCCACTCTGAGAAATTTTCTGTAAGAAAGCATACATTTCTAGAAATTATGAAAATATTTATGTCTGCCAATCCATAGAATGCTACTGTAAAAGGCAGTTCATAATTGCTTGCACTTAGTTTACACTAGAAATTTGAGGTTTTTAAGGGTTAAAAATGCTAATCTATGCAATTAAAACTACTAGAAATAAAGGAAAGGAATCTTATGTGTGGTCAGAACTGGCTCAGATTGGAATAAATTTAATTAAGTAAATGAGTTTTAATATCAAAAGTAAGCTGGTGTAAAATTACAATTTGGTTTTTCTCTCTGCTAAAAGCACAAAGTTATTTTGTACTATTGGTCTGTTCTTAAAAATGACAGATTGCAAAAGGTTTTTGTTTACCTTTTAAATAATCTGCTGAAGAAAAAATGAAGATCTTGTGTCTGGTCAAAATAATCACTATGTTCCATGTGGTCTTTATCAGGCTTTTGACTACTTAAGTAAACCAAGTCTTTCCAATTACTGAAAGAATTAAGTTAACCTCAGAACTATGTACCATTCTATACTGGCCTGTGAAGTCTTTGTCACTTTGGTTAAATAGGTAACTAAGTATTGTTTTACAGTGACCTACGATCCTATTTGACCCAGTAGTTTATTTTTAAATTCTTAAATTTTTATTTTATTTATTTATTTTTGGCTGTGTTGGGTCTTCAGTGCTGCACGCGTGCTTTGTCTAGTTGCAGCGAGCGGGGGCTACGCTTCATTGCGGTGCGTGGGCTTCACATTGCGGTGGCTTCTCTTGTTGCGGAGCAGGGGCTCTAGGCACGCGGGCTTCAGTAGTTGTGGCATGCGGGCTCAGCAGCTGTGGCTCGCGGGCTCTAGAGCGCAGGCTCAGTAGTTGTGGCACATGGGCTTAGCAGCTCCGCAGCATGTGGGATCGTCCTGGGCCAGTTATCAAACCCATGTCCCCCTGCATTGGCAGGCAGATTCTTATGCACTGCGCCACCAGAGAAGCCCTGACCCAGTATTTTAAAACCTTTTGATATTTTTGACAAGCTTCCCAGAAATCAAATTCTAAATGAAGTCTTTTTGACTTCAAGCTAACTATGGGATAGTCCAGAGGGCCTCTGGAGCATCTCAAGAGATTTGTTCTCTGTCCTTATTAAAAGGGAGATGTTAAATAAATTAGGCTTAGTTGATATGTTAAATTACATGGGAAGCATTATCAAATAAGAAATAATAATACTAAACTTTCTCTATGTTTTGTCTGTATAGGTATATGTTTTAAGTGTGTCCCCCAAATTATGTAAAATTCCTGGAAATCTGATATGTCCTTGTATAATGTTGTCAGACATAATTCCAGTTATTATCCTTAAATGTTGTATGTTACAGAAATAACCAAATTTCCTTGTCAATTCCATTACAATAAACTCTCATCAAATCTTTAATAATGGGCATTTTTAAGTCTTTCATCATTGACAGAGAGTTATTGTTTTATTCTGATGCTTTGGCAAAAGTGTTCCTACAAAAGTGCTTCAACTTCATGGAAAGAATGTTTGACAAGTACGGGTTTCTGATAACTTTAAGATCATAAAACTGAAGAGGGTAAGAATTTCCAGAACTAATGGAAACACTGGATTTAAGCAGAACAAGTACATGGGGCTGAATGAACTGAGGAGGGGAAACACTGCTGGTTGCTTAATGTTTTGTTTGTCCAGATGTAAGGAAACCTTCTCTTTTCTCTTAAAGCTATCAGCAATCTGGTAAGATATACCTCTGGGAACAAAGGTGAAACATTTACTTTTTTTCCCTACTTGATCCCTCCAAAATTTGGAAACTCTTGAGTATTCTTTTCATGGCAATATAGTTACCTAATTACCTAAGTTAAATAAAAATCTGGTCTTTTTGTAACAGGACACGGTTAGAAACATTGGCTACATAACTGAGGCTTGGCTAGAATATCTTATTTGAGAGAAATATGCAAAGACTCAGATATGACCAGATAGCTTTACCAGACTACTTGGACTTTACCTTGGCTTCCTGACCTCAAGATGTTTTTGAGTTTGATCTGACATTCCTTATAAAAAGTCCTAGAAAAGCAGAGTTAAGAAGAGCTGATAAGATCAATCGCTATTCTTGCCACACTTCCGTGGCAAAACAAGCCAAATTTAACGCAAAAAAAATTTAGTTTTGCTGTGATCATCCTTGGAAAAAAAGGAACAGGGATAACTGTAGAGAGAAAAATTATGTTTTCACCTTTGTCTATATTAGATTCTAATCTTGTTTTTGTTTTGTTTTTTTTTAATTGAACCATCTTTTCCCCTTTATTTATTTATTTATTTGTTATTTATGGCTGTGTTAGGTCTTCGTTTCTGTGCGAGGGCTTTCTCTAGTTGCGGCAAGCGGGGGCCACTCTTCATGGCGGTGCGCGGGCCTCTCACTATCGCGGCCTCTCTTGTTGCGGAGCACAGGCTCCAGACGTGCAGGCTCAGTAGTTGTGGCTCACGGGCCTAGTTGCTCCATGGCATGTGGAATCTTCCCAGACCAGGGCTCGAACCCGTGTCCCCTGCATGGCAGATTCTCAACCACTGCGCCACCAGGGAAGCCCTAATCTTGTTGTTTTTGAGGTTGTGTTATATACATGTAAATTGGACTGGATCTTGAATTCTTCTAGTTTCCTCAAATATCTGGCTTTGACTCTCCAAACTAATGTTGCCAATTTTCTCCCACCCTTCTGAGTTGGAATCAGTAAGAACAAAGTCTCCTCTTGAATCTCTTTGGAAGGGACTAGACCAGGTCCTCCTCGCTATCCAGGTGGCAGCCAAACTTAAGGGACTGCACATCTCACGGCTAAAGAAGGCTCTGCCTGACATCTGGTCCTGTACAAAAGCTGGAGATCTCCAAATTAAATTGACAAGGAAGAGAAGGACCTGACATTGAGGCAGAATGCTTCTTCTTAAGACGCCAGATCAAGACTTCATATCTTAACTAAATACGAATCCTCTTATTCTTCCCTTTCTGTACTCTACTTTGGCATTGGCCTGGAAAGATAACACAACACTTGTATCTCCCAGGCCATTGCTAAGGGGGGGGGTTACCTCTGGAAGTTAGAACAACTTTTTATTTCAGGCTAGGAGAAAAACTAACGGGCCCTTGGTTTGAACAGGCAAATGCAACAATCCCTGCGAGTGAATCCATCAACAATGCCACCTTAGTGGCAGTGGTTTGTGCCCGACAGGATTTATCTTAGTCTGTGGTGGTTATTATTCTTTTTGGGCCTATGGATGCCTAAGAAGGCTAGTACATAATCAGGCAGTGCCCCTTAGGTCATCTAACTTTGCCCCTAACTGTTCACAAACTGGGATGTCTCATTGATCAACTTACCTGGATCTGCATCACTGAGTTAGAAAGGACTTACCAGGAGGTTTGCATGATTCAGGATTCATTCCCGTTGGCAGGTCCCTACTTCCCTGGTTAGGAGTAAATACAAATGAGGCTATAGTCAGGACCCTCTCCTTAACTCAAAAATATTGCAGAATTCGCTGCTAAAGGAGTAGCTGCCCAAGAAAAACTCTTGGACTCTCTGGCTAAAGTTGTTCTTGATGACAGGATAGCTCTGTATGATCTGGCAGTTGAGCAAGGAGGCATCTGTGCTGGGGCCAGCACCACTGCTGCACCTGGGTCAACACTTCTGTGAAAGCTGAAACTTGGCGACATAAGATCACTGAGCAAGCCACTTGGCTTAAAAGGGTGACTCCTTCAAGGGGGTCCTTCTTTGGCTCCTTTGATTTTGATTGGTTTGCGTCTTGGGCACCATGGCTCTGAAGGGCACTCCAGACATCGGGAATTACCCTGCTTATAACAGTCATAGTAATCTCCCTGGTGCACCGTGCTCTCTCATAGGCTTTAAACGTGTGTTCACAGGTGTTAACTACCAGGCAAATGATCTTAAGGCCGGGACAGAAGAGAAAGAATGAAGAGAATGATTAAAGATGATGAACCTAAAGCCATGTCCTGCGAATATCACAGGGATCGTGACCCTGCGACCTGAAAACACCATGACCCATGGACACCACACAAGGATCAGCAAAGCTGTGAGAACTGCAGGGCCATAGCTGAGGGTGACGCCAACGCCTTAAGTTCTGATCACGTCTCTCAGTTAAGCTGAGAATCTGATCAAAAGGGGGGAATTGTTAGAAAAGAAATGACAGGCCCCAAATGGAGTCTCTTGTGCTAAGCCCTATGTCAGCAAACCAAGACTTAATACCTAACCTAATGGCAGTAACAACCTCCCCCAGGAATGTTGTCTTTTTTTTTTTTTAACATCTTTTTTTTTTTTTTAAACATTCGTCTGTTAAGCCATCTGGTCCTGGGCTTTTGTTTGTTGGAAGATTTTTAATCACAGTTTCAATTTCAGTGCTTGTGATTGGTCTGTTCATATTTTCTATTTCTTCCTGGTTCAGTCTCGGCAGGTTGTGCATTTCTAAGAATCTGTCCATTTCTTCCAGGTTGTCCATTTTATTGGCATAGAGTTGCTTGTAGTAATCTCTCATGATCGTTTGTATTTCTGCAGTCAGTGGTTATTTCTCCTTTTTCATTTCTAATTCTATTGATTTGAGTCTTCTCCCTTTTTCTCTTGATGAGTCTGGCTAATGGTTTATCAATTTTGTTTACCTTCTCAAAGAACCAGCTTTTAGTTTTATTGATCTTCGCTATTGTCTCCTTCATTTCTTTTTCATTTATTTCTGATCTGATCTTTATGATTTTTTAACATCTTTATTGGAGTATAATTGCTTTACAATGGTGTGTTAGTTTCTGCTTTATAACAAAGTGAATCAGCTACACATATACATATATCCCCATATCTCTTCCCTCTTGCATCTCCCTCCCTCCCACCCTCCCTATCCCACCCCTCTAGGTGGTCACAAAGCACTGAGCTGATCTCCCTGTGCTACGCAGCTGCTTCCCACTAGCTATCTATTTTACGTTTGGTAGTGTATATATGTCCATGCCACTCTCTCACTTTGTCACATCTTACCCTTCCCCCTCCCCATGTCCTCAAGTCCATTCTCTAGTAGGTCTGTGTCTTTATTCCCGTCTTGCCACTAGGTTCTTCATGACCTTTTTTTTTTCCCCTTAGATTCCATATATATGTGTTAGCATACTGTATTTGTTTTTCTCTTTCTGACTTACTTCACTCTGTATGACAGACTCTAACTCCATCCACCTCACTACAGAATGTTGTCTTAACTGGTCAGTCAGGACCGGTGAGGTAATCTGCCGCACAGTCCCCTTCGGCCCCCAAAAGTGGATTACCTAAACCTGAAAATCCACTCTTTCCCCCCTTCTGCCCGTAAAAACCTTCCATCTCGTACAATTCCTTGGAGCTCCCCGCTAGATGGGATGCTGCCAGATTCATGAATCATTTAATAAAGCCAACTGGATCCTTAAAATTTATTTGATTGAATTTTTTTTTTAACACTTTGTACTTCCTTCACTCCACACCCACATGGCTGGCACACATCTGCCTGGGTATCTGGGCTCATTCTGTCTTTCTAGTCTATCACTTCCCCCCCGTCTTCTCCAGTTACCAAGCTCCTATCACTTCATCTGAGCCCAGGTAACCCCCATGTCCTTTGTGAAGCTCCCTGGTCAACCACAGGCATCACTCCTTCCTCTAATGCTTGGAGTGACTGCTGTCCGCAAACTAGGCCTTGTCAAACACTGCTTGGTTACAAGATAACTTTTCATGTATGTCTTATTTTCCTCAGTTTGACTATAGGTTCCTCAAAGGGCCAGTTTTTTTGTTGTTTTGTTTTATTCCACCATGTGTATATTTCTATATATCTTACTTAGTGCTAAGTAAATATTTCTGACTGATCATTTAAACAGGCTAAAGAAGGTACAAGTAGGAATAAAACTAAGTAATGAAATCTGCATTCAGATACAACATGAATATTTCCACTTTTGGAATTTAAGATTGTGTGTGTGTGTGTGTGTGTGTGTGTGTGTGTGTGTGTGTGTAACACAGAGAGGCAAAACATTTCTAATTTAAGCAAACAGCCTGAAGTCTCTTGATGTAAGAAGACAACCCAGATATTTTTACCAAAAGTGGCTTGATTGGGCTTTATTGGGTGACTTTTTCAAGGATTTCAGTCTAAAGATGCTGTATTTTCACCAATGATCAATGAGAAGAAAAACTTTTACTAACAAATGATACTGGTAGTTTGAGTAACAGGTAACAAATTCTTCATCGCACACACCACACTAAAATAGAGTTCAGATAGTTTTAGCAGTTACATTTTTTTAAACTAGAAAAAAGAAACAAATATTTAACAAACCTCTGAGAGGATACTTCATAAATTTAAAATACTAGAAATTATTTAGGGATAAAACCTCCCAGATTTAATTATATAAAAATTTAAAAATTCTGCCTGGGAATTTAAAAATTAACAAAAATCAAAAAACCAAAAATAAACTAGAACAAATTTTCTTATTAAATATGACAAAGAATTGTCTATAACAGTAGATACTGTGGATATTAGATAGGGGAAAGAACATGAACTTTGGAGTTATAGATGAACCTAGGATAGAATTTGTTAATTACTAGTTAATTACTAGGTGTATGCCTTTGGGCTAATTACTTAAGTGCTCTGTGCTCTTTTTTCTCATCAACAAATAAGAAATGGCAGGGCTCCCTCAGTGTGTACTTTAAAAAAGATAAATAATATGTAAGGGTTTGGGACAAAGGCTAAGCACATAGGAGTCATTTAATAAATGGTAATTTTAGATTTATTACACAAAAATCACTCATACAAAATAAAATAAGGCCTTTAGAATGCCAGCTACTTGAGGGCAAGGATTTTTGTCTGTTTTGTTCACTGCTGTATCCTTAGTGCCTAGAACAATATCAGGCACATATTAAGACTTAATAAATGTTCCCAAATGTAGGATGAAAGCTTTAAATATTTTACCATTGAATATATTTGCTATAAACTTTTTTGGAGGTACTCGTCATAAAATTAAGGGAGTTTCCTCTGTTCCTAGGGTACTAGAAGAGGTTTTTCCTTTCTTAAACTGTGACTAATTTTCCTTTTAAAAAAAAACACAAAACCGTTACTGGGTATTAGATTTCATCAAATGCTTTTTCTGCATCTATTACAAAAATCATTTTATTTTACTTTTAAATTCTGCAAATATGGTGAATTACATCAATTGAATTTTGCATATTAAATGATTTTTGCCTTCTTTGAAAAAGCCTAACATTGGCCTGTGTTTTTCTTTTCTCGTAATATTCTTGTCGGGTTTTATTATCAAGATGATGCTGACCTAATAGGGAAAGTTAGGAAGTGTTTATTCTTTTTCAATTTGCTGGAAGAGTTTGGTAAGCTTGATATTATTTCTACCTTAAATAATTAGAGAAACTCCCTGATGAAGTCACTTGAGTCTGGATATTTCTTTACAAAAAGTCTAAATTACAGATGCAATTCCATTATTTGACAAAGTACTATTCAGGTTTTTTATTTCTTCTTGTGCCTTTTATGGTAGGTTGTTTTACAGTAAGTTTTCAAAAGTTACTTGGATTAATTTCTAACTACTTCTTGCCTACACATCAGTGTGGTTATGTTATTCATTAAAATAACATAAGATCATTTGTTTGTGTTTCTATTCTATCTTGGGCCACCCTCAAACCTGTTTTTTTGAATATGTGAAATATAATATGGTTTTAAATGCTGGGTTTATATAAAAAGGCCTTTTCAAAGAATTATCCTTTCCCCCATTTCTTCTACTTTATTCTTACTCCTTTATCCCCCTGTATCTTTCTTATGCAAAATGTAGCATATTTTTATTACACAAAAGTAACATACTGGGGGCTTCCCTGGTGGCACAGTGGTTGAGAATCTGCCTGCCAATGCAGGAGATACGGGTTCGAGCCCTGGTCTGGGAGGATCCCACATGCTGCGGAGCAACTAGGCCCGTGAGCCACAATTACTGAGCCTGCACGTCTGGAGCCTGTGCTCCGCAACAGGAGAGGCCGCGATAGTGAGAGGCCCGCGCACCGCGATGAAGAGTGGCCCCCGCTCACCACAACTAGAGAAAGCCCTGGCACAGAAACGAAGACCCAACACAGCCAAAAATAAATAAATTAATTAATTAAAAAAAAATTAACAGTGTTTGGACAGGGAGTCCATATTGGATATGAACAACCTGTACTCCCATTCGTTTATTAAGAATAAATAAAACGCTTTAAAAAAAAAAAAGTAACATACTATACTATTCTTTCACTTAGCAATATTTTCTAGAAATCACTGCATATCTGTTCATACAGTTCTCCGTTTTTCTTTTTGATAGAGCTGCATAGTTGCATAGACCTCCATTTTGTGGGTGTATCCAGTTTATTTAACCATTCTCCTGTGTCTGAGCCTTTTGATTGTTTCAAATATTTTGTAATTATAAACAATGTTGCAATGTGTTTTTCGTATTGAAGGAGGTACGTCCCAAGGGTTAATTCCCAGAAATGGGATTGCTGGGTCAAAAGGTACATTTATGTGTAGTTTTGTTATTTCCACGTTTCCTTCTGTTCAGATCCAGTGTCTCTGTGCCCTGCTGCAGTGGTACTGGTCCAGAGCCTGTGTCAGCCACAGAGTTTCCTTAAAAGAGTGTAGATTTGTAGTACTGAAGGTGTCTCCTCAGGTGAAATTCACAGGAGTGAGATTTGTGGCTCGAAAGAGAAATGAATATGTGGTTTTGCCAGATATCACCAAACTCCCTTCTAAATGGTTGTACCAGTTTGCATTCCCACCAGCAATGGGGGACAGGACCTGTTTTCCCACAGCCTTGCCAACAGGATATGCTGTCATATGCTTTTTAATGTTTTCCAGTGCTATGGTCTGAATGTTTGTATCCACCCCCCCACTAAAATTCACATATTAGAATCCTAATACTCTATGTGGTTGTATCAGGAAGTGAGGTCTTTGGGAGGTGATTAGGTCATGAGGGCAGAGCCTTCATGAGTGAGATCAGTGTTCTCATAAAAGAGGCCTGAGAAAAATCCCTTGCCTCTTCTGCCATGTGAAGTTACAGGGGGAAGATGGCCATCAATGAGGAAGCTGGCTTTTATATACCGAATCTGCCAGCACCACGATCTTGGACTTTCTAGTCTCCAGAACTGTGAGAAATAAATTTATGTTGTTTATAAGCCATGTAGTCTGTGGTATTTTTATGAGCCCAAATGGACGAAGGCAGCCAGTCCGACAGGTGAGAAGTTGTAACACCTTGCTGTGATATCACGCCCTCTGCAGATGGAGAACTGGATGGCCGCTTGCACCCCAGAACACGTTGTAAGTGTGTTATGCCAGACTCCCCTCACGGCCTGAAGCATCCCCTCAGAGGCCCTTTCTGTCCTCTCCTGCTAGTGAACCTCAGGCAGGAATACTCCAGCCCAACAGAGAGGATCTTTTCACAATGAACCTCAGAAGGGAAGTGCTTACAGTCTCCATGCCATTTCTTCCAAGGAGTTGATATCCTTGCAGAATTGCCGAACCCTTACTCACCTACTAGCTCATAAACCAAGAAGTACAAAAAGTGGAAGATTTTGTAATCCCACGACCTCCTGAAATAACTTGTGCTGGGGAAATGACGCATCTTTCACTGACAGAAATAAGAGGGACAATCTCCTGACTTTCTCTTGAAGAAAGACAGCTCTGTCCACCAGGAGAGAGAAACTGCAACCAACATTAAGTCGATAGCTTTTCAAAGTTTCAATTTACTGATGATTCCACTGAACGAAAAGACACCACCTCTAGGAATACTTTTCCATCATCACATGCCAGAGAATGTCCCAGACTGGGGGTGCCTCTAAGTGAAGTATTATCTTCCAAGGAGTTTAATGGACAACTCCCAAGCAGTCTGGAGAATGGAGGGTCTAATTATGAAATCACTGCTGATGCCAGAGGAAATGACGGAACTTCTGATGAACTGGGCGTCGTAGCCACTGCTAATACCTGCTCTCAGCACATCAGATGCCTCTACTGTAGAAATGTACCCACTGGTGCAAACACTGAGCTGTCCCCCACTCCACCTCAAGGCTCTAGGGACTCAGGTGTACTCTCTTCAGTGAAGAAGCAGGGCAGGCTCTTTGGTCCCTGTCACAAGTGGCACCTTCCCATGGCTTTCCCTCATCCTACATGGGCAGCTACAGATCCTCACAGCCCTGTGGGAGCTGACGTATTTAACCCCTGAGCCCTGATACGGCATTCCCCACTCTCAAAGGATGGCCGAGGGACTGAAACAGCACCCCGTTACTTCTGTAATCTGACAATCCCAGAATGGACTCCCTCAACTGGCAAGTGAAAAGCTTCCCGGAGACTTTTTAATAGATAAAATAGTGTAGAAGAGAGGCAGGGAAGAAGAAAGGGAGGGAAGTTTACAGACTGGTGTGATGGAATGTCTTCTAAATCCCCTGGTGGCCATTTCAGCCTGTGTAGTCCATTCCAATTCTGATTGACAGAAGAGCTGAGATCTTTAAATCATCCAATATTCTGCCTACCTGTGAAGGTTCTGTAGTTTGGCAAAAGGAATGATAAAACCAACGGCAAAACTGAGAAATCTGAATGATTTAGACGTTTGAATTATCCCCGTGTGTACTCCCCAAGAGCTGTGTCCTGTGTACATTAAATGATTAGCAAATATAAAGTATGACACTAACCAGCTACATTTTTGGTACACAGTTTGAATCCCACAGATTAATAGATCGACTTCTCAAATAATGAAAAATCAACACATGTAAGCTAAGCATCTGGCACACAGTAACTCCTCAAGTGGTTTCTGAGGGAGTTGGAATTTTATGAAAAATTGTATGTGTAATTACATACACACTTTTTCAGGGCAGAGAGTCCATCATCTTTTCAATGGACTATTATCCCCAAAAAGGTTAGCAACAACCAGACTAGGGTTGTTTAATCGGCATTTCTTTTAATCTGTGTTAACTATTAAACACATAGTAAAGCAACAGTCCTTCCATTATGCCATTTCACACTTTTCCTAAATAAATAACGTGGTCCTTGCCATAATCTTAATGACTGTTTAAAGCAATGAAAACAAAGATGCGCAAATGTTAAATTAGTTCATTTACAATGTCCTTGAGCATTTTTATCTTTTGCTTGAAAAAAATCTTGGCCATTTTTCTTAACAATAGACACTTTTCTATTCCTAACAGTGTTTCCTTCTAAGGTTATTCATTTTAGGAAAAATATAAATTTTCACAAATATGAACTGAAAGAGGTATTTAACTTTTTAAAAGTTTCTATCAATCATCATACTGTTTGGGGAATACTTAGCCTATTTTGCCAGAAAATTCAGATCTTATATCTCAAGTGTTTGTTTATTTGAAAAATAGGCCATTAAAAGTAACAGATGAGTATATGGAGATGAATTATGAGATACTTACAGAATTTTTTAAAGGAACTTAGGTGGCTGGCAGGATAAAGAAAAGAAGCATGATAAAAGTCTAAAGGATGAATGAATATTTGACATTTCAACAGCCCAAGGCCATATAAATTACTTCCAACCAGAATTATGAATTTAAATTCTAGGCCTTCAGGCAAAATGTCATAAAGTAAGAGAAACCATGATGTACCTCCTAGGACTTAACTCTGACCATCAAAGGAGAACCTGGTGGCAACGTGGGAGTGACAGAAACAGGGAAAAGAGACCATGTCACCTTGGAGCTCACAGAAGAAAGGAATGAAGTGCTGGACATTTCTGGACATACATTCCAGACTGACGTAACAGTTGACTTCAAAAAGTGCCGGGAAGAATAAGTATATGCCAACAGGCAGAGACACAAGGTAAAAAATGACTCACGAACTCTGACTATACATTCAAATGACTCAAAAAGAGATGCCGGTGGAAGTGATGGACATCAGGAGAAACTAGCATGGCTGTACAGGATGGTCTCTGACAAGCTCAGCCTTTTAAAGGACAGAAGTCAAATACAGGGGAAAGCAAGAAAAAAAAAGAAAAGAAAAGCAAGTATAAACCATAGCACTAACCGTTAGGAATAACTCAGGGAAGTCAAAGACCACAGTGAGCAGAGACTTGAAGATCAGATAATGTTGCTTAAAGCACCTGATATAGATCAGGTAGTGCAAACCACGAAGTTTGTATTTGTGTTGCTATTTCCTTCATTCTAAAGAGGAGAAAACGGGTGCAAAGATGTAAAGTCGCTTCTGCGATATCATAGATCGGTTAAACCGTGGAGCAGAGATTTCAAACCAGTGAAGGACACTTACTCCTTCCTCGTGTGTCCTGCATGTGGAGGAACACCCTTTAATCCTGGCTTTTCCCCATCTCTCTCACCACTCCACTGTGGTGGAAAAGGACCAAATAGCCGATTAGTGAGCTTAGAAGGAGAAACTATGCTAACTAGCCCTTCCTTCCCTCTTGGGAGAGCTGCCTCTGCAAGCGACTCCCTCAGATGCTCTGAGCCTCGAAGTAATGTAGAGGTCAAGGACTTGCCCCCTCGGAGAAGGTCTGCAGTGGTCCAGAGCTGCCTGTGACTAACGGGGAGGGTCTCTCAAATCCTGGGGTACAACTCCAGCTCCCTAGCTGCCAGATACGCCAAATTCTCCAATATCAGCTCCAATATCCGTCATACAGATGAGAGTTTTATTTCCCATAGGCCTCATTTTGGGGGGTCCTATTCTCAGTTCGTTCAGAATATAGGCTTTTCAACAAAGCCCTGTTTTGATGACCTCAAGCCTGAGCCCCTAACCATGCAGCAATGCCATTTTTCTTCTGTTTTGTCTAAGATGGGATAAGGCTTACAGATGGCAAAGAGAACTGTCATTTTGTGACTAACCTTCCCAGAAAATGGAATATTTTTCTAAACTAGAAATGGCAAAACATGATTAAAAGAAAACTGGAAATCAATATAAGAGAGGTGATAGTAAAAGACCCCCTAAGTTCTTTGAATAAAGTCAATTCTTCAAACCCAGAAAAATGATATTGCAGCCAGATTAAATGGCTTAGGTTACCACCTCAGAGCTACTTTCAGTCATAGTTGAGAAGTTACAGAGTATGGAAAAATGTGTCCAGGAGACTAGAGATGGGCAAATATCCCCAGTTTTCAAAAGACTAAAAAATGGAAAAATCTCAGAAATTAAAACTAGTAATTTTGGGGGCTTGACATCAACCCTCAAGAAACCTACAGAACAGTTTTGTGAGTAAAGGATAAAATGAAAAACTAAAGTCAAGGTGGGTCCACTAAAAAAGTAAGTTGTTCTGCAGACTTGTGGTTACTAAGGAGGAGGGGGGTAGGAGAGGGATGGAGTGGGAGTTTGGGGTTAGCAGATGCAAACTATTCTACATAGGATGGATAAACAATAAGGTCCTACTGTATAGCACAGGGAACTATATTCAACATGCTGTGATAAACCATAATGGAAAAGAATATAAAAAAAAGGACGTCTATATGTGTATAACTGAGTCACTTTGCTGTACAGCAGAAATTAACACATTGTAAATCAACTGTACTTCAATAAAATAAATTTTAAAAAAGTAAGTTGTCCTGAACTCACTCCATTAACATCTTAGATAAATTTACTGAAGGGTTTATCAAGAGATGCTAAAAAATATAGCACATCTTAATTTCAGCAACAACAATGGACAGAGACTTTTATAATATACTTGATCTGATGATGGAAAAGGAGATGCATGATTACACTGGTAAATAACGTGACACCTGAAAGACGAGTCATAGTGAATGTGAAGGACATTTGTGAGGTGAGTCGGGTCCTGGCCTTCTCATCGTCATTTTGTACACACCATTATACACAATTTTTTATTTGTCAATTATGTCTCAATAAAGCTGGAAAAAAAAATATAATCTTTCAGTAACATTAAAAGAAGAAAAAGTTCCAATCATGGCAAGAAACATTTCCAATGCACTCTGTAACAGTCAAGCCACATTTTGAGTTTTGAGTGAGATTCTGGACACTGCATGTTAAGAGAGATATGGACCAACAGGAGCATATTCAGAAAGCAGTGAAGAAAGGGTGAAGATTCCACATGTCATATCAATTAGGAAAAGGCTGAGAAGCCTGGAAGTTTGGTCTGGAGAAGAAAGATAGTGATAAACACAGAGAGTGGCTTTCAATCTATTTAGCTGTTTGGGGATTGAGATTTTTCTTGTATAAAATGAAGGGGCTTGAAGCTTATGAGGTCTTTTTTTTTTTTTAACGTCTGTATTGGAGTATAATTGCTTTACAATGGTGTGTTAGTTTCTGCTGTATAACAAAGTGAATCAGCTATACATATACAACTTAAAAGGTCTTTATGATCCCAATCTCTCAAATTACATGCTTCTTCTGTACAAACATTTAAAAAGTCACAGTTTACCATATGATCCAGCAATCCCACTCCTGGGCATATATCTGGAAAATTTGAAAACTGTAATTTGAAAAGGTACATGCAAACCAATGTTCATAGCAGCACTATTTACAGTAGCCAAGACATGGAAGCAACCTAAATGTGCATCGGTAGCGGAATGGATAAGTAAGATGTGGTACATATATACAATGGAATATTACTCAGCCATAAAAGAATGAAATAATGACGTTTGCAGCAGCACGGACTGACCTAGAAATTATCATACTAAGTGAAGTAAGTCAGAAAGAGAAAGACAAATATGATATCACTTATATGTGGAATCTAAAATATGATACAAATGAACTTATTTACAAAACAGAAACAGACTCACGACATAGAAAACAAGACATAGAAAACAAACGTATGGTTACCAAAGGGGAACGAAGGGAGAGGGATGAATTGGGAATTTGGGATTAACAGATACATACTACAACATATAAAATAGATAAACAGCAAGGACCTACTGTATAGCACAGAGAACTATATTCAATATCTTTTTTTTCTTTTTTTAACATCTTTATTGGAGTATAATTGTTTTACGTTGTTGTGTTAGTTTCTGCTGTATAACAAACTAAATCACCTATATGTATACATATATCCCCATATCCCCTCCCTCTTGTGTCTCCCTCCCACCCTCCCTGTCCCACCCCTCTAGGTGGTCACAAAGCACCAAGCTGATCTCCCTGTGCTCTGTGGCTGCTTCCCACTAGCTATCTATTTTACATTTGGTAGTGTATATATGTCCATGCCACTCTCTCACTTCGTCTCAGCTTTCCCTTCCCCTTCCCTGTGTCCTTAAGTCCATTCTCTACATCTGCATCTTTATTTCTGTCCTGCCCCCAGGTTCCTCAGAACCATTTTTTTTTTTATAGATTCCATACATATGTGTTAGCATACAGTATTTGTTTTTCTCCTTCTGACTTACTTCACTCTGTATGACAGACTCAATGTCCATCTACCTCACTACAAATAACTCAATTTCATTTCTTTTTACGGCTGAGTAATATTCCATTGCATATATGTGCCACATCTTCTTTATCCATTCATCTGTCCATGGACACTTAGGTGGCTTCCATGTCCTGGCTATTGTAAATAGTGCTGCAGTGAACATTGTGGTACGTGACTATTTTTGAGTTATGGTTTTCTCAGGGTATATGCCCAGTAGTGGGATTGCTGGGTCATATGGTAGTTCCATTTTTAGTTTTTTAAGGAACCTCCATACTGTTCTCCATAGTGGCTGTATCAATTTACATTCCCACCAACAGTGCAAGAGGGTTCCCTTTTCTCCACACCCTCTCCAGCATTTGTTGTTTGTAGATTTTCTGATGAAGCCCATTCTAACTGGTGTGAGGTGATACCTCACTGTAGTTTTGATTTGCATTTCTCTAATAATTAGTGATGTTGAGCAGCTTTTCATGTGCTTCTTGGCCATCTGTATGTCTTCTTTGGAGAAATGTCTATTTAAGTCTTCTGCCCATTTTTGGATTGGGTTGTTTGTTTCTTTAATATTGAGCTGCATGAGCTGTTTATATATTTTGGAGATTAATCCTTTGTCCCTTGATTCGTTTGCAAATATTTTCTCCCATCCTGAGGGTTGTCTTTATGTCTTGTTTATGGTTTCCTTTGCTGTGAAAAAGCTTTGAAGTTTTATTAGGACCCATTTGTTTACTTTTGTTTTTATTTCCATTACTCTAGGAGGTGGATCAAAAAAGATCTTGCTGTGATTTATGTCAAAGAGTGTTCTTCCTATATTTTCTTCTAAGAGATTTATAGTGTCCGGTCTTACATTTAGGTCTCGAATCCATTTTGAGTTTATTTTTGTGTATGGTATTAGGGAGTGTTCTAATTTCACTCTTATACATGTAGCTGTCCAGTTTTCCCAGCACCACTTATTGAAGAGACAGTCTTTTCTCCATTGTATATCCTTGCCTCCTTTGTCATAGATTAGTTCACCATAGGTGCGTGGGTTTATCTCTGGGCTTTCTATCTTGTTCCATTGATCTATGTTTCTATTTTTGTGCCAGTACCATATTGTCTTGATGACTGTAGCTTTGTAGTATAGTCTGAAGTCAGGGAGTCTGATTCCTCCAGCTCCCTTTTTTTTTTTTTCCCTCAAGACTGCTTTGGCTATTTGGGGTCTTTTGTGTCTCCATACAAATTTTAAGATTTTTTGTTCTAGTTCCATAAAAAATTCCACTGGTAATTTGATAGGGATTGCGTTGAATCTGTAGATTGCTTTGGGTAGTATAGTCACTTTCACAGTATTGATTCTTCCAATCCAAGAACATGGTATATCTCTCCATCTGTTGGTATCATCTTTAATTTCTTTCAACAGTGTCTTATAGTTTTTTGCATATAGGTCTTTTGTCTCCCTAGGTAGGTTTATTCCTAGGTATTTTATTCTTTTTGTTGCAGTGGTAAATGGGAGTGTTTCCTTAATTTCTCTTTCAGATATTTCATCATTAGTGTATAGGAATGCAAGAGATTTCTGTGCATTAATTTTGTATCCTGCTACTCTACCAAATTCATTGATTAGCTCTAGTAGTTTTCTGGTGGCATCTTTAGGATTCTCTATGTATAGTATCATGTCATCTGCAAACAGTGACAGTCTTACTTCTTCTTTTCCAATTTGTATTCCTTTTATTTCTTATTCTTCTCTGATTGCCGTGGCTAGGACTTCCAAAACTATGTTGAATAATAGTGGTGAGAGTGGACATCCTTGTCTCGTTCCTGATCTTAGAGGAAATGTTTTCAGTTTTTCACCATTGAGAATGATGTTTGCTGTGGGTTTGTCGTATATGGCCTTTATTATGTTGAGGTAGGTTCCCTCTATGCCCACTTTCTGGAGAGTTTTTAGCATAAATGGATGTTGAATTTTGTCAAAAGCTTTTTCTGCATCTATTGAGATGATCATATGGTTTTTCTTCTTCAATTTGTTAATATGGTGTATCACATTGATTGATTTGCGTATATTGAAGAATCCTTGCATTCCTGGGATAAACCCCACTTGATCATGGTGTATGATCCTTTTAATGTGCTGTTGGATTCTGTTTGCTAGTATTTTGTTGAGGATTTTTGCATCTATGTTCATCAGTGATATTGGCCTGTAGTTTTCTTTCTTTGTGACATCTTTGTCTGGTTTTGGTATCAGGGTGATGGTGGCCTCGTAGAATGAGTTTGGGGGTGTTCCGCTCTCTGCTATATTTTGGAAGAGTTTGAGAAGGATAGGTGTTAGCTCTTCTGTAAATGTTTGATAGAATTCGCCTGTGAAGCCATCTACTTCTGGACTTCTGTTTGTTGGAAGATTTTTAATCACAGTTTCAATTTCATTACTTTTGATTGATTGATCTGTTCATATTTTCTATTTCTTCCTGGTTCAGTCTTGGAAGCTTATACCTTTCTAAGAATGTGTCCATTTCTTCCAGGTTGTCCATTTTATTGGCATAGAGTTGCTTGTAGTAGTCTTTTAGGATGTTTTGTATTTCTGCGGTATCTGTTGTAACTTCTCCTTTTTCATTTCTAATTTTATTGACTTGAGTCCTCTCCCTCTTTTTCTTGATGAGTCTGGCTAATGGTTTATCAATTTTGTTTATCTTCTTAAAGAACCAGCTTTTAGTTGTATTGATCTTTGCTATTATTTTCTTTGTTTCTATTTCATTTATTTCTGCTCTGATCTTTATGATTTCTTTCCTTCTGCTAACTTTGGGTTTTGTTTGTTCTTCTTTCTCTAGTTCCTTTAGGTGTAAGGTTAGATTGTTTATTTGAGATTTTTCTTGTTTCTTTAGGTAGGCTTGTATAGCTATAAACTTCCCTCTTAGTACTGCTTTTGCTGCATCCCATAGGTTTTGGGTCGTCGTGTTTTCATTGTCATTTGTCTCTAGGTATTTTTTGATTTCCTCTTTGATTTCTTCAGTGATCTCTTGGTTATTTAGTAACGTAGTGTTCATCCTCCATGTGTTTGTGTTTTTTACGTTTTTTCCCTGTAATTCATTTCTAATCTCATAGCGTTGTGGTCAGAAAAGATGCTTGATATGATTTCAATTTTCTTAAATTTACTGAGGCTTGATTTGTGACCCAAGATGTGATCTATCCTGGAGAATGTTCCATACGCACTTGAGAAGAAAGTGTAACCTGCTGTTTTTGGATGGAATGTCCTATAAATATCAATTAAATCTATCTGATCTATTGTGTCATTTAAAGCTTCTGTTTCCTTATTTATTTTCATTTTGGATGATCTGTCCATGGGTATAAGAGAGGTGTTACAGTCCCCCACTATTATTGTGTTACTGTTGATTTCCTCTTTTATAGCTGTTAGCAGTTGCCTCATGAATTGAAGTGCTCCTATGTTGGGTGCATATATATTTATAATTGTTATATCTTCTTCTTGGATTGATCCCTTGATCATTATGTAGTGTCCTTCCTTGTCTCTTATAACATTCTTTATTTTAAAGTCTATTTTATCTGGTATGAGTATTGCTACTCCAGCTTCCTTTTGATTTCCATTTGCATGGAATATCTTTTTCCATCCCCTCACTTTCAGCCTGTATGTGTCCCTAGGTCTGAAGTAGGTCTCTTGCAGACAGCATATATATGGGTCTCGTTTTTGTATCCATTCAGCAAGCCTGTCTTTTGGTTGGAGCATTTAATCCATTCACGTTTAAGGTAATTATCGATGTGTATGTTCCTATAACCATTTTCTTAATTGTTTTGGGTTTGTTTTTGTAGGTCCTTTTCTTCTCTTGCGTTTCCCACTTAGAGAAGTTCCTTTAGCATTTGTTGTAGAGCTGGTTTGGTGGTGCTGAATTCTCTTAGCTTTTGCTTGTCTGTACAGCTTTTGATTTCTCCATCGAATCTGAATGAGATCCTTGCTGGGTAGAGTAATTTTGGTTGTAGGTTCTTCCCTTTCATCACTTTAAGTATATCATGCCACTCCCTTCTGGCTTGTAGATTTTCTGCTGAGAAATCAGCTGTTAACCTTATGGGAGTTCCCTTGTATGTTATTTGTCATTTTTCCCTTGCTGCTTTCAATAATTGTTCTTTGTCTTTAATTTTTGCCACTTTGATCACTATGTGTCTCAGTGTGTTTCTCCTTGGGTTTATCCTGTATGGGACTCGGTGCGCTTCCTGGACTTGGGTGGCTATTTCTTTTCCCAAGTTTTCGACCATAATCTCCTCAAATATTTTCTCGGGTCCTTTCTCTCTCTCTTCTCCTTCTGGGACCCCTATAATGCGAACGTTGTTGCATTTAATGTTGTCCCAGAGGTCTCTTAGGCTGTCTTCATTTCTTTTCATTTTTTCTTTATTCTGTTCCGCAGCAGTGAATTCCACCATTTTGTCTTCCAGGTCACTTATCCGTTCTTCTGTCTCAGGTATTCTGCTATTGATTCTTTCTAGTGTAGTTTTCATTTCAGTTATTGTATTGTTCATCTCTGTTTGTTTGTTCTTTAATTCTTCTAGGTCTTTGTTAAACATTTCTTGCATCTTCTCGATCTTTGCCTCCATTCTTTTTCTGAGGTCCTGGATCATCTTCACTATCATTATCCTGAATTCTTTTTCTGGAAGGTTGCCTATCTCCACTTCATTTAGTTGTTTTTCTGGGGTTTTATCTTGTTCCTTCATCTGGTACATAGCCCTCTGCCTTTTCATCTTGTCTATCTTTCTGTGAATGTGGTTTTTCTTCCACAGGCTGCAGGATTGTAGTTCTTATTGCTTCTGCTGTCTGCCCTCTGGTGGATGAGCCTATCTAAGAAGCTTGTGCAGGTTTCCTGATGGGAGGGACTGGTGGTGGGTAGAGCTGACTGTTGCTCTGGTGGGCAGAGCTCAGTAAAACTTTAATCTGCTTGACTGCTGATGGGTGGGGTTGGGTTCCCTCCCTGTTGGTTGTTTGGCCTGAGGCAACCCAACACTGGAGCCCACCTAGGCTCTTTGGTAGGGCTAATGACAGACTCTGGGAGGGCTCACGCCAAGGAGTACTTCCCAGAACTTCTGCTGCCAGTGTCCTTGTCCTCACGGTGAGCCACAGCCACCCCCCGCCTCTGCAGGAGACCCTCCAACACTAGCAGGTAGGTCTGGTTCAGTCTCTCTTGGGGTCACTGCTCCTTTCCCTGGGTCCCAATGTGCACACTACTTTGTGTGTGCCCTCCAAGAGTGGAGTCTCTGTTTCCCCCAGTCCTGTCGAAGTCCTGCAATCAAATCCCACTAGGCTTCAAAGTCTGATTCTCTAGGAATTCCTCCTCCCACCGCCAGACCCCCAGGTTGGGAAGCCTGACATGGGGCTCAGAACCTTCACTCCAGTGGGTGGACTTCTGTGGTATAAGTGTTCTCCAGTCTGTGAGTCACCCACCCAGCAGTTATGGGATTTGATTTTACTGTGATTGCGCCCCTCCTACCATCTCACTGTGGCTTCTCCTTTGTCTTTGGATGTGGGGTATGTTTTTTGGTGAGTTCCAGCGTCTTCCTGTCGATGACTGTTCAGCAGTTAGTTGTGATTCTGGTGTTCTCACAAGAGGGAGTGAGTGCACGTCCTTCTACTCCGCCATCTGGTTCCTAGTCTTAATGCACATTTTAAAATGAGTTCTTCATTCTTTAGGTCTGGAGAAGATGCTCAGAATCTGCATTTTTATCAAGTTCTCAGGTAATACTGATACTGCTGTTTCAGGAACCACACTTTGAGAACCACTGGCCTAGATGATTACCAACTTTCATTTCTATGCTAAGACCATCAGTTTCAATAATTATCTTAACTTTTCTTCATGAGTAACAAAGAGATCCCCACTCCCCCAGAGCAAGGCCTTAAAACAGCAAAATAATCCACCTTTCCCTCACTTCTTTCTTAAAATGCTAGGTTTCCTTTTAAAGTAGAGTTAAAATGCTGTAGTTTCTGAATGGACAGAGGAAAAAGTAAACTTTTCTTCCTTTGTCTCAGTTCTCCATCACCATACAATTTCAGACACTTTTATTATGTTATCTCCCAGGGTCTTAAATTTTGAAAAAATTCAGTTTCTTTTATGCTATAAAAGAAATCATTATCAGTACTCTGAGTATATTGTTAAAAGTGTTCCAAAGTTCTAGAAAGATAAACTTTTTGGCTAGGGGTGAGTGTGGGAGTATTTGAAGATGGTGTGTGTGTGTGTGTGTGTGTGTGTGTGTGTGTACATATATTCCATAGAAAAGTAAAATTTATCCCTAGTTGCTTCAGGTGACTTTTCCCTGCTATTTTTAATACTTTTCATTATTTGGATTTGCAGCACCCCAGGAGTCTTTAGCTATTTCAAGAGGTGTCATGAAATTCTGAAAAGTTTCTCAAAATAACATTTTAAGTCACTTCAATTGAAAAACTACATATTTTCTGTACAGAAATTTCCCAGATTGGTGAAAGGGACAAAGAAGGATGTTTAGAACTGAAATTAAAAAACTGGAAATCACTGGTATGGTATTTAAACTTCCATTCTGTGCTGGTTCCCAGATGAATTGCAAACTGGTTGTATACTTTTTTTTTTTTAATGAAGCATAGTTAATTTACAATGTTCTGTTAATTTCTGCTGTACAGCAGTGATTCAGTTATACATATATATACATTCTTTTTCATATTCTTTTCCATTATGGTTTATCTCAGGATACTGAATATAGTTTCCTGTGCTATAGAGTAGGACCTTGTTTATCCATCCTATGTATAATAGCTTGCATCTGTTAACACCAAATTCCCAGTCTATTCTTCCCCCATCCCCCTCCGTTGCATTCTGTGCCCACAGAGACTTGGCATCTAAATCAAACATAAGGGACTTCCCTGGTGTAGTGGTTAAGAATCTGCCTGCCAATGCAGGGGACACAGGTTTGAGTCCTGGTCCAGGAAGATCCCACATGCCGTGGAGCAACTAAGCCCGTGCACCACAACTACTGAGCCTGTGCTCTACAGCCCGTGAGCCACAACTACTGAGCCCGCATGCCACACTACTGAAGCCCCCTTGCCTAGAGCCCGTGCTCCACAACAAGAGAAGCCACTGCACTGAGAAACCTACGCACCACAAGGAAGAGTAGCCCCCGCTCGCCGCAACTAGAGAAAGCCTGCATGCAGCAATGAAGACCCAATGCAGCCAAAAATAAATAAAATGAAATAAATTAAAAAAATAATAAATCAAACATAAAATGCCCCACATATTTGAAATGAAAAAAAATCACATTTTCAGGCAGTTCTCAATTATCTCATTAGCAGATTGTCTGGAATGACTAAAAGCCCTAAAGATTGTTTCTCTTTGAGACTATTTTTGTACTTAGTGGTGAAGAGCTGTTTTCCCAATGCCCTAAGAATTTCATTCAATTAATGTTAAAGGTGCCACTAAGAGGAGGTGGAAGGTGGCTCAAGACCCTTTTGCAAAAGAAAGTTTTCTTCTCAAATCATGCAGTGTCTTTTAAAACCGTTCCTGCAGCTGGGGAGAGGAGACAGAGAGTGTTTTAGATTTGAAACGGTGCCTGGACCTCTAGGTACAAAGAGAGAACTGAGATATCACTATTATAATTACATCAGTTGGGTGTTAACAAAAAAAAATTGATTTTAGAAATGAGTAAGCCCCTGCTCATTGTCTGTATTTGAGAAAGAAATGAGGACCCCCATGCTTTTTAAAACACCAAGCACACTTGTTTTGTTCTCTATAAAGAGCAGCAGATGGGCAAGGGGAGATTTCAGATACCTGCGGACAGGCGGTGTGCTCAGACTAGACAGGGCACTAGCGAAGGCCTGAATCCACTGCTTAGCTCCGTCACTGGAGCTTTCTCTGTTCCTCGGGTCCACTTCATATAACTTCAATCCTCAGATTCTCACTGGACTCATCATCGCTGCCCAGTTTTCCCTACTCCAGTATCTCTCAACCCTTTAAACAGATGCCAACTTTTCATAAATATAAACATCTCATTCACACTTCCCCCAGAAATCCTAACATAGCCCTCAGGATTAGGGGAGGGAAAACTCTAGCTGGGAATTCTCTGTATTTACTTTGTAACCTAGCAGCAAAAAGGGTGTTGTGTTTTGTTTTCTAAAGTGGGCATTATAAAAGTAATAGTTTGGTTATATTTTTATAAAATAAAAATAAATTATAAGATTGATTAGGTCTTCTCAAATTTTTCATTTGCCTTCTCCTACCTCATTCCCCACCTCCCAGAGATTCTGGTATTTCTCTTAGAGCTCCAGCTGAGAACTGCTGCTCTAATTTCTATGTCACAACCAGGACTGGCTCTATAACTTGTGGGGTCCAGTGCAAAATGAATATGTGGGGTCCCTTGTTCAAAAATGATTAAGAAATTCAAGCCACCAAGAGCAGAGCATTAAACCAAGGGTGGGGCCTTGCTAAGCTTGGAGTCCTGGGTCGCATGCCATGAAGTTGACCATGACTTTTCAGCTTCTGCTACTCCTGTGACTGACTCTTCTTCTCTGTTTTCTCACTCTGATTCCTAAGAGTAGCAACCTGAGTGGCTGAGAAAAGCATTTCATTCCAGAGAGTGTCCCTGGTTGCTGGTAAGCCTACTCATTGGAAGGCCCTTGGGCAGTTAAGTATGTCAGGACCAGGCTGTTTATGCGACCAGAGTTGGGGGGGGTTGGGATGGGGTAGAGAATGGATCTCCTAGCACAGGGCGTGGCCACCAGTGCAACAGGGACAGTGGAGGGGGCAGTTTTCTTTAGGAGGGGACGTGGGGAGGCATGCAATTATTGATATTGTTGGTACAAAATATAAAAACGTGCATTTCCAATTTGAGCCTGACGCCTGTGTATATAAAATGGAGTCATAATATTTCAGAGGATAGTTTAGTGGGGGCAAATGAGATAGTGGCTAAACAAATGGGATGCAAAGCCCTAATAAACGTTATGTCCATTGCGACAAAGGGAGCTTATACATAGTGGAGCCTGATTTAGCGTCTCAAAAACGTACATGCGTGACACTTCCCTGGTGGTCCAGTGGTTAAGATGCCACGCTTCCACTGCAGGGGGCACGGGTTCAATTCCTGGTCGAGGAACTAAGATCCTGCATGCCGTCCAGTGTTGCCAAAAATAAATGATAAAAAGATAATCTCAAGAAAAAACACACAAAAAACCAAAAACGTATGTGTGTAACACGTAGGCTGTCAGGTCGTTGCTTCTGTGGTGAATGCCCTAGCTGACTATCACTGTGAACTGAACAACACAGATTCCGTGTACTGAGGGCAGACACACACCACGGACCGCACCTTTGTTCAGATATACAGAGGAAATTGGTACTAGCATGGAATGGGAACCAACGGACGATCTATTTAATAGACTGTGGCTTGTGATATTTCTACACTGTTGATGACAGACCATGTTTCCTTTAGAAAAAAAGAATTTTCTAACATTCTCCCAAGAAAGGTTTAAGCTGCCCTTGATTCTGTCAGTAACTGGGAGTGACTGTCCCACTCTCCTTTATTATCACTGTGATCACACCAGTTCCTCTTCTAGGTTTAAAAAACACATTCTCAAATTTTTTTTCCTGAGGATTTTTTATCTAATCAATGGTGTCCTTCCAATTTAACTACTGAATCTAGTCATGGGTTTTTTTAACTCCAGGCCTTACCTTTTGTCATGTTTATCATTCCCTTTCCTTTGTCTCATTTAAGTTAAATTTTATCATTTGTACAAGAATTTAAGTTGATCATATGAAGGATTCTGAAACACTAGGGATGTTCAATTCCTACAGTGATATCCGTAACTTTTAATGTTTCGGAATTTTTCCCCTGTGTGTATGTGAGACTGGGTGAGTGTGTGTGTGTGTGTGTGTGTGTGAGTGTGTGTGTGTGTGTGTGTGTGAGTATGTGTGTGTATTTAAAGAATACTCAGATTTACAACTGTGTAAGAAAAAATTCAAGTTGCAAATACCAGGAGTCATGCCAAATAGGAATTCCCAAACAGCCCTACATGTGAATACATTGTGATACTCATCAAATTAATTATTACAAAGAAACTGTCACATTATTCCATTTTGAAAAAGAATCAGAAAAGTTAACAGTCTAAAAAGTAGAGCTTCGGAGAAAAAAAAGAATTCCATGATAGAGCATTTCGAATAGGTGAGGATGGTTGGTTAAGCTGGGGATGCCCACTTCCTTTGCTCTCGTGGTCACAGGCAGAGTGGGCTTCCATCTTCATAATCCCATTACGTGCAGGATGCTGCACTTAGCCTTCCTGATGACTTACATTTGCCAGAAACACTACACTTAGGACGCAGAACATATTAGCAGTTACAACAGATTTCCAAAGATTGATGGCAGCCCCAAGTGAAAAAGATCGAACTAACTACCCTCCAAATACTTATCTGAGGTGGGAGGAATTGGGAGATTGGGATTGACACATATACACTATTGATACTATGTATAAAATAGACAACTGAGGAGAACATACTGAATAGCACAGGGAACTCTACTTAAGGCACTGTGGTGACCTAAATGGGAGGGAAATCCAAAAGGGAGAGGAGGGGATATATGTATCTGTATGGCTGATTCATTTTGCTGTGCTAACACAACATTGTAAAGCAACTATGCTCCAATAAAAATTAAAAACAAAAAAACAAATACTCATTTGAAGTATGTGTGTGTGTGTGTGTGTGTGTGTGTGTGTGTGTGTAACTATGTGTTCGTGTGTGTGTGTGACTATGTACTCGTGTATTTACTCAGCCAGCACTCTGGAGAAAACTGGTTTCTTAACACTTGTTCCTAGGGAGAAGCAATTTCAAAACCCCTCCGTCTTTTTGAATGTCAGCTACTGCACAGATACAAAACTCATGTACTTAGAAAAAATGGGATTATAAACAGCCTTAGGATATGACTCTTTCCCTTCCACGCTTCAAAAATCAATTTGAGTCTTTAACTTTCCGTTTTGGTACAACACTCTAGGACAAGGAAAGAGTGCATAAGAAAAGTAAGATTTCATAAATGTGGTAAAGAGAGTCTCAAAATGCCTTAAACAGTTCTCAGTGTAGGTGCAGGAAGACTTTTAGCTCATGTATGTTCTGGTGCTCTGAGGGGTTCACTGGGAGAAGATATTATCATAGATTTTAGAAACAATCTCATGAGGACAAAATCTAAATATATTTACTATTAAGAGAATTGATATTTTACTGTCTCACCATGTAGGTGAAAGCTCATAGAGCCATATTTTAACTGTTAGTTTGTCTAGGAAGAGTGAGAAACAAACAACATTTTCCTGTGTGCCCAGATTGGGACCAATGGAATTTTGAGCAATTTCAAGGTCTTCCCGTTTGAATTTTGCATAGCATTGATAGAACCTTGATTCTTTAATGATTGGAAATTCATTTTAGACTATGGCTAATATGACCAGATGTTCTATTTTCCTGGGACAGTCATGGTTTATGCCTGGTATATGGGTGTCTCATTTGATTTAGTATTAGTCCAGAATGCACTTAAATCTTTTCAATGATGCATTATTATTGTTAATAATAGTTGCATTAAAAAAAGTCAGAGTTTGATAGACCTCCATTTGGCACGTCCAGCTTCTGATATTGTCTCATCCAGTAGAATGTAAAACATACATGTAGTGATCATACTTCACACTTAACATGCGGTTAAATCTGAAGGATGACCAGTGATATTTCATTTCTCCTTGGCTGACCCGCTTTCCAGAAGAAGGCAATTAACACCTTCTGTATCAGCTATCTATTACTACATAGGAAACTACTCCAAATTTAGTAGCTTGAAATAACAATGATTTACTATTTTTCACAATACTGTGGGTTGACTGGGTGCCTCTTCTGCTAATCTCATCTGGGTTTACCCATGTGGCTGCATTTAGGTGGTGACTGGGCTAGGTTGGGAGGTCCAAATGACTTTACCCATATATCTGGGGCTTTGGTGCTGGCTATCAGCTGGTACTCCTCCATGTGGCCTCTTCTGATCTACCCTTCTTCATAGCATGATGGTCTCAGGGTTCCAAGGTGGAGGTTGCAAGACTTCCTGTTTAGGCTTAGGCTCTAGAACATACTCAACATAATTTCTACCACATTCTATTGATCGAAGCAAGATATAAGGTCAACTCAAGGCATAAGTAGAAAAAGAGATTCCATCCCTCGGTGGAAGAGTGACAACATTCCATTGCAGAAAAGTATTTACACAGAAAGACAGGCTTCATTGGAGGCTGTTATTATAACAATGTACTACACCTTACTTTAAAGCACAGCTCTTGTTGATAAATTGAAGTATGATTAGATACAAGTAGTTGGGGACACCCACCTCATTCTGTTCTCTAGTGGTGGAGGGAGATGTATTTGATACTGTTAACCCTACTGGCCATTTGATATACCAGCTGGTTGTACCTTGTCTTACACTGATGCTTCTGAGATACACAAAGCTCTTGGATCTCTATGCAGCAGAGTTGCTGAGAAACATGGGTAAAAAATAGTATGTGAAGAAAATAGAGGTTGAGCAGTTCAACAAATATTTTACTTTTCTGTAATGCTTTTTTTTCTATTGCAATATTTAAGAAGCAATAAGCTTTTAATCCAAGAGCATGGGATATCTTTCCATTTCTTTGAATCATCTTCAATTTCTTTTATCAATGTTTTATAGTTCTCAGTATATAAGTGTTTCACTTCCTTGGTCAGGTTTATTTCCAATATATTTTTTTTGATGCCATTTAAAAGAGATTTTTATTTTACTTTCCCTTTCTGATATTTCATTGTTAGTGTAAACAAATGCAACAGATTTCTGTATGTTAACCTTGTATCCTGCTACCTTGCTGAATTCGTTTATCAGTTCTAGTAGGTTTTGTGTAGAGTCTTTAGGGTTTTTTATATATAGTATCATGTCATATGCACATAATGACAATTTTACCTCTTCCCTTCCAATTTGGATACATTTTATTTCTTTTTCTTGTCTGATTGCTGTGGCTAGGACTTCCAATACTATGCTGAATAGAAGTGGTGAGAGTGGGCATCCTTGTCTTGTTCCAGATTTTAGAGGGAAGGCTTTCAGCTTTTCACCGTTGAGTATTATGTTGGCTATGGGTTTGTCATAAATAGCTTTTATTATGTTGAGATATGTTTCCTCTATATCCACTTTGGTAAGAGGCTTTTTTTTTTTTATCATGAATGAATGTTGAATTTTATCAAACACTTTTTCTGCATCTATTGAGATGATCATGTGGTTTTTGTCTTTTCTTTCATTGATGTGGCATATCACATTGATTTGTGTATGTTGAACTGTCCTTGTGACCCTGGGATGAATCCAACTTGATCATGGTGTATGAACTTGTTTATGTGTTGTTGGATTCAATTTGCTAACATTTTTGTTGAGAATTTTTGCATCTATACTCATCAAAGATATTGGCCTATAATTTTCTTTTTCAGGAATGTCTTTGTCTGGTTTTGGTGCCAGGGTGATGGTGGCTTCACAGAATGACTTTGGGAGTGTTCCCTCCTCTTCAATCTTTTGGAACAGTTTGAGAAGGATCGGTATATGTTCTTCTTTATATGTTTGGTAGAATTTCCCAATGAAGGCAAAAGTCCTGGACGGTTGTTTGCAGGGAGTTTTTTTTAATGATATTTTATTTTATTTATTTATTTTTGGCTGTGTTGGGTCTTTGTTGCTGTGCGTGCAGGCTTTCTCTTGTTGCGGTGAGAGGGGGCTACTTTTCGTTGCAGTGCGCGGGCTTCTCATTGTGGTAGTTTCTCTTGTTGCGGAGCACAGGCTCTAGGTGTGTGGGCTCAGTAGTTGTGGCACGTGGGCTCTAGAGCACAGGCTCAGTAGTTGTGGCACACGGGCTTAGTTGCTCTGCAGCATGTGGAATCTTCCAGGACCAGGGCTCGAACCTGTGACCCCTGCATTGGCAGGCAGATTCTTAACCACTGTGCCACCAGGGAAGCCCCTGCAGGGAGTTTTTAAATTATAGATTCTATTTAACATCTAGTGATCAGTCTGTTCAAATTATCTGTTTCTTCTTGATTCAGTTTTGGTGGGCTGTATGTTTCTAGAAACTTGTCCATTTCTTCTAGGTTGTCCAATTTGTTGGCATATAATTGTTCATAGTATTCTCTTATGATTTTTTGTATTTCTGTGGTATCAGTTATTATTTCTCTTCTTTCATTTCTTATTTTGTTTATTTGGGTCCTCTCTCTTCTCTTCTTGGTGAGCACGTTCCGAGGTTTGTTGATTTCATTTACCCTTTCAAAGAACAAGCTTTTTGTTTTATTGATTTTTTTCTATTGTTTTTAAAAATCTCTGTTTTATTTCCTCTCTTAACTTTATTATTTCCTTCATTCTGCTGACTTTAGGTCTTGTTTGTTCTTCTTTTTCTAATTCATTTAGGTGGTAGGTTAGGTGTTTATTTAAGATTTTTCTCGTTTTTTGAGGAACACCTGTATCACTATGTCCCTCTTAGGACTGCTGTTGCTGCATCCCACAGATTTTGTATGATTGTGCTTTTATTGTCATTTGTCTCAAGGTATTTTAAATTTACTCTTTGATTTCATCATTGGCCTATTGTGTTTTTTTAGTAGCATGCTGTTTAGTCTCCATGTAATCATTGTTTCTTGTTTCTCTTTCTGTGGTTGATTTCTAGTTTCATGCCATTGTGGTCAGAAAAGATGCTTGAAATAATTTTTATCCTCTTAAATTTGTTGAGGTTTGTTTTGTGTCCCAGTGTGTGGTCTATCCTAGAGAATGTTCCAAGTGCCCTTGAAAAGAATGTGGAATGTATACTCTGTTTTATTGTTTTTTGTTTTTTTTGGCTGTAATGTCCTGAAAATATCAATTAAGTCTAACTGTTCTATTGTATCATTTAGGATCTCTGTTGCTTTATTAATTTTCTGTCTGGAAGATCTGTTCATTGATGTCAGTGGGGTGTTAAAGTCCCCACTATTATTGTATTCCCATCAATTTCTCCCTTTATGTCTATTAGTATTTGTTTTATGTATTTAGGTGCTCCTATGTTGGGTGCATATATATTAACAATATCCTCTTCTTGTACTGATCCTTTTATTATTATATAGCATTCTTCTTTATTTTTCTTTATGGCCTTTGTTTTAAAGTCTATTTTGTCTGATACGAGTATTGCTACTTCCACTTTCTTGTCATTTCCATTTGCATGAAATATCCTTTTCCATCCCTTCACTTTCCATCTATGTGTGTCCTTTGGTCTAAAGTGTGTCTCTTGTAGGCAGCATGTTATAGGTTTTATTATCTAATCTGCCACTCTATGTCTTTTTTTTTAAAATTTATTTATTTATTTTTGGCTGCCTTGGGTCTTCATTGCTGCGCATGGGCCTTGTCTAGTTGTCGCAAGTGGGGGCCACTCTGTGTTGCAGTGTGCGGCCTTCTCATTGAGGTGGCTTCTCTTGTTGCGGAGCATGGGCTCTAGGCACGCGGGCTTCAGTAGGTGTGGCACACAGGCTCAGTAGCTGTGCCTTGCGGGCTCTAGAGCGCAGGCTCAGTAGTTGTGGCGCATGGGCCCAGTTGCTCCACGGCATGTGGGATCTTCCCGGACCAGGGCTTGAACCCGTGTCCCCTGCATTGGCAGGCAGACTCCCAACCACTGTGCCACCAGGGAAGCCCACTCTATGTCTTTTGATTGGAGCATTTAGTCCCTTGACATTTAAGGTAATTATTGATAGATATATCTTTATTGACATTTTAACCTTGTTTTCCAGCTGATTTTGTATTTCTTCTTTGTTCCTTTCTTTTCGTTTTTCCTTTTGTGCTCTGATGGGTTTTCTTTTGTATGTACTTGTGTTCTCTTCTTTTTGGTTTTTGTGAATCAACTGTATGTTTTTGATTTTTGGAAGAATAAGTATTATTAATATGGTCATACTACCCAAAGCAAGCTACAGATTTAATGTGATCCCTATCAAATAACCCATGCCATTTTTCACAGAACTAGAACAAATAACCGTAAAATTTATATGGAACCTTAAAAGACCAAGAATTGCCAAAGCAATCCTGAGTAAAAAGAACAAAGCTGGAGGCATAATCCTCCCAGACTTCAGAAAATACTACAAATCTACAGTAATCTAAACAGCATGGTATTGGCATAAAAACAAACATATGGATCAATGGAACAGAATAGAGAGCCCAGAAGTAAAGCCACACACCTACAGTCAATTAATATTCAACAAAGGAGGCAAGAATATACAATGGAGAAAAGAGTCTCTTCAGCAAATGGTGTTGGGAAAGCTGGACAGCCGCAAATAAATCAGTGAAGTTAGAATACTTCCTCACATCTTACACAAAAATAAACTCAAAATGGCTTAAAGATTTAAATATAAAACATGACACCACAAAAGTCCTAGAAGAGAGCATTGGCAAAACATTCTTTGACATAAATTGTACCAATGTTTTCTTAGGTCAGTCTCCCAAGGCAATAGAAATAAAAGCAAAATAAACAAATGGGACCTAATCAAACTTAAAAGCTTTTGCACAGCAAAGGAAACTATAAACAAAATGAAAAGACAACCTACAAACTGGGACAGAATATTTGCTAACAATGCGACTGAAAAGGGCTTAATTTCCAAAATACACAAACATACAACTCAACAGCAAACAAACAAACCAATTAAGAAATGGGCAGAAGACCTAAACAGACATTCTCCAAAGAAGACACACAGATGGCCAAAAGGCACATGAAAAGATGCTCAACATTGCTAATTATTAGAGAAATTACAAATAACAAATGCTCGAGAGGGTGTGGAGAAAAGGGAACCCTCCTACACTGTTGTGGGAATGTGAATTGGTGCAGCCACTATGGAGAACAGTAGGGAGGTTCCTTAAAAAACTAAAAATAGAATTACCATATGATCCAGCAATCCTATTCCTGAGCATATATCCAGAGAAAACTCTAATTCAAAAAGATTCATGCACCCCACTGTTTATAGCAACACTATTTACAATAGCCAAGACATGGAAGCAATGGATGGATAAAGAAGATGTGATATATATATATACACACATACACAGATGAATGTTACTCAGCCATAAAAAAGAATGTAATAATGCCATTTGCAGCAACATGGATGGACCTAGAGATTATCATACTAAGCAAAGTCAGAAAGAGAAAGACAAATAATATATATCACTTATATGTGGAATCTAAAAACATGATACAAATGAACTTATTTACTTTTGTATTTTTAACTGTCAGGTAATTGATATAAGGAAGTTTTTTGAAATTTTTGTTTAATGCATACTGATGTGATGCATATTAATATTTTTATATGATTTATATAGATTTTTAATTTTTTAAAATAAATTTAACAAGAAACAAATTCAATAATAAATGTAGCAACTATTATAACAAATACATAATAAAATATTAATTTAATGTTAATTACATATATTAAAATGTTAAACATAAAATATATTTCATCTTTATGTTTATATATACATGAAATAAATATTTCAAAAATATTTTAAATATAACTATTTTAGAGATCCACTATATAATGAGATGAATTTTTGTTCAATAAATATTACAATGGGGCTTCCCTGGTGGCACAGTGGTTGAGAATCTGCCTGCCAATGCAGGGGACACGGGTTCAAGCCCTGGTCTGGGAAGATCCCACATGCCGCGGAGCAACTAAGCCCGTGAGCCACAATTACTGAGCCTGTGCGTCTGGAGCCTGTGCTCTGCAATAAGAGAGGCCACGATAGTGAGAGGCCCGTGCACCGCGATGAAGAGTGGCCTCCACTTGCAGCAACTAGAGAAAGCCCTCGCACAGAAACGAAGACCCAACACAACCATAAATAAATAAATAAAATTTAAAAAAAAACAAAAAAAATATTACAATGATGATATATTTTCAATTTTTTAATTGATTCCTTTTAATGTAAAACAAATTCTTGGTTTCAATAATGAATTAGGCACTTTACCTATTGTTCTTTTCACTTTTGCTCCATGGTCATCGTGGAGTTCACTCTCTCCCTCTGTATACCTCTAAAAATCAATCCCTACTTCAGGAAACTACTAATAGATTGGTTCCTTTGGAACTCCATCAGTCTTCATATTTATAATCTGACAAACCCAAACTTCTGCTTCAAGTGTTAGTGTTAGTAGCATCAAGTGTTAGTAGCAGGAAATTGTCTCCAAGAGCAAAATTGATGTGGTGTTAGGGTTGTATGGTAATGCATTAGCAGTAACAATCATGCAAAGCAGTAACCATTATTTGTGATTCTATGTATTGCTGTTTTTTAAAACTTTCTGGGATAAAAGAAATTATGTTTTTGGAACATAGGTATCAATGTAACACCGTTGAAAATCTGGCAGACTGCCAATATGGGTCATTAGTATTTACAATATATTTGATTCATACAGCAGTTTCCAAAGAGCCCACAGTGATTGTACATAGATTATTTATCCTCATCAGCCCTAGTGAAATAGATTTTAAAGCTCTTTGTACCTATTTTATTGAGATTAAGTCTCATGCTTCTTGCACTTCTCCAGAAAAATATGTCTCGTTATTAAAATACTTTTTACACATTTTGATTAATTATCCTGAGAAAAAACATTAATTTCTATGCTAAAATTATCCAGGTAGTTTGGCTTACAAAATGGCAGACATACATATAAACTTCTCTCAAATATCTCTGCCTAATAGCCTACCCCAGTAATATGTCTAAAGACACATTTATTTTTGACACCTGGGACAGTCTACCCTCTAAGTGCCTTACTTAATTTTGTTCAAGGTATTCATTAATTACTTGAAGACATACTTACTCAGGACTTCCATTATATAAGCACTGGTCTTTGTGCTGCAATATACAGCATGAATATGAAACTGAATTTAATCTAGAAGGGTTTACAATCTCATGGGAGATAAAGGACATGTACTTTGATAGCTATAGTACTGGTTAGAAGTGGAAAAGAGACAGATGAGAAGAAACACTATGGAAGTTTAGATGATGAAGTGCTTACTCCAGCTTCAGACATTAATCAGAAGTCAAACTCATGATTTCCTCCCTCCCTAATCGATCCCTGCACTTACCTCTGAATCACTTAAGAGAATTTTGGGGATACAAGTAATAGAAGACATAATTCAAAATGTTCTAAACAGTAAGAGGATTTGACAGCTCATATAAGTGATTAATTAATAAGTGATTAATTCAGTGGCACAATAGTATCCATTGGCATCCCTCTATCTTACCACTCCATCTTTCTCAGCACATCACTAGGCATACCCTTCTGATCCTAAGATGACTACAGCAGTGTCCGCCACCACGTTTTTTTATACCAACATCGAAGGCAGGAACAGAGACTCTATCTCTCCCTTGTGTTTCTTTATGAGAACTAATATCTCTTTCACACGTGTTCCCTCCCATTAGGCTTCCCCTCACATATCACTGGTCAGAACTAGCCAAGCCAATCACTGGCAGTGATTGAAGAGTTACTTTGATTAGCTTAGGCTAATCTCGATTACTTTTCCCTGAGAATATAGTTATGCAACAAAAGGTAAATAACTAAACAATTTTTGGTCTCTTCTAGCAAGAAAGAAGTAGGGTGAGGGAAAGCTTGTGGTGGGCCACCAAAAATGTCTCTTACACTATCTCTAAACTTGCTGCTTCTCCTAACTTCTGTATTTTGTTTCTTGATGCCAACAATCTCCCTCTAATTTAATGGATTCAAAATCCTAAACTGGTTCTTTGATAAAACTGTTTTCCTATTTTTTTTTCTGTTGCCCTTGTATCTTATTACCAAGCATCATAAAGATGAACACCTATGTCTTGAAAATGCTTGTCAAGTTCCAGTTCTGACTTTCATATACCTGGAACATTATAAAACTCTCCTAACTAGGGGAGCAGGTTAATATATCATCCAAACCAGGATATTTTTGAGATTGAAATAATGTGCTATTAACAATTATATAAGGAAAACAGGTATAAACTACAGCCAACCCACTGCATCCTCATCCTGAGCCCAGTTTTTAATATTCTCCAGTTTAAGTTTATCCTGTCATTAAATGACTCTTTCCGGAGCCCAGCCCTGATCATGCCACATGCTTGTGCAAAAACATTCAAGAGCTTTCCTATACATGCAGAATTACACACAAACTGCTCACCCCAGGATTTAGGGGTTTCTGCAGTATAGTCTCAAATTAAACTTTCCTGGCTTGTCTCTCATTATTTCCAAAATGTAAAGAGTCAGTTATATACTGCCCTTCAACCAAAATAGGCTGCCTGGGCTTCCCTGGTGGTGCAGTGATTAAGAATCCGCCTGCCAATGCAGGGGACACGGGTTCGAGCCCTGGTCGGTCTGGGAAGATTCCACATGTCGTGGAGCAACTAAGCCCGTGCAACACAACTACTGAGCCTGTGCTCCGCAATAAGAGAAGCCACCACAATGAGAAGCCTGTGCATTGCAACAAAGAGTAGCCCCTGCTCATCACAACTAGAGAAAGCCCGTGTGCAGCAACAAAGACCCAATGCAGCCAAGAATACATAAATAAAATAAACTAAAAAAAAAAAAACCAAAATAGGCTACCTATAATTCAATTGAGCCCATGCTCTCCCAACCTCTGTATGTTTGCTAATGCGGTTTCCTCCGTTTGTAATGCCTTTCACTTCAATGTCAACATTCTACCAATCATTTCGGGCTATAGAAAATGTCTCTCTTCTTTAACAAGGTATAATTTTGTGTTCTTCTAGTCATACATCTCTTATGGTTAAGGCTGTGGCGATCATGTTTTCTGAGCCAAGATCAGAATTACAGTCTGTCATGGATTCTGACAATGGGATGGACCCCAAACTGATCGTACTGGGGCTTTTATTACAGTTGAATTTCCTAGTTTTCCTTACTTGAGCATAGGCTCTACAGTGGGAGAAAATGGGTCTTACCCATCTTGGACTCTCATATTGTTTTACATGTACCAGCTTCTCCATAAATACGTTTATATAAATTTCCCTATAAATAAATTACTAGGACCACATAGCTATCACACCTCTTCAATTGGCTGAAAAATCTATTATAAGATTTTTTTTTGCTATGTTAAAATCCAAATTATTATCCCAAAGGCACAGAAATGTAATGACACCAAAGAGCTTTATTGTTAACTGTTTCATATGTTGCTGCTTTCTATTTCTCAATTTACATTCTGCTTGACAAAGACAAACTTTAAAAAATAAGTAAAAGAGACAAGCCTCTTAGATAGCCTCATGTACCAGAGGACAGACAGCAGAGGCAAGAAGAACTAAAATCCTGCAGCCTGTGGAACAAAAACCACATTCACAGAAAGATAGACAAGATGAAAAGGCAGAGGGCTATGTACCAGATGAAGGAACAAGATAAAACCTCAGAAAAACAACTAAATGAAGTGGAGATAGGCAACCTTCCAGAAAAAGAATTCAGAATAATGATAGTGAAGATGATCCAGGACCTCGAAAAAACAATGGAGGCAAAGATTGAGAAGATGAAAGAAATGTTTAACAAAGACCTAGAAGAATTAAAGAACAAACAAACAGAGATGAACAATACAATAACTGAAATGAAAACTACACTAGAAGGAATCAATAGCAGAATAACTGAGGCAGAAGAATGGATAAGTGACCTGGAACACAGAATGGTGGAATTCACTGCTGAGGAACAGAATAAGGATAAAAGAATGAAAAGAAATGAAGACAGCCTAAGAGACCTCTGGGACAACATTAAATGCAACAACATTCACATTATAGGGGTCCCAGAAGGAGAAGAGAGAGAGAAAGGACCCAAGAAAATATCTGAGGAGATTATAGTCGAAAACTTCCCTAACATGGGAAAGGAAATAGCCACCTAAGTCCAGGAAGCGCAGAGAGTCCCATACAGGATAAACCCAAGGAGAAACACACCAAGACACATAGTAATCAAATTGGCAAAAATTAAAGACAAAGAAAAATTACTGAAAGCAGCAAGGGAAAAACGACAAACAACATACAAGGGAACTCCCATAAGGTTAACAGCTGATTTCTCAGCAGAAACTCTACAAGCCAGAAGGGAGCGGCATGATATACTTAAAGTGATGAAAGGGAAGAACCTACAACCAAGATTACTCTACCCGGCAAGGATCTCATTCAGATTCAATGGAGAAATCAAAAGCTTTACAGACAAGCAAAAGCTAAGAGAATTCAGCACCACCAAACCAGCTCTACAACAAATGCTAAAGGAACTTCTATAAGTGGGAAACACAGAGAAGAAAAGGACCTACAAAAATAAACCCAAAACAATTAAGAAAATGTATATAGGAACATACATATCGATAATTACCTTAAACGTGAATGGATTAAATGCTCCAACCAAAAGACATAGGCTTGCTGAATGGATACAAAAACAAGACCCATCTATATGCTGTCCACAAGAGACCCACTTCAGACCTAGGGACACATACAGACTGAAAGTGAGGGGATGGAAAAAGATATTCCATGCAAATGGAAATCCAAAGAAAGATGGAGTAGCAATACTCATATCAGATAAAATAGACTTAAAAATAAAGACTGTTACAAGAGACTAGGAAGGACACTACACAATGATCAAGGGATCAATCCAAGAAGAAGATATAACAATTATAAATATATGTGCACCCAACATAGGAGCACCTCAATACATAAGGCAACTGCTAACAGCTATAAAAGAGGAAATCGACAGTAACACAATAATAGTGGGGGACTTTAACACCTCACTTACACCAATGGACAGATGATACAAAATGAAAATAAATAAGCAAACAGAAGCTTTAAATGATACCATAGACTGGATAGATTTAATTGATATTTATAGGACATTCCATCCAAAAACAGCAGATTAAACTTTCTTCTCAAGTGTGCATGGAACATTCTCCAGGATAGATCACATCTTGGGTCACAAATCAAGCCTCAGTAAATTTAAGAAAATTGAAATCATATCAAGCATCTTTTCAGACCACAACACTATGATATTAGAAATGAATTACAGGGGAAAAAAACGTAAAAAACACAAACACATGGAGGCTAAACACTACGTTACTAAATAAGCAAGAGATAACTGAAGAAATCAAAGAGGCAATCAAAAAATATCTACAGACAAATTAAAATGAAAACAAGACAATCCAAAACCTATGGGATGCAGCAAAATCAGTTCTAAGAGGGAAGTTTATAGCTATACAAGGCTGCCTCAGGAAACAAGAAAAATCTCAAATAAACAATCTAACCTTACACCTAAAGGAACTAGAGAAAGAAGAACAAACAAAACCCAAAGTTAGCAGAAGGAAAGAAATCATAAAGATCAGAGCAGAAATAAATGAAATAGAAACCAAGAAAACAATAGCAAAGATCAATACAACTAAAAGCTGGTTCTTTGAGAAGATAAACAAAATTGATAAACCATTAGCCAGACTCATCAAGAAAAAGAGGGAGAGGACTCAAGTCAATAAAATTAGAAATGAAAATGGAGAAGTTACAACAGACACCACAGAAATACAAAGCATCTTAAAGAGACTACTACAAGCAACTCTATGCCAATAAAATGGACAACCTGGAAGAAATGGACACATTCTTAGAAAGGTATAAGCTTCCAAGACTGAACCAGGAAGAAATAGAAAATATGAACAGACCAATCACAAGTAATGAAATTGAAACTGTGATTAAAAATCTTCCAACAAACAAAAGTCCAGAAGCAGATAGTTTCACAGGTGAATTCTATCAAACATATAGAGAAGAGCTAACACCCATCCTTCTCAAACTCTTCCAAACAATTGCAGAGGAAGGAACACTCCCAAACTCATTCTATGAGGCCACTATCAACCTGATACCAAAACCAGACAAAGATACTACAAAAAAAGAAAATTACAGACCAATATCACTCATGAATATAGATGCAAAAATCCTCAACAAAATACTAGCAAACAGAGTCCAACAACACATTAAAATGATCATACACCATGATCAAGTGGGATTTATCCCAAGGATGCAAGGATTCTTCAATATACGCAAATCAATCAATGTGATACACCATACTAAGAAATTGAGGAATAAAAACCATATGATCATCTCAATAGATGCAGAAAAAACTTTTGACAAAATTCAACATCCATTTATGATAAAAACTCTCCAGAAAGTGGGCATAGAGGGAACCTATCTCAACATAATAAAGGCCATATATGACAAACCCACAGCAAACATCATTCTCAATGGTGAAAAACTGAAAGCATTTCCTCTAAGATCAGGAACAAGACAAGGATGTCCACTTTCACCGCTATTATCCAACATAGTTTTGGAAGTCCTAGGCTTGGCAATCAGAGAAGAATAAGAAATAAAAGGAATACAAATTGGAAAAGAAGAAGTAAAACTGTCACTGTTTGCAGATGACATGATACTATACATAGAGAATCCTAAAGATGCCACCAGAAAACTATTAGAGCTAATCAATGAATTTGGTAGAGTAGCAGGATACAAAATTAATGCACAGAAATCTCTTGCATTCCTATACACTAATGATGAAATATCTGAAAGAGAAATTAAGGAAACACTTCCATTTACCACTGCAACAAAAAGAATAAAATACCTAGGAATAAACCTACCTAGGGAGACCAAAGACCTGTATGCAGAAAACTATAAGACACTGATGAAAGAAATTAAAGATGATACCAACAGATGGAGAGATATACCATGTTCTTGGATTGGAAGAATCAATATTGTGAAAATGACTATACTACCCAAAGCAATCTACAGATTCAATGCATCCCTATCAAATTACCAGTGGAATATTGTATGGAACTAGAACAAAAAAATCTTAAAAATTGTATGGAGACACAAAAGACCCCGAATAGCCAAAGCAGTCTTGAGGGAAAAAAATGCAGCTGGAGGAATCAGACTCCTTGACTTCAGACTATACTACAAAGTTACACTAATCAAGACAATATGGTACTGGCACAAAAACAGAAATATAGATCAATGGAACAGGATAGAAAGCCCAGAGATAAACCCACGCACCTATGGTCAACTAATCTATGACAAAGGAGGCAAGGATATACAATGGAGAAAAGACAGTCTCTTCAATAAGTGGTGCTGGGAAAACTAGACAGCTACATGTAGAAGAATCAAATTAGAACACTCCCTAACACCATACACAAAAATAAACTCAAAATGGATTCGAGACCTAAATGTAAGGCTGGACACTATAAAACTCTTAGAAGAAAACATAGGAAGAACACTCTTTGACATAAATCACAGCAAGATCTTTTTTGATCCACCTCCTAGAGTAATGGAAATTAAAAAAAAAATAAACAAATGGGACCTAATGAAACTTAAAAGCTTTTGCACAGCAAAGGAAACCATAAACAAGATGAAAAGATAACCCTCAGAATGGGAAAAAATATTTGCAAACGAATCAACAGAAAAAGGATTAATCTCCAAAATATATAAACAGCTCATGCAGCTCGATATTAAAAAAACAAACCACCCAATCTAAAAATGGGCAGAAGACCTAAATAGACATTTCTCCAAAGAAGACGTACAGATGGCCGAGAAGCACATGAAAAGCTGCTCAACATCACTAATCATTAGAGAAATGCAAATCAAAACTACAGTGAGGTATCACCTCACACCAGTTAGAATGGGCTTCATCAGAAAATCTACAAACAACAAATGCTGGAGAGGGTGTGGAGAAAAGGGAACCCTATTGCACTGTTGGTGGGAATGTAAATTGATACAGCCACTATGGACAACAGTATGGAGGTTCCTTTAAAAACTAAAAATAGAATTACCATATGATCCAGCAAACCCACTACTGGGCATATACTTGGAGAAAACCACAATTCAAAAAGACACATGCACCCCAATGTTCATTGCAGCACTAGGTACAATAGCCAGGTCATGGAATCAACCTAAATGCCCATCGACAGACAAATGGATAAAGAAGATGTGGTACATATATCTAATGGAATATTACTCAGCCATAAAAAGGAACGAAATTGGGTTATTTGTTGAGATGTGGATGGATCTAGAGACTGTCATACAGAGTGAAGCAAGTCAGAAAGAGAAAAACAAATATTGTATATTAACACATATATGTGGAACCTAGAAAAATGGTACAGATGAACCGGTTTGCAGGGCAGAAATAGAGACACAGATGTAGAGAACAAACGTATGGACACCAAGGGGGGAAAACCACGGTGGGCGGGGGTGTGTGTGTGATGAATTGGGAGATTGGGATTGACATGTATACACTGATGTGTATAAAATGGATGACTAATAAGAACCTGCTGTATAAAAAAAAAATAAGTAAAAGAAAGGAAAATATTTCCTAGAGAGTGTATGGACAGACAATTAATACATCCGTAAATCAGAATACAGTTAATGCTTCTGCTCTGAAAGATAATGATTTGTTTGTTTAAATGAAGTCTTTTGCCTTAACTCCAGATGATAATGTTTGACCATTCTGTGGGATAATATGTGATGGAGCATGCAAAAAGAAATCTATTATAACATGAAAAGAATAACAGTATTTATCTGTTTGAGTGGTGAGAACTGAGTAGATAGAAGACAGGAGTAGGGCAAACTTTTTCTGTATACCCTTTCATACTTTGATGTTTGAGTTATTTACATGATTGCTCATTAAAAATTAATTTTTTTTAATAGCTACTCTATTTATTTATTTATTTTATTTTTAGCTGTGTTGGGTCTTCGTTTCGTGCAAGGGCTTTCTCTAGTTGTGGCAAGCGGGGGCCACTCTTCATCGCGGTGCGCGGGCCTCTCACTATCGCGGCCCCTCCCGTTGCGGAGCACAGGCTCCAGACGCGCAGGCTCAGTAGTTGTGGCTCACGGGCCCAGCTGCTCCGTGGCATGTGGGATCCTCCCAGACCAGGGCTCGAACCCGTGTCCCCTGCATTGGCAGGCAGATTCTCAACCACTGTGCCACCAGGGAAGCCCTAAAAATTAATTTTAAAGCTTAAAATTCTAATCGGAAAATGTGCCTTTTAATAAAGGGTTTACATTTAATTTTTCTTTTTAAACACATAAAATGGCATGTAGCTTAGAGTCACATCTTTGTGGGAATTCTGCAGATAGAATTTATCAGAGTTGGCATTATTACCAGCAGATATAGTGGAAAAGAGAAACCAATTACTCTAATAAATATCTGTTATCGATTATTAGGATAGAAGGATATACTAGAAAATATAAAATCAGAGACTTCAAAGATGGAGCTTTTCTTGGAAAAGTTCCTGAGGGAACTTAGGATGGAAACATAATACCCACCATTGAATCATCATCAGACTGTAGCCATCCCCAGCGGTGCACCCTGAGGAAACTCAGGATGAGAAGACACAGGATACTGGCCCCAGATAGCTGAGGTGCATATCAAAGGAATGATTTCAGTGAATCCAGACTCTTGCGTCTTCCCATACATAGAAAAGCGCTAAATTCCTTAACTTGAGATATCTGGTTTTCTTTTATTAACAGTGATCTTTTGTTCCAACTATGTGGCATTGTTGCAAAAACTCCTATATATCCTGGCTTCCCCCTTTCCTCTTAGGAACAGTTTTCTCAGCGTGATCTGAGATGCTGTGTCCTGGGCTTAAGTTCTCAGACTTGTCTACCTAATAAAACATAACTCTCAACTTTTAGGTTGTGCATTTTTTTTCAGTTGACAGAGGGCACCACTAATGGTGTCAAAAGACACCAAGAGCTTCTGTTTCACTTGATTTCTTTCTACATTATGCCTTTGAGATTTAATGATTCTTGTAGATCTAATTCACTTACTTTAACCACATTAAGGTTTCCCATTAATGAATAAACGACAATCTGTCTGTAACCCTACTGGTGGACAGCAAGATTGTTTCCTCTGTTCCCTGTTGTAACAATGTTACAATGAACAACTTTGTATATGTTGCCTTGTGCACATGTGGACCTGCCCCTGTGATGGAAGGCAAGCGCATGGCAGACAGTAAAAATAGAGAACACAAGTATCCATATTAACTTTTATTTTCGGGTCCTTCACTGACCTACAGAAATATATATTTTCGCTCACACTGGGTTGTCCTGGGAAGGTAGGGAGGCTCTTCCCTCCTGCTGTGCCTTGAGAGATTATAGACTCGAAGATGTCAGATGCACACCCCACAGCCTTCTACTGACCTTGCAAGAGTTGCGGCTGTTCACATGCAGTCTGTCATCTGCCCACATCTGGCTTCACTGCCCAACCTTAACACTTCAGCGACGGTTTTCACACGTTTTTTGAAAAAGAAAAAACTGATGTGTGCAAAACCCAGAGTTATTGGTGGTTTAGCTGGTTAAATGAAGCACAGTCTAGCAAGGGACAGATCAAATATATTGGAAATGTGCCACTGTCATCCTTTGTAACCAGAGGAAAGTCACTTTGCCTTTCTGTGGCCCCATTTCCTCATCCATGAAATTAAAGCACTCTTACTCCTCTTCTTATTAATTAAAAAAATAAAATACCTAAACGTGTTAACTAAATACACTTAGTATTTTTAAGCTTTCTTTCGAATTGAGAGAATAGTCATTGCATACATACTAACTTTGACTGTCAAAGGTCGCTTTTGCCAACACAAAAGTCTGGAGGCAATAGCGTGATTTTGTATGAGCGTAAAGCCATTGCTATCACTAACTTGAGCAGTCTTGCAAAGACTTTCTATTTTATTCACTTATGCTAACCTTCAAATCTTTCTTAGGACAATAGTTTTTGTCATACCAAGTTTTCGCATTCTTGGTAAGGACTAAAGTCGTGATAATTTTATATATCAGACAAAGAATTTTATGGACTAAGATTGCCTAACCCCCAAATGCTTATTTTAAACAAGAAAAGTAAATCATTACACATTTTTGGTTCTTAAAATTGCTGAGATGGTTTCTTTAAACTTCATTAGATTTTTAAAGTCACTCTTGATTATGGCAAACAGAACATTTCTAGCCATAGTTCTCAAAAGATTCAGTATCCATGGACGTCTAAAAATATGAAATTGGTCATCTAAGGCTATTTTTATCCAAGGTCCAAATAAAGCTTCAGATAGGTCGAGACCAGCTTCCTTTCTCTAGAAGTTGAGTAACTGTCAGCCTCAAGGAGGTAACATCTACACCATTTTGGTTACTAACACTTTGCACAAACTATCTTATCAGCACAGCTAGCTGAGATCAGGATCTTCTGGAAATGGGACTGTGAAAGGAGGTCCAGAACCCCAGAAATTATTTGAGTACAGCAATTCAGATTGGGGAGATGGAGACTTTAAGGAAGAGAGATGGTGTTAAAGACAAACGTCACCTGCTTTTAAATTTTGCCACTTCTGAGAATAGAAGACTGGAGCCTCCCAGGGAGGCCCTGGGGCATCTAACCAAGTTACAGGCCTTCTTGGAAAAGCACTGATAAAATCTGGGAGAATAACCCAGTCATACTGACCGCGCGCAGCAACGAAGACCCAACGCAGCCAAAAACAAATTAATTAATTAATAAAACAAAGCAACAAAAAAACTAAGTTTGGGCTTAAGGGTTCTGGGGTGATTCAAGCGATTTGATCTGGGAGTGCAATCTGCAGGAAGGCCAGCTTGTAGTTGTAAATTCTCAGGGACGATTTCCCCTCCTGCCCTGCACCATTCCAAGGAAACTTCCCTTTGCAGCCTCTTATGGTGGTGGTGATGGTGAGATGGTGAGTCAGGTTGACTTCAAGTTACTATTTCTCTGAGGTCATAGCCCTCTGGGGCCTTGGCTTAATGAGGAGCAGTTTCCTATTAAACATCGCAGCTTGGATGGATCCGGACTTCTGTCCCCTGCAGAGCTGATTTAATCAGAATAGAAGCTCATTTTTTGCAAACCCTCTATGACTTTAAGCAGCGTCCCTTCATTCCCATGCATAGACTGTAAGCTTACTACCTTGTCAGCTCCTAAATGATTTTAAGAAAACAAAAACAAAAATTTTCCAGTATTTTTAAATTTTATTTTCTGTGTGGGAAATGATCTAAATAACCTAACCTGCCATATGACTCCAAACAGAAGTCATCAAGTCAATATGTTCAGCCTGGCCTTGTTACAGAGAAGAGGACATGGCTGTCAGCAGGTGTACATCATGACAAGAGCACAAAAAAGATGACCCTCTCCTGAGCTCCAGTCTGAAAAACATCCTTTGAATAGACTCTGATGGCCTCACCATCGCTGGGAGATAAGGCACTGGAACAGGGACAGAATCTGTCACCAGAAGAAGGAAAGATGGGGAGCTGGGGAGACTGAAATAACAGCGTCCACTACAGAAACACTACTTTATTGAATTCTTTTACTATCACCGAGGCTTTCACTCTCTTTTACCTGAAGAAAACAATGGCTCAGTGAGGTGAAGCAGCTTTGCCAATTTCATATAACTGAGGAAGGACCAGAGCCAACTCAAACCTGGGCACTGGATTTCATACCCCATGTCCTTAACCACTGCACTCTCCTACCAGCTACTCATCCTTTAACTGGCCACTCACTTACTATGTCTCCAATAGAACAGGACTCAGGACATGGTACTTTTGATCGACAGGATGGAAGATGTGAGAACATGCGCCAGACCAAATGGGCAGCCCGGGGGCCAGGGCACCTTGGCAGATGTGTGGAGACAGAGGAGGGGGGGTAGCCATCGGACAAGCCTAATCACACTTTGCATACTTCGCCTTTCTGCCAAGATGGGTCTGCTGTCCTATTGCATCTTGGGGAGCAAATGTGATTCAAATAAAGCTAAGCTTTTTGCACTGCCTTGCATTCACCCTATGCCCTATCTCGTTACACCTTCACATCCCCCCAAAAAGGTACAAGCCCAGCTCCAGAAAGCACTGAAATGATTACAGGCTTTTCCTGAAGTTTCAAGGGCAGCAACAGCATACAGGGAGTGTGCAACACGTACATCACAGTGGGACTGCTGCAAGGGGCCTTGACAGTTCTCCCTCTCTCCAAAGTTCTCATGGACAGCCTCCAGCTTCGCAGGGAAACTGCTCCAATCTCTCAGCCTCCAGCTATCAAGTTCTAACTCATTTCCCCGACGTCTCTCTCTACATACCTTTAGTGTCTTCCCTGATCCTGGATCTCCCTTCACAGGTAGCTGAAGCCCATTCTCACATAGAATCTTATTCTCCACTTCTTTGTCTTTTTTTTTTTTTTAAGGTATTTATTTATTTATTTAGTTTGGCTGTGCTGGGTCTTCGTTGTGGCGCACGGGCTTCTCTAGTTGTGGTTCCCTGACCAGGAATGGAAGCCGCGTCCCCTGCATTGGAAGGCGGATTCTTAACCACTGCGCCACCAGGGAAGTCACTCCACTTGTTTGTCTTTAAAAACCTTTCTCTTCGAACAGTACAGTATACTGATCCGCCTAGTAAAGGCCTAGCAGTCAAAAAGCCTGACAAAGGATGGAGAGAGGGGGTAGAGAGGGGAAGTCTGCATATACCTTTTTTTTTTTTTCTGATTTAGCTCTTCCCTGTTACACTAAGTCTTTCTGTATATATATATATTTTAAATTTTATTTATTTATTTTTATTTTTTAATTTATGGCTGTGTTGGGTCTTCGTTTCTGTGCGAGGGCTTTCTCTAGTTGCGGCAAGCAGGGGCCACTCTTCATCGCGGTGCGCGGGCCTCTCACTGTTGCGGCCTCTCTTATTGCGGAGCACAGGCTCCAGACGCACAGGCTCAGCAATTGTGGCTCACGGGCCTAGTTGCTCCGCGGCATGTGGGATCTTCCCAGACCAGGGCTCGAACCCGTGTCCCCTGCACTGGCAGGCAGATTCTCAACCACTGCGCCACCAGGGAAGCCCCTGCATATACTTTTAACTTTAAAGTTTCTCTTTTGCTTTCTCCAAAGTTTTCAATGTACTTAATATAGGGCCTTCAGGAGTAGAGGATGAACCTAAACAATATTAAGTGTGAGGTGAGAGCTAAGCTTAAAAGAATCTCTATAGCAAATGATCCGCCTTATGAGAAAAGACATTTTATTTTCTCTTTAGACACTGAAAACACTGCTTATTGGATAGGAATCCAATGTGTAGAACTGGGTGGAATTGTTGTTTGTCCTTCAATGTCTTTGTTCCCAGCGATAATGTCCCTGTAAAGCACTATTGCTAATCTAATATTGCATGCTTTCTCAAGCCCTGGATCCTTTACGACCAGCTGCCATGTAAGGTGATTCAGGATATGCGTACAAATAATTTCAAGAGAAAGTCTACTGATAATACAATGACTCGCAGACACGCAGAGTTTAAGTCAACTGCCTCCCAGAAATAAATTAAATGCTCTGATAACTGACCTGGCAGTTTTTCATCTTGGATTTCCATTTTATTCACCACAAATATCTTCTGGGGAAAATTTACGTGCTTTTGAAATGAAAGCAAACCAAATTGGTTCTTTTGCAAAAACACCAGACTTTGTTTATTTATTTAAAAATAAATTGGCTGGATTAATTTGAAAATTTGTCTTGGTCTTTGTGTTTTATGCTATTTTTATCACCTATGTTTATCCCTTAAGAAGTAGCTACAGCCACAAAATGAAGTTAAAAAACAACAACAAAGCACAAAACAAGAGAGACTCACTTAGATAAAATCAGCTTTCACCCCATCCTCCAGCATACCAAACACTCACACTCAGTCTCTATGGCTACCCTCCTCCTTTCCTCAGTACCACTAACCATGGCTCACATTAGTAGGGGACACACACACACCCTGTATCTCAAGTAGCATGTCATACTTTAAATAGCAATTTACTTTCCTTAATGGCATATAAAATAATTATGCATCTTACAATTGATAGTGTCTTATATTCAATGAAACATGGTGCTGAACTGTACCTAATGAGAGATATTCATACCGGGTTTAGGGGAATCTGTTAGTGTAGTTAAGTAAAAAATACGAAGAGTAAGTGATCAAATGATAGAAATTCATAACATGGGGTGGGAAAGGCATTTCTTAAAAATTAAAGAAATCAGGGTAACAATTCAAACAGTAATATTTATTGAGCACTTACTATTTGCCAGGCACTGTTCTTGGTGCTGTGGACACAGCAGTGAACAAAATAGCCCCTGTGGAGCTTACATCATAGGAGGGGAAACAGATAATATATTTTAAAGAATGTATAATGTCTGAGGATAAGTGGTATGGAAAAAAACACAAAGTGGTCAGGAATAAGGTAGGGGAGGGAAGTGGAGGGAAACTGCTATTTAATTAAATTAATTAATTAATTAAACTTAACTGTAGTTGATCTGCAATATTGTGTTAATTTTAAGTCAACTTCAGATTCTTCTCCGCTATAGGTTATTACAAGATATTGAATACAGTTCCCCGTGTTATACAGTAGGTCCTTGTCATTTATTTTATATATAGTAGTGTATATATGTTAATCCCATACTCTTAATTTATCCCTCCCCCCACTTTCCCTTTGGTAACGATAAGTTTGTTTTCTTTTTTTAAACAAACATTTTTTTTTAACTTTATTTATTTATTTATTTTTGGCTGTGTTGGGTCTTCGTTTCTGTGCAAGGGCTTTCTCTAGTTGCGGCAAGCGGGGACCACTCTTCATCGCGGTGCGCGGGCCTCTCACTATCGTGGCCTCTCTTGTTGCAGAGCACAGGCTCCAGACGCGCAGGCTCAGTAGTTGTGGCTCATGGGCCTAGTTGCTCCGTGGCATGTGGGATCTTCCCAGACCAGGGCTCGAACCCGTGTCCCCTGCATTGGCAGGCAGATTCTCAACCACTGCGCCATCAGGGAAGCCCGATAAGTTTGTTTTCTATGTCTGTGAGTTTGTTTCTGTTTTGTAAATAAATTGATTTGTATTATATTTTTAGATTCCAAACACAAGAGATATCACGTAATATTTGTCTTTCTCTGTCTGACTTACTTCACTTAGTATGATAATCTCTAGGTCTACCCATGTTGCTGCAAATGGCATTATTTCACTCTTTTTTATGGTTGAGTAATATTCCATTGTGTATACGTACCACATCTTCTTTATCCATTCATCTGTGGATGGGAGATTGCTATTTTAGATGAGGTGGTCAGGGTGGCCTTCTCTGAAGAGGTGACACATGCACAGAGAAGGACGCAAGGATGTAAGTTATGTGCCTCCTGGGAGTAGAGCATTCTGGACAAGGAAAGAGTGAGGAAGTAGAATGTTCTAGAAAAGGAGGACATATGCTGGGAATGTTTGGGAACAGACAGGAGGCTAGTGTGCTGCAGCCAGTGAGTATGAGAGGGAGTTCTAGGAGATGAGGCCAGAGGTGTAACAGGGGTCCCATCATGTAGGACCTTAGAGGTCACTATAAGGATTTGGCTTTTATCCTGAGGAATATGATAGGCTATTAAGAGTTTTAATCAAGGAGTAATATGGTCTGGCTCAGGTGTGGGTTTGTGCACCGCTGCATGTGGGGTAGGGGAGTGGATGAGAGGGGTTGGCCAGGATGGGCACAGAAAGAACCGTAAGTGGGTCATTATGATAATCCAGGTGAGAGGTGGTGGTAGCTGGGAACAGGGTGACAGCAATGGAGGTGCTAGTATTCTGGATAAATTTCAAAGGTAGAGCTGTCAGAATTAGCTAATAAATTAGATATGGAATATGGAAGAAAGAAATCAAGGAGGATGGCAAGATTTTTGACCCAAGCGACTGGTAGAATGGAGTTGCCATTTACTATGATGGGGAGGATTGTGGGAGGAATTGTTTGGAGGAGAGAAACCAAGAGTTCACCTTGGACGTATTAAACTAGGGCTACCTATTAACATCCAAGAGGAGATGGTGAGAAATGAGGAAAGAGGAAAGATGGAAATATAAATGAAGAGACATTAACATACATATGGAATTTTAGGATATATGAAATCCCCTAGGCTCTAGAGTAAGGGTATGAATGGGAGGGTTGGGAAGAAAGATGGAGTGCTGGGGAAATCCCATTAGAAGAATCAGGGAGATGAGGAGGAACCAGAAAAGCAAAGGGAGAGGAGCAGTCAGGGAGGTGGAGTAGAAACCAAGACTAAACAGCATCCCAGATGCCAAGCAAAGGAAGTGTTTCAGATCAAGGGAGTAACAACTTTGTCAAATTCTACTGAAGAGATGAGTGAGATATGGACTGAGATGTGACCATTGTATCTGGAAGCTAGGAAGTCATTAGTGACCTTTACGGAAGATGATTCAGTGGAATATAAGGACAAAATTCTGGTTTGAAAGAGTTAAAGAGAGACTAGGTGGAGAAATGTAAATGAAGATGGAAACCAGCAATAATAAACTACTCTTTGTAAAGGGATACAGATATGGGATGTCAGCTGGGAAAGGATATGGGAGCCATGAGAGATTTTGGTGTGTGTGTGTGTGTGTGTGTGTGTTTAAATAGGAGATATTGCATGTTTGTACTCATCACAGAAGGGTTTCAATCTCCGTTCTTAGGTCCCTTTTCCCTACTCTCTCTAAATTAATTACTTAGTGCAACTGGGGGAGAAGCATACAAGTGACATCAAAACTTAACATCCTTGCTAAGTTAAAATCTGAAAAGAATATTATTTACACTTTTACTGATGACTGTCTTACATTTCTCAAAGGGATCTAAAGAATCTGCTTTTTAAAAATAACCTGATCTGCTTTTTTTTTTTAGATGTGTCCATTCATTTATCAATACACTAATCAGTCACAGAGCACATTATCAGAAGCCTACTGTGCACAAGGTACTAGGGTAGCCTATCATCTAATACAGAGAAGACATTCATGAAAACATACCATTTCATAACAGTAAAATGAATGCAATAATGACAATATGAATGATAGAATGGACCAGGAGAAAAGATACACTGAAACCTACTGAATGGAATATGCCCGTAGTAAAGGTAGTCCTTGGGCAAAGGCTTAAAGGACAAATATTTGAAGTGACTAAAATAACCTCTAATCCTGGTCCTGCTCTCTTTTTTATTTTTGAATTTTATTTTACATATTTTTTTATACAGCAGGTTCTTATTAGTTATCTATTTTATACATATTAGTGTATATGCTTTGTTTCTTAATACAAAATGTATGTGGGACTTCCCTGGTGGCACAGTGGTTAAGAATCCGCCTGCCAATGCAGGAGACACAGGTTCAATCCGTGGTCTGGGAAGATCCCACATGTCGTGGAGCAACTGAGCCCATGCACCACAACTACTGAGCCTGAGCTCTAGAGCCTGCAAGCCACAACTACTGAGCCCGCATGCCACAACTACTGAAGCCCACGCATCTAGAGCCTATGCTCCGCAACAAGAGAAGCCACCGCAATGAGAAGCCCACGCACTGCAATGAAGAGTAGACCCCACTCGCCGCAACTAGAGAAAGCCCACACTCAACAACGAAGACCCAGCTTAGCCAAAAAATAAATTAATTAAAAAAAATGTATGTGGGGAAAATGGTATTTTTCTTCTACTTTTAATTAGAATACAAAAAGTCAAAGAATGTTTTGTGCTAGCAAGATTCATTCATTTCAGTATTAAATCATATTAACACCGGAATAAGAAGATTTTATTCTAAAAAGAAATAATTCCATCACTATGCTCCCCTTTTTTAGTATCAGAGCTGACAGATAAGCCAGTCTCATTAGAAACAGATAAGAGTCTCCTGACACCTGTTACAGTAGATGGCTGACAGCAACCCTAAACGCATTGACTCTATTTATTGCAGAAGAGCCAGACCGGATGAATGGGGATTCTAATGCAGTGGATCACGGCCCTGGCAGCACATTTGATTGACTGATGCCTGTTACGCCTTCCTCCCCCTCCCAGAGATTCTGATTCATTCAGCCTAAGTTGGCACAGCAGACCCCGGTATGTTTTAGAACAACCCCAAGTGATTAGAATATGCGGCGGGAGTTGAGCACCACTGCCTAGCGTGTAAGATTTTCACCTCGACGAGAAAAAAAATCATAGCTGACTATGATGAAAGGCTTGAAATTTGGTCATCAGATCAAATCTGAGATCACTCAAAAACAGAACACAGGAAATAGCCACCTCCACCTGAAGTGATCCCTGGCTGCGGAATTCTCCTCTACTATGGAGAGCAACTCCCATCATTCTCCTTGTGCGGAAGCCCCAGGCACTGCCCAGTGAACTTGGGAGGGGCCGACTTGGCATCCGTGGGCAGGATGTCTCTTCCTCCTCCAGGGACTGGATGACTGTTGAAAGCCTCACAGTAGTCAGACCAAATAGGTTTTTCTTTGTTCTTTTTACTACATGTGACAGCAGGGTACAATGAAAAGCTAAGTAGTCACAAAGCTTATTTTAGGTGTTTGTTAAGAGGGAAAGCAGGAAAGAGCGAAATGCATCTGAGAACAAGAAAACATAGAGAATAAGAATGAGAAGGACAAAACTCAGCTGAAGCCAGATCTCCAGGGGCAAACTTGCTGCTGGTTTCAACTGCCCACATAATTCAGGGCACAGAAGAGTTTTTGCTTGTATTTCTGGATAATTATGTCTGTTTTCTGTTTTGCTGATGACAGCAGCAGAGTACATTTTTCCTCTGGAAAGAACAGAGTACCACAGTGAAGATCTTGGGCCAAAGGCAGTCTTTCATTCTTTTATTCTTACCTCATATTTACTCTGTGTCATGTAACACATAATTAATGGATTGTAGAATGAATGAACAGGGAACTTCCCTGGCGGTCCAGTGGTTAAAGACTTTGCCTTCCAATGCAGGGGGTGTGGGTTCGATCCCTGGTTGGGGAACTAGGATCCCACATGACTTGTAGCCAAAAAACCAAAACATGAAGCAATATTGTAACAAATTCAATAAAGACTTTAAAAATGGCCCACGTTAAAAAACAAAAAAAAGAATGAATGAGCATATTAATTGCCTTTAAACTTACAGGACTTAGAAATAATCTCTGCCTTCCTGAATTTTATTTGCTTGGATTTGGGGTTCAAAATGTTTCACAACATAAAACTTTTGCTTTAAAACCTTGGCCTGAAGCAAACTTTTAAAAGTATCTGGATTAGAAGGTATGAGATAAAACTGGATAACTATGAGATCAAGTAAATTTATTTTCTGCTTACATTCTCTGCTTAATCTGCCGTAGCCTACTGACTGTGATGAAGTTATAGGGGACGCATCCTTAGATGCTTCAGCTGGAAGTAAGAGGGGAGAGAGACAGGAGGTGTCATGGCTTCCATATTTCTACCCTATTTGGGGCGAGGGATCTGCTTTTAGCTCAAACCCCAACTACAAAGACACTCTTTCAACCAAAAGGTGTTTCAAAACTTCTTCCAACTCCAAAGGAGAGCAAAGAGTACAGAACAAAGAGTGATGGAATATACTCCCTTCAGAAAGAGGTCATAAACTGCGGCTTCCTGCAAACAGACAGAAAAGTCCTTTGGGAATTTACTGGTAGCAGGCATTTTTTTAAGAGAGAGAAAGAACTCCTTAGCAATACAGTTGAGAGAGTTTGTACTTAAAAAGAAATCTGCACAAGTGCATAAGTAAAGAGGGAAATTTAGGTCCCGAAGATGAAAATGTATATATCCCAGTGTGGATTAGAGGAATACACTGAAGGAGGGCACAGCTGGAGAACCCGTGGAACCCGGGCTGCCCCAGGGCACAGATCATTCCCTAGTCTCACTGGGTCTCAGTGAGAAGGAAATGAGACATTTGTGGCAAATACCACTGCCATTCATTTGAGGTTCATTCTTTTATTCTCCCCCAGAAATTTGATTTACAGGACAAAATACCAAACAAAAAACTCTCATCAAAACAAAAATAAAGAACAAAAATGCACCCTCAACTTCGCCACCATTACTTAACCTATTTTTCTGTTACTTGATTTGTTGTTTATACCTATAAAATACGTCCATAGCAGTGAAACTATAGAACAGTTGGACTCTGGTGTTTCATCTACCATCTATTTGTTTCTAGGTGCACTTGAGATGCACTGAGTTGGATTGATATAATCAATCATCCTCTTTGCCTGCCTCGGGGCACATTACCTTCATCCATTCATCCATGGTCCCTCCTTATGAAGCCTTCTGCCTTCTCAAAAGCTACTGAATGATAAAGATTTTAGATAAGAAGTCAACCATTAGCTTTGGATGGAATCTACATAACAGGCCTAATGGAACCGAATGTTAATTTCAGGCTTCCAGTGATTGAATAATCATCTCTCAAGAGCCGGCGGAAGCTAACTCCAGCACATCATTTATCAAGTGTCCATCTATTGCGCTCTCTATTCTGCTTCATTGGTCTGTTTATCTATTTCTATCTTAATTGATACAGATGAATAATAAGTATTCAGTAAGCTAAGTCTTCCCATTTTATTCTTTTCGGGGGGGGGGATATTGGGTATTTGTGGGGTTTTGTTTTTCCCTAAAGAAGAGCTGCTTAGAGTCGACTGTTCATGTTCCACCCAATCTCTGTTAGTTTGCAATCACCTGATGGAACTGGGGAAGGTAAAAAATCTGGAAGGAAAGAAGTAATCACTTTCCACAAGAATATCTTAAATCTCTGCATTGCTGTTTCGGTGCCTCATCTGATCTCCAGAATTGGCAGTAGAGTTTGGACAATAATGGTACAATGTTTCTGACACTTTCAAAGAGACAAGGAAGAGGAACAATGCTTTTGAGATTTATTTATTACATCTTAAAGGTTAAATTTCCATGGTGATTTCTAAAGTTGTGACTGGGGGGTGGGAGGAAGGAATTAAGTTGCTTTGACTTGTGAACTCATCAAGGGCTCTAACCTGGAGTCCCGGGGATACACTTGTAGGGCTCTGTGGATCAAGGCTAAAGATTTTTGCAAAATTTCATATCCATATGTGAATTTTCCTAGGTAAGGGGTTTATAGTTTTTATAGACCCTCAAAGATATTTGTGACTATAAAAAAGGTAAAGAATCAGTATCTTAGATAAAAACCAAAACTGGGCAGGCCATACCTTATTTGTCAAGATTCGGTTGTTCAGAGCAAGAAAACCAGATAAACAGGCCACAAATAAAAATATGCATTTACAGGCTTATTTCTGTCTGAGTTTCCTACATATTACACTATTTTCATGGGGAAGAAAATATATAACAGAGTGCAGTGTAAACATTTTTTCCAATATCATTAAACTCAAAAAATGTTGAAAAACATGTTCATTAATTATGATGTTTTTCTTCACAAATAATTCCATCCATCCTGTTCAAGAACGAAATCAGCTGGTCTGCACATTCAGACTCTATCTGTAAATACTGATCAAAATACCAGCCAAAAGGAAGGAAGCAGTAGGAACAAGGCACATTAAGTGACCTCCAGGTCTACCGCCTCGTTTCATTTAGGTTCTGGGCACCAACCCCGGTGTTCATTTCCACAGCTACACACGCGTCACAACTACCACAGGCCTGAATGTGAGGCTAAAGCTTGTGAGGATGAACAGTGCAGCGAGTTCCCCCTGGGGAAGGAGTAAAAGGGGAGGCAAGAGGCCAAAAGAACCGGTGACAGTCCTCACTGAAGACAAGAGAGCGTTGCAAAAAGCTGTCAGAATCCTAGAATTAACACTATTCACCTTGTACACTTGGGGAAAAATACTAACGTAGAAAAAACTTTGGCAAAAAAAGAGAATAGAGAGGAAGGAGGATGCGTGCATGCCTGCGTGCGTGTGTGTGTGTGTGTGTGTGTGTGTGTATGTGTGTAAAGGACAGTGATGGGGAGAAGCAAGAAGAAGAAAGATATCAAAAAGCTTATGTATGCTCAGGGAAGAAGAAGCCCCTTTATCAAGTAGAAAACACAGTCCCCACCTCCTGTGACAATGCAGGGTAATATCATTTGGCCAAAATCATGACTAGAAATCAGTTTATTTATGCATTACATATTTAGGACAACCCATTTTCAACATATGCCCCTATGGCCTCTAAGTGAGTTATTGTGTGTGTATGGTGAAGGGTAGACAAAGAGGTACTGAAGGCTATTGTCAAGTCAGATGCTGCCTAAAATGCCAATGGAGTGGGAGAAAGGAAAGAGGTTGGCTGTTAGAAGTACACAGTCACCCATTCATCTGTGGAGCTGTGGATATAGTGAGGAGTGAGTGGTAGAGGGTCCCTTCCCTTGGGCAGATGACATTCACATTGAGTCAAGGGGGCATTGGTGCACCTGTTGTTAAAATAATAAACTAAATGTAATGGTCGGGACTTCCCTGGAGGTCCAGTGGGTAAGACTCCATGCTCCCAATGAAGGGGGCCTGGGTTTGATCCCTGGTCTGGTAACTAGATCCCGCATGCATGCCACAACTAAGAGTTTGCATGCCGCAACTAAAATATCCCACGTGCCGCAACGAAGATCCCATGTGCCAAACTAAGACCTGGCGCAGCCAAAAAAAAAAAAAAAAATGTAATGGTCAACTTTATGTGTCAACTTGGCTGGGCTATAATGCCCAAATATTTGGCCAAACATTGTTCTGGATGCTTCTGAGAGGGTGTTTTTAGATGAGATTTACATTTAAATTGATGGACTTTGAATAAAGCAGATTGTCCTACATAGTGGGTGGACTTCTTCCAATCAGCTTAAGGCCCAAATAGAAGAAAAAACCAACCTCCCATTACTGGACTGAATGTCAATATTATGACATAGTATGAGGGTGTTTCCTGTTTGGTAATTGCAATCATTGTTGCTTTTGTTGTGGTCATCCATTTACAATGCTTGGTGTCAGTTTATTTATCTCTTGTAAAAATAAAATACAGTGTGTGTGTGTGAAAAAAAAAAACCAGTAAGATAACAATTTTTTAATATAAGGAACATATAGCTATGGAATGGCCAGTTTTCCCTTAGAAAGGTCACTAAAAGTAACTCAAAACAAACAAATAAAAAAATAGAATGCAAAAAAACCCCAAAAAAACCCCAACCTCCCCTGAGCAAGAGGGAATTCTGCAGCAGATGGTGGATCTGAACTCTAGCATAAACTCTCCTCTGGGTCCCTAGGCCCTGCCAGCCCACCCTGCAGATTTTAGACTTGTTACCCTCTACATCTGTGTGAGCCAATTCCTTGAAATCTCACACACACACACACACACACATATAGCACAGACACAAACATACACATACACACACCTTAGTGGTTCTGTTTCTTTGGAGAATCCTGATGAATACAGAAAAATACGATAAACTAAACTAAAATAAAGTAGGTATAAGGTTACACTTCTTATGTTATGCAGGAGACTTCACATATTTTCAATTAAATCTTCTAATAGGAACCAGATTGCCCTTTAGTTGCCACTCTTAGGGTCCAAAAAGGAGACTTCCAAAACGCTGCTTTCTGCTCAGGGTGCTGAGATAGTAATAGTAGATGATCCACCTGCCAAGATGAGTTATTTCAGGAGGTTCAGGCATCTCTCAGGGGGAACTACTGTTTCAACTCTAGTACATGGTCTTGAAAACAAGGAGTTTACCTACCATGGATTGCTTTATTATTTTTTAAAAGATCATTATCCATTTCATTAGAGAGAGAATAAGATTTTCAGGTTTGGAAGACTAGTCATTCTGGAAGCCCAGAAATTCTGATGAGAAAGTGGGTTCTAGCTAGAAATTCAGAGAATTAGCAGCGTCAGGTATTCTTCTGGATTAATGAGGACCAACTCTGTAGCAGACACTGAAAGGGTCTGAGAAGATATGAAGGAGACAATGTCTAATGAGCATAAAACCTTAGTGAAGAAAGTACATGGCTACCCAAATGCTAAAGTACAGTTTAAGAGGTTAGAAATTATACAAGACAGCAATATAAGGCAATATACTTAGCAGCATATGATTCTCAGGTGAGTAATTTAGAAAAAGTTAAATAGAAGGTCAGGAAAAGCTCCCTCTCGGCTGTTGTGCTCTGGAGAAACTAGAGCTTTCCCAGAGCCTTAAACGGAATCTGTAGAGTCATAGTCTGACTTTTATATGGAGGTGGATATATAGGACAGCCTTTCAATTTAATATGACTTGAAAACATATACACATGCACATACAATTCTTTTGTAATGTGGTTATCAAAAATGTAGTAGAAAAATAATTTTAAAATTTGTATGGATACACAAAGGACCCCAAGTAGTCAAAACATTCTTGAGAAAGAAGAACAGAGCTGGAGGAATCACCCTCTCTGACTTCAAACTACACTACAAAGCTACAGTCATCAAAACAGTATAGTACTGGCATAAAAACAAACAAGTAGATCAATGGAACAGGATAGAGAGCCCAGAAATAAAACCATGCACTTATGGTCAGTTAATCTATGATAAAGGAGGCAAGAATATACATTGTAGAAAAGACAGTCTCTTCAATAAGTTATACTGAAGAAAAACTGGACAGCTACATATAAAAGAATGAAATTAGAACATTCTTCAACACCATATACAAAAATAAACTCAAAATAGATTAAAGAGATAAATGTAAGACCGGATACTATAAAACTCCTAGAGGAAAACATAGGCAGAACACTCTTTGACATAAATTGCAGCAATAAGTAAATCAATGAGGAAATACAGGCATTACATGATGCATTAGACCAGATGACCTTAGTTGATATTTATAGAGCATTCCATCTGAAAGCAGCAGAAAACACATTCTTTTCAAATGCATGTGGAACCATCTCCAGGACAGATCACATGCTGTGCCACAAAGCAAGCCTCGGTAAATTTAAGAAAATTCAAATTATATCAAGCATCTTTTCTGACCACAATGCTATGAGATTAGAAATCAACTACAAGAAAAAAACTGCAAAAAAACCACAAACACATGGCAGCTAAACAATATGCTACTAAACAACCAATGGATCACTGAAGAAGTCAAAGAGGAAATCAAAAAATACCTAGAGACAAATGACAATGAAAACACGACAATCCAAAACCTATGGGATGCAGCAAAAGCAGTTCTGAGAAGGAAGTTAACAGCAATACGATCTTACCTCAGGAAACAAGAAAAATCTCAAATAAGAAACCTAACATTACACCTAAAGCAACTAGAGAAAGAAGAACAAATATAACCCAAAGTTAGTAGAAGGAAAGAAATCATAAAGATCAGAGCAGAAATAAATGAAGTAGAGACTAAAAAAAAGGAAAGATCAACGAAACTAAAAGCTGGTTCTTTGAAAAGATAAACAAAATTGATAAATCTTTAGCCATACTCATCAAGAAAAAAAGGGAGAGGGTTCAAATCAATAAAATTAGAAATGAAAAAGGAGAAGTTACAACCGATACCAGAGAAATACAAAGGACCATAAGAGAATATTACAAGCAACTATATGCCAATAAAATGGACAACCTAGAAGAAATGGACAAATTCTTAGAAAGGTACAATCTCCCAAGACTGAACCAGGAAGAAATAGGAAATATGAACGGACCAATCATAAGGACTGAAATTGAAACTTTGATGAAAAAACTTCCAACAAACAAAAGTCCAGGACCAGATGGCTTCACAGGCGAATTGTATCAAACATTTAGAGAAGCGTTAAAACCTATTCTTCTGAAACTATTCCAAAAAATTGCAGAGGAAGGAACACTTCCAATCTCATTCTATGAGGCCACCATCACCCTGATACCAAAACCAGATGACTACTAATCTTTAACTACCTTTCTTTAAATTCTGCTGGCCCCAGCTACAAGGAAAACGCTTGTTTATAAATAAATCTTCTCATTTAAAATAAATCCCCCTCAGTACTGGAAGTGAAGTGATTGGATAGCAAGAGCTCTTGGTTGTTGTTGGCTGGGCCATGTTTCATGACGTTCCTATAGGTGCCCTACTGCTCCTCCATGACGGGACCCCTTATGTTTAGGGCCCTTATGAGCTGATCTTGGGCCTGGTTTCCCTCAGTCATTCCTTGCCCTTCCCTCACTCTGCTCTGTTTCAGGGAGGTGAGGGTGGGGTGCTGACCCTTATAGGTTGCATTTCATAGGCTCTGTGCCACATGGTTTCTGGCTGAGTTTGGTCAATGAGGACACCGGTGGGCAGGGGTAGGAAAAAGTGGGGGCTATTTCCCCTCCACCCTCTGTGTCTCAAGTTGCTGAAGCACAAACAGCATCATAAATCTTCCCATTTTTCATAAATCTTCTCATTTTTCCAATTCTGCCTTATGGTCACGCTCTCTGGAACACTCACTACCAGAGAGAAGCTAAGATAATATATTCTTTACATAAAAAAATAAATAAATGAATAAAACAAAATAAAATAAACAAAAGGAACCAAAACACAAGCTGGATAAAAGAACATCTACAAACAAAATTTTTACATTTAATACATTTTATTATATTAGCAAATCATAAAGTGCTCTTAAGAATCTTAGAGATGGTTAGAGGCAGCAATCACAATTATTTCTGAATCTTCTTACTGAAGCACATCTATTGGGAGCTACTCTAAAGCTATGTGAGCTTCATCTCTAGTTTTAAAAGATCTTCCAATGATGAAATCACCTTTTCCTGTGAGAAACTGAGAAAAGATGTTCACTTAGGTTTAGTTTATGGTATTTCCATAAATTCCAAAAAAGCCATTGGCCATATTCAATAAACCAATTTTACTCCGAAAGGACAGAGTGCTTTTCTGTATCACAGTTGATGGAATCACAGACCATGCTCTCCTAACAACTACAAATTTCACTCTTTTCCTTCCTAAAGATGTGCATATCTCCCAAATTTCCTGTTTTCTCTTGTATTCTAAACTTTTTCAACAGGGCATTTATCACTGGGTCACTGTTTTTCTTTCCTTCCTTGGCTATTTCTGGTTGAATTATTTAAGCTCTTTGGAACTCTAAAATTCCCTTAGGAAATAACTGTTAGTCTCCTGTTAGAGCATGAAGGTGACTGCCAAGCACCTTTTCCTAGAACTTTTTAAGAAACACTACATAAGAAAGCAAGGTCACAAGCCCAAGCTTAAATAGAAAACCAAAAAAGCAATGGACCATATCCCAACATGAATCATTGGGTACATCATTCTTTAGACTGTGGAAGAACAGTTCAACTACCACGGGTTCTAATTTTAGTTTTTACATGCCCAAAGCACGGATTTTTAGCCACTGAGCCTATTAGTTGGTACTAAAGGGTTTGAGGTGTAGTCTTCATCAACATATTTTTCTATGATAGCCTACTGATCTGGAAGGATTCATATACATTCCAAAATGCCCTTGACCCTCCAGATCTGCCCTGCCTCAGATACACTAAGTTGGGGTGCTTTTTGTCAAAAGATGACCACACGACTCATCACAACCTGTTTTCCATTATGCAGACATGGTGTGATTTTTCCCCACGTTATGAAGTCTAAGTTTGATGGTTTTTGTTTTTTTTTTTTAAAAACTTCAAATTTAGAACTCAGGAAAAGATACGTGCTTTCTGGTATTTTTGACTATAAGGAATAAGAAAGGAGAGACTAGCCTTCATTATAGGTCTGATGAAGACATGCTGATGTTCACCGACAGGCTTCCCCAGGCATGGAAAAGGCGAAAGAAACATTCAGTCTATCAAGTGAACTCAAATGAGCATCGACACCTATAAAATAAGGAGTTTGGACTTCAGACCATCTAAGGTTTTCTACTAGCTCTGAAATACTGTGATTGTAGTAGTGTGGTTTCTTTATACTGTCTGATCCTGTGATGAGTCCTTAATGATCCTATGCTTATTCATCCCCTTTCTCTACATTTCTCTTGTCGTCTCATTTGGAAAATATAATTATAAATTATATCTTATCAGGAAATTTCAATATCCATCCTTTTTTTTCTACTTTGTAACAGAAGCCATTGATGCCACAGAAATTCTCTGGGGACTTTATGAATATTCCTCGATGTCCTGTGGCCTTTTCCAGGGCATAGAAATGTTGAATTGAAGAAGCAGGTTAGACTTCTGCTTTTTCAGTTAGGATGTAGAAAGATGAAATATACCTTTGCTCTCATAGTAACTACAAGAAAAGACCCAGACAAAATAAAAACCATACTTTTCCATGAGGCTAGTAGAGAACAGTGGCAGCAAAGAAGCCTGGATAAACTACATTCCAGAAAGAAATGAGCCCATGATAGGTGAGCAGAGAATGGCAGCAGCTTCCACACCTCGATCCAGGGCTCAGGTGAGCTGCCAGAGATGGGGAGACCTTGTGGGGATGAGGAGAAGAGCCAGCCCTTCATTGGATGACTGGCTAGGGGACTGAATTGAGAGTCTCAGTTCCACGAGTCTATTCGCCCAGCCTTCCCCACATAGAGAAAGAAGCAGCAGGAAAGGGGCTGGTGAGCAAAGGGCAATCACAGGGTCCTGGGCATTTTCACCATGATTGGACTCCAGGGCCAAAAGTGAACCCAATATGTCTGAAACCTCAGTAAACCCTTCCCAGCTCAAATACCAACAAGATCAAAAAGGCTCCAATGTTCTTTAATTCACAATATTTGGAATTCTCTCTCTTTCTCCCCTGCTTCCCTCCCTCTCCTTCTCTCTCTCTACAGATATAAATATAAATATAGATATAGATATAACTATAGGTGAAAAATGTGGGAAAGCAGGAATGTGATAATCAAGAGAAAATTCAGATGACATAGAAGCAGACCCAGAGATAGCTGCTGAAATTAGTAGAGAGGAACTTTAAAAAAATTATTATAAATTTATCAAAAAATTTATAAGAAAATATATATTATGAGCAAAGAAATGGAATTTTCTCTTGATTTTCTACGAAAAAATGGAAATGATATAAAATAACCAAATGGAAACCTTAAAACTTAAAAATGTGATATCAGAAGTCAACATTTATTGGATGGGCAAACAGCACATTGGATACTGCAGAAAAAAGGATGAGTGAACTTTGAAGAAGTCGATAAAAATGACTCAAACAAATAAAAAGAAAAAAATGTTTTAAAATCAACAGAACATCTATAACTGAGAGATAATATCAAATAGCCAAAGATAATTGGAGGGACCTCCCTGGTGGTCCAGTGGTAAAGAATCTGTCTTACAAGGCAGGGGACACGGGTTCGATCCCTGGTCAGGGAACTAAGATCCCACATGCTGCAGGGCAACTGTGCCACAGCTACTGATCTCATGCGCTGCAACTAGAGAAGAGAGAAGCCCGCACACCACAACAAGGAGCCCATGCATTACAACGAGGAGCCCACACACTGCAACGGAAGATCCTGCATGCCTCGACGAAGATCCTGTGTGCCACAACTAAAGATCTGACGCAGCCAAAAATAAATAAATAAATAATAAATCTTAAAAAAAAAAAAAATATATATATATAATTGGAGTCACACTAGGAGACAAAGTGGGTCAGGAAAAAATTTTGAAGCAGTTCTTTCCTAGCAACAAAGTGTTCATTCATAATGCTCTTTGCCTTCCAACCTACCCTTGGGCTGGAACTGGTGTGGGTATGTGGGCAGGGCTGTCAGTTTGAAGCATGGCTGGTCCTGAATTACAATAATTAAGTCCGAGTAAGCTTGCTTTAAGACTCAAGGTGTAGTAACCTTCAAATCCATGGAAGACAATGAGCCAGTAGGTCCCACGCAGTTATAACTACCGCGTAGTTCTATTTTTAGTCCAAACATAATAAAACCCAAATTCTGAATCTCCAGGGAAGTGGGGTTGGGGGGAGGGACACAATCTAAAGCATCAACATTTCATTTACTCAGTTTATGAATAATCCCTCTCTTTCCTCTACGTGGCATAAAATACAAAACTGAAACCACAGAAGGGAAGGAGCAGTGATATAGCAGGTAAATCTGGAAATGCTCCTTTTCGTAACTTATTCTGCCAGATCTTAATGTGTAGTGAAATGAAAACAACCAGGTATGGAGAGGCTGTTAAGAAGCAGAAATTCATCTGTGAAGTGCATGGATGGATGTGGTGTCATGGGGTTAGACGTAAAACATTACCACTAGGTCAGCCAAGAGCCTCAAAAATGGTAGTGAGAAGCTCCTCTTATTAGAAAATTTGCCTGGGGTTGGGGGGCACGTTATGTCTACACTGGCAGGAGTGGAAGGGGAGAAGTTACTATTGGGAAGCGACTGCAGCATGCCGCCATCTCCTACTGGTCTTTTGTCAAACAGATGAAACAAGGCTACAGGAAAGGAAAAAAGGTCAGATGTGTTTTCATCTTATATAATTATAATGAAACTAAATGGGAAAAGTCATACTTCATTCCATATTTCACATTTCTCAACTTGTCAGTCAGTCTTTAATGATTCTTTGGTACAGTAGACTCACTTTCCTCTTTTTGAAATTTTCTGATTATAACTCGTGTCACTATATAAAAGTTAGGTATTATTTTGGGATACATACTCTTGTTTGATGGAAGAATGACTGGAGGAAACCTGGTGATATTCAGTGATCTGACCAGTGATTTTAGGTGATCTTTGGATGTAACATTTTCTTGGGTAAAAGGGCATAAGAATCAGAAAAAAAAAATAGCTTTGAAAATTATTGAGGATGGTGATGAACCACAAAGCCTTAGACACTATATAATGCTACTGGAGCACCACTTTAGAATGAAAATGAAAGAGGAAAAGTGCGAGTGAGGGTGGAGAAAGGGGTTGGAGAGTTGGAGAGGGGGTGGGTAGGGAGGATGGGGAATGAATGGATTTAACTGAATGACTCCAGTGCTGTGCAAAAAAGAGGTGAGATGAAATTAATGAGAGAAAAAGAAAACCCACTGGTTAAATTCTAGGAGTTACTCCTGAGCCAGTTCCATGTAAGGTTACTTTCAGCTTGTTTGAATAACAGCTGCCTGCTTCTCATTCTGAAAGGCTTCTAAGACTACATTCCATTACTTTTCCTTCTGGACTCTTAGGCTCCCTGAGGAAATAGTCTTTGCTTTTTGAAAAGCGGTAGTGAACGTGTCTCCTTCTACTTGCAAGCTGAGATGAGAAGGAATGGAAAGGACTAGGATTCCTCCCCTTCTCCCACGCCGTCCCCTGTCCTGGTATCAGCATCACCACCTCTAATTCTACAGTGAGCAGCAAACATCTACATCGGCATTCTACCATTCTCTTCGTTCCATTGTGAAACCTAAAATTCGGTCCTAATGAGAGAATGTGAGACTGGGAATTTTATAGCAGATATTTGGCCAGAGAGCAGCTCAGAAGGTCAATTGTCTCTTTCTTCTAGGAACATCGATACTCCTGAAAGGCTTAATTAACTTCCACAGGATCACACTTAATATCCTGCTTGACTCTCAAAATAAGATTGAAGTAAGCTTGCAGAAGTCAGAGTAAAAAAAAAAAAAGAAAACTAAACTTCTTAAGTGATTATTAACTCAGCTTAGGCAGCAACTACATTCTGTTAAAAGCATATAAACATGATGCCCAACACTGCCAATACCCCCCAAACGTGCTAGTCACATGCTAAACTGCAAGAACTGGTAGAAAAATTGGCGATGAATAATAAAAGTCTTTAAGGACTTGCTTCCTTTTGAGGCAAATTATTAACAGCCAAGGGAAAGTAAAGTGATTTGAGAAGAGAAGCTTGCTGAGTCCCAGTTGCTGCTGGAGCCAACTAATTACAACCCTCCACTCGCTATCTCACTCGATACCCATGCATGAACAAGAAGGGCTCCAACGCTTCACAATTAGACTTTTAAGTTGCCTTCTAACACGCAGTTGCAGGCAAAAGTGACTGAATGCATACATGACATCGAGAAATAAACTTCCAGCTAGGTTTCTTACAACGAATGTCAACATCCTCTTTGATGTCTCACGAGGCATAAGCTAGTGCCCCACCTCACTGAAAAGACTGGGCTGTCCTTAGAAAGGAAGAGTAATTGCTCCTGTCCATTTAATAACCTGTCTCCTCTAGATTGTGAGTGCCTCCCGGGCAGACACCAGGTGTTTTACTTTTGTATCCACAGGACCCAGCATAGAGCCTACCATCTGGTAGGTCAGTGCTCAGTAAAACTTAGCGGAACGGATAATAAGGGTGAGGCAACCACCATCACACCATGTTTGATGGTGGTGCCCAGAGACTCCTTGGGTCCCACACCTTTCACTATCAATCTCTTCTTTGGATTAAAATGTTAATGCCACTCTCCTGACAGACAGAAAAGTCGACTTGAACAAACGCAGAGTCCTCCCCTGTTCTTGAATAGAATGACTCAACATTATAAAGATGTCAGCGCTCCCCATGTTAACTGATAAATTTACAATCCCAATAAAATACCAACCAGCTTTTTTATGGAGTTAGACAAGTTGATACTAAAGTTCATATGGAAAACAAACATGCAAGAATAATCAGGAAAACAGTGAAAAAACTGTGAGGGGGATCTAGCCCTACCTAAAACATACTATACTGTAAAGATTCTATGATTGAAACATTGTGGCACATGAATAGACAAATAGACCAAAGGAAAATAATGAAAACAGATCCAAAGACACATGGAAATTCAGTGTATGATAAGGGTGCATCTGGAATTACTGTGGCAAAGATCGATCTTTTAGTAAAATGGTAGCCATTTGGCAAAAGATAAAAATAGATCTATATCTCAATCTGGACACAAGAATAAACTCCAAATAGATCAGGAATCTTAATATAATACATGAAACCATATAAGTATTAGGAAAAAAAATGGGTGAATTTTTCTTTAAACTCAGTGCAGGAAAAGGCTTTCTAACTGTGATTCAAAATTCAAAGACCTCCAATAGCCAAAGCAATCTTGAGAAAGAAAAAACGGAACTGGAGGAATCAGGCTCCCTGACTTCAGACTATACTACAAAGCTACAGTAATCAAGACAGTATGGTACTGGCACAAAAACAGAAATATAGATCATTGGAAGAGGACAGAAAGTCCAGAGATAAACCCACACACATATGGCCATCTTGTCTTCGATAAAGGAGGCAAGAATATACAATGGAGAAAAGACAGCCTCTTCAATAAGTGATGCTGGGAAAACTGGACAGCTACCTGTAAAAAAATGATATTAGAACACTTCCTAACACCATACACAAACATAAACTCAAAATGGATTAAAGACCTAAATGTAAGGCCAGACACTATAAAACTCTTAGAGGAAAACATAGGCAGAACACTCTACGACAAAAATCACAGCAAGATCCTTTTTGACTCACCTCCTAGAGAAATGGAAATAAAAACAAAAATAAACAAATGGGACCTAATGAAACTTACTTTTGCACAGCAAAGGAAATCATAAACAAGACGAAAAGACAACCCTCAGAATGGGAGAAAATATTTGCAAATGAAGCAACTGACAAAGAATTATCTCCAAAATATACAAGCAGCTCATGCAGCTCAATATCAAAAAAACAAACAACCCAATCCAAAAATGAGCAGAAGACCTAAATAGACATTTCTACAAAGAAGATATACAGATTGCCAACAAACACATGAAAGGATGCTCAACATCACTAATCATTAGAGAAATGCAAATCAAAACTACAAAGAGGTATCACCTCACACCCGTCAGAATGGCCGTCATCAAAAAAATCTACAAACAATAAATGCTGGAGAGGGTGTGGAGAAAAGGGAACCCTCTTGCACTGTTGGTGGGAATGTAAATTGATACAGCCACTATGGAGAACAGTATGGAGGTTCCTTAAAAAAACTAAAAATAGAACTACCATGTGACCCAGCAATCCCACTACTGGGCATATACCCTGAGAAAACCATAATTCAAAAAGAATCATGTACCACAATGTTCATTGCAGCTCTATTTACAATAGCCAGGACATGGAAACAACCTAAGTGACCATAGACAGATGAATGGATAAAGAAGATGTGGCACATATATACAATGGAATATTACTCAGCCATAAAAAGAAAAGAAATTGAGTTATTTGTAGTGAGGTGGATGGACCTGGAGTCTGTCATACAGAGTGAAGTAAGTCAGAAAGAGAAAAACAAATACCGTATGCTAACACATATATATGGAATCTACAAAAAAAAAAAAAATGGTTCTGAAGAACCTAGGGGCAGGACAAGAATAAAGACACAGATGTAGAGCATGGACTTGAGGACATGGGGAGGGGGAAGGGTAAGCTGGGACAAAGTGAGAGAGTGGCATGGAGATATATACACTACCAAATGTAAAATAGGTAGCTAGTGGGAAGCAGCACAGGGAGATCAGCTCCGTGCTCTATGACCACCTAGAGGGGTGGGATAGGGAGGGTGGGAGGGAGACGCAAGAGGGAGGAGAAATGCGGATATACTTATATGTATAGCTGATTCACTTTGTTATACAGCAGAAACTAACACAACACTGTAAAGCAATTATACTCCAGTAAAGATGTTAAAAAAAAAAAGAACTGGGAAAAAAAAATAGGAAATACAGGGAAATCTCACTCTACTGTGCTTCGCAGATACTAGTGTTTTACAAACTGAAGGTCTGCGGCAGCCCCGCGTGGAGCAAGTCTATCGGCGCCATTTTTCCAACAGCATCTGCTCACTTCATGTCTCTGTGTCACGTTTTGGTATCTCGCCGTATTTCAAACTTTTTCATTATTTGTTATGGTGATCTGAGATCAGTGATCTTTGATGTTATTATTGTGATTGTTTTGCGGCACCACAAACCACGCCCATATAAACCGATGAACCTAATGGACAAATGTCACGTGTGTTCTGACTGCTCCACTGACCAGCTATTCCCATCTCTCACCCTCTCCTCAGGCTTCTCCGTTCCCTGAGATACAACAGTATTGCAATTAGGCCAAGTAATAACACAAAAAGGACCTCTAAGTGTTCAAGTGAGAGGAAGAGTCCATCGATGCATCAAATTTCACTGCTATCTTGTTTTAAGAAATTGCTGCAGCTGCCCCAGCCTTCAGCAGCCACTACCCTGATGATCAGTCAACAGCCATCAACATCGAGGCGAGACCCTCCACCAGCAAAAACGTTGTGACTTGCTGAAGGCTCAGATGATGGTTAACATTTTTTTAGCAGCAAAGTTTTTCTTGAATAGAAAAACGATGTATTTTTTGAGACATAACGCTATTGCACACTTAATAGAGTACAGTATAGTGTAAACATAACTTTTGTATGTACTAGGAAACAAAAAAATTTGTGTGACTTGCTTTATTGTGATATTCTCTTTATTATGGTGGTCTGGGACAGACCCCACAATATCTCTGAGGTATGCCTGTATTAATAAATTTGAAATCAATTAAATAATTATTAATAAAAATGGAAATTCAAAAAATTGGATAGCAAACACCATCATTTAAAAGGCAACTAACAATCTGGGAGAAAATATCTGCAACATGTATCCTAAATAAAAAGCTAAAATTCCTAATATACAAGAACTCTTAAAAACTGAGGAACAAAGGACCACAATCCAATGGGAAAATATTAAAAAAAAAGATATGAATAGACAATTCACAGAAATATATAGAAATGGCCCTTAAATATATGGCCCTTAAACATACGTAAAGCTGCTTAACTCACTCATAATTAAAGAAATGCAAATTAAAACAACTCTGAGTTACCATTTCTCACCTGTTGGATTGGAGAAAATCTAAAAGTATGACAACACATTCTATTGGTCAGGCTGTGAAGAAACAGGCATTCTCTTCCATGGTTAGGAATGCAAACTGGAACAAATCATCTGGATGGGGAATTTGGCAAAATATAACAGAGCTATCACACACTTACCCATGTATAAAAGAGGGTTTGAATAAACTATGGCATCTCCACACAATGAAGTACTATGTAACCGTATAAAGAATAAGGACAATTACTATGAACTGATAGGGAATGACTTTTAGGATATATTGCTAAGCACAGAAGCAAAGTACAAAAAATAATCTACAGTGTGTTATTTTCCTTAAGAAATAGAGGAAAATAAAAAAGTATACAAAAAGAAATATAGGAAGAACAAACTAGGAACATCAATGGGCGTGGTTATCCACAGTGCCTAAGCGGAAAGAACGGGGAAAGAATAACTTTTTTGTGTATTCCTAATTTTTAGAACCATGACGTTTCACACAACTAAAAACAAATAAACAAAAACAACCAGGACATTGGGGGAGCCCGGAACGGAGTTCAAACAGAGTTAACTTAACTGTATTACCAATGAATAATGTAACTACGGTGAAGGAGTTGGTGAAGAAATGACTAGCCTAAGTAACCTTCGGAAAACAATAGTTTTTTATGTATGCGTGGTTAAATAAAAAAAGGACACAAATATTGTACTCTATTAAATTTGGTTTTCACAGGGGTAGGTTAGTAAATCTAAAACTACATTTATGCATTCTATTAGCACATAATATATTTTGGATAATGAAAACCTCGATTTCTCACAGAGATAGGAGTTACAAATAAGAGTGAGGAAGTTGCCTATGGTGTTGGATAGGAATCAAAAAATTAGTTTTTAGTTTAATAGTTTATATAGATATATAGCTATAGTTATATAGGAGGGTCTAGAGGTAAGAGCACCTAAACCTTGGTTTCTAAACATCATCCAAATAAAAGAAATCAGGGCTTTTGGGGAAAATTGCTGATTTCAAAGCTGAGGCAGGGCTGTTATGAATGCCAAAAAGTAAGAAAGTACATTTTTTAAAAAGTAGAGGCATGTTAAAAGCACAAAGCCACCTTCCTGAGGGAGCTCAATTACGTATTGAAAAATAAATAATAATAGTAATGGATTATAGCCCACAGAGTAAAGCAAATATCCATTAGTCCATATTGATATAAGTAAATAATTTAATATATAAGTAAATGGGGGAGAAGGGACTGCTCTTCTTCACAGTAAAATTCTAATTGATAAATGTGAAAGAATAAATGAAATGGAAAGGGCCAGCAGTAACTGGTAGACACTACAGAAATAATTGTTGTAGGCAAGAATCATTGCTGGATGCTAAAATTAGTGGGCAAAAGTGAGACGTGCAGCAGGATATTTGCAATCTCAAAGTATCTCCCTATAATATACTTATTAATTACAGAGGGAATAATAGCAAGTTTACAGTGGAGAAACTCTGCAGACACTACCTTAACCAAGTGATGAAGATTAAGGTCACTGCTAATTACGTTACATTGACACAAGGTACCCCCCAGTAAGATACACTGAGGACAAAACATCACTTCTGTGGTATTCTCAAGAAAAATGTAAAACCTGAGTTATGAGGAAATATCAGAAAAACCCAAGTTGAGAGACATTCTATCAACTAACTGGCCAGATTTTGCAAAGTGTCAAGATTATGAGCGACCAAGGAACTGCCCCAGTTTGGAAGAGACCACAGATGTAAAAATAAATGCAACATGGGAACTGGATTGGATACTGGACCAGAAAAGAAGGTAAGTGGGACGACAGGTGCAATTTGAATAAAGTCTGTAGATTAATTAATAGTATTGTATCAATATTAGTTTCCTGGGCTTGATAATTGTACTATGGCTATATGTGATGTTAAAATTTGGGTAAGTTCACCAAAGGGTATATGGAAATTTTGTGTATTTTTTTGCAACTGTTTTTTTCTTGGTAAATCTAATATTATTTCAAAATGAAGCATTTTATTTTTTATTTACTAAAAAAATAAAATTTTATAAATACACTAATGATAGCTCTACAAATGCACATGGTATCTGGGAGTTATAATATGCAAAATTATTACAGACTACTTCGCATTGTAGTTTCAATCAGTCTATCAAAGGAGCTCTGAAGAAACTGGACGCTGAATAAGTGTATTGTGACTTGGATGAGGAAAGAAAGGGTCAAAAGTTCAGTCTGTGATCATCTCATTAGGCCTAGAAAGGGAGCTTTTGTGGCGTCAAGGGTAAGCAGGAGAGCCCTGAAGGCAGGGGGCACAAAGTGGAGGAAATGGAAAGGGTGGGAGGGAGAGGCTTGAAAATACGCTTGTCGGTTACCCGTTTAGGGCACAGTTACCCCGAGAACACTGAGTCTTGCCCTAGACACTAGTTCAACTCCACAGTTTTTAAACATCATTAAAAATTTTAAATTAGAGAATTAGTCAGAATTATAGAATAACAAACACCTTCACATCCAAAGGGTACTGGCTACAAGTAGCCATCACCTATTAAGACTTTGAGGGAGCATCTTTCCCCAACTATGTATGTTCTTTTCAATACGACAAATATCTATAAGTATATGCCATGGGTGAAAAAGGTGCTCCGTTTGCATTCTTTTAATATATTCTGTAATGCGGAACTGTTAATCATTATGATTGACCTTCTAGAAAATCACTCTAAATTGATAAAACTACATATGAACAAATGGTACCTTCCCTTAAGGAAGTAAAATCCCTGTTGGCGTAACTATTTCCATTATAGTTTTGAAATTCAGGCACAGAAAAAGGACATCTTGCATTCTGAAAAAAAATCAGTTAAAAATGATAAACAATAATAATAGTCACCATTTATTATTATTATGTGCCAGGCACTCACCAGGTGCTTTTCACACAGTATTTCATTTGACCTTATTTAATTGGCAGTTACACCGTTTCCAGATTAGGACACGTTTGCATATTAGGAAATGGAGATCGAGGTGAAGTAACTGCCCAGTATAACCTCAGATTTGTGTAATGTCAGAGCTCTCAAACATAGTCATCATATTATAGGTCTTCAAGTCCACCAGCAAGGTTACCTGGTTCCAGTACTTCTGCTTTATTTCCCTACACTCTGCTGTCTTGTGACCACCATACACACTGTCAGGGGAAGAGCAGGGTAGGGTTATTCATTTTTCTTATCTGGATAGAGCCTTGGGTTACTTCTCTTGGTGATCTTATCTGGCACCTATATTTTCCAGAGCTCAGTTCACTGAATGTATTCTTTAAAGGAAAAGACAGAACATAATGGGAAAAGATATTTCTAAGATTCTACCAAAAGATTTCAGAAACTGGAAGAGATTATGTCTTTTAGCAAAGGCTTATTTTTAAAGTTTAACCAGTCTCCTAACTTATAATTGCTTTAACTATCGCTGTGTAGCCGGGCTCTCTCCTCAACCATCCCGCTGTGTTTTCTCCAAGGGATTGTCCAGACTTTCCAGAAAAAGAGCAGTGGCTCTAAAAACCTGGAGAGCTCAATCAGAAATGGCAACAAGGATACTTAAGTGCTACCAAAAAGAATTCTGCAGTTTCCATGGGGCAATATTTAAGATCTAGCATATGACATATGGCTTCCATATTTTACAGACCATTCAGACCTAGAATCCTAAGAAATGAAAAAACATGGGATTTTGTTGCAAATTCTGTATAACTAACTTATAGATGATGTTCTGTCAAACATAGGCATAGGTGTGACATAAATCTGGACTTGGCAAAATATTGTTTATTTAAGAGCCTGTCTTTGCTGTGGGTTTAATTGTGGAGAGCTATGCAGAAACTTTAGGGTGGTCCAATTTACTTTGAATCAGAGCAGATAAACTTTCTGAAAAAGAAAGACTTGCTGCCAACTCACCCGTTTTTCAAAGGTGTTGATTTCCTCCTGAACTTTAAGTTTCAAGATTATACCACTAGAAAAGTGTCTGTTATTTCTTAATGCCCTACCCTAGTATAAAACAGATCTGAGGTAGTTTATGCATGTAAATGTAGCACAATGAGATTTTTTTTTAAGGATAAAGAAATCAGAGCAAATTTGATAGGAAGGAAGAGAAAAGCCCAGGAGAGTTAGTTCACAGAAATGCATGCCTCAAGGTTCTGCACAGAAGTAAGGGAAACCACACAGCAAGTACTGGATGCCTTGGTGGTAGCCTTAGCTAGAAGCGGAATATAGTCAGCTATGGAATTCATGTTGTCTGTAACCATGGGATATATAGTATATATTTAACAAATGGGATAGGTCAAGCCCCAATTGACCTGATGCTCACTTTAAAAATGTAGTATGGCTGTATGGTGATGCATGTTAAACAGATTATTATGGTGATCATTTCACAATATATACAAATATCGAATCATTATGCTGTACACCTGAAACTAATATAATGTTATATGTCAATTATACTTCAATTTTAAAAGAAAATAATTTTTAAAATTTAGTACGGTATCTCAGTATGTAGAATTTTGCCAATAAGAAATGCCATTTTGTTGACTTCGCCACCTTTAAATTATCTGAGTACACATTCAGAGAATGGTTCCTCTGTAAATCAAGCTCTTTGCTTAAAAGAAAAGCATAGTTTATTTTTTCTTTGTTTGTTTCTCGTGGTTTAAAACAGGCGCTTGGTCAAGACTTCAAGTTAAAATGTAAATCTTTGACTTTTTTGGGGGGAGGTGATGTTTTTAAGTTAAAAGTAGGAGAAAATCTTCCAAGTATGTCTACTGGTCTTATTTTCTCTTATGTATCTCATATATGAATACTCAGACTTCCAGGGAGTTTATTTTATAGCAAGATTTTCTTTAAACTGAATCCCAGGACTGAGAACACCTTTGACCTGGAGACGCTAGAATGCTACGAAGTTGGGAAAGATGAGTTCCATGAACAGCCTTCTGATTAAGTATCAAATAAATGTGTTGTCCGTTATTCCCAGGGAAGGGCTTCTACAGCAGCTCCTCAAAGAGAAATCAGCAAAGGAGAAAGAAAGGGCTGCATACAAGTGGAAATTTTGCAAAGTAACATAAGGAGACACACTTATCCTTCACATAATTTTATTCTTGGGAAAGAGAAGGAAAAAAGTGCACCCTAATCTCCCCTTGACTTCTCATAGAAACCTTTTTTTTTTTTTAAATTGAAGTATAGTTGACTTACAATATTGTGTTAGTTTCAAGTGTACAGCAAAGTGATTCAGTCATATATATTTATATATATAAATATATATATAAATATATATATATATAAATATATATATAAATATATATATATATATTCTTTTTTAGATTCTCTTCCATTATAGGTTATTACAGGATATTGAATATAGTTCCCTGTGCTATACAGTAGATCCCTGTTGTTTATCTACTTTATATATAGTAGTGTATATCTGTTAATCCCAAACTCTTAATTTATCCTACCCCCAACCCCTTTGGTAACCATAAGATTGTTTTCAGAGAAACCTTTTTGAAGGGAAATTGATTCCAATCAAGCAGAAAGGTTTGAGAAATTTGCTTTCCCTAAGTGCCTCTGTCCCCAACCATAAAAGGGGACTTTCCAGATTTTTCTAAGTCAAATCTCAGGAACACAACGATTATTTCCACATTCTACAGTCTGTGCTTCCCATTAGCTCTCCCTTTACAAGTAACTATAAAGTGTGAGTGACATTTGGACTTTGACCAACTAATGCAAATGGAATTAAGGGATCTTTGTTTAACCTGTATGCTAATTTAAATCAGATTCTGGGATTTAATAATCAACCTTTTAAAGTTGTTACCTTATGTCCTGGGGCCGCTAATAAACCTTGACCAAGAGGAAGGAACAAAGAGAAAACTGGAAAAGGGTGGGAAAGAGTCAGAGGAAGAGAAAAAATTAGAAGAGAGAACAAAAAAAGAAAATGAGAAAGAAAAGAAGTATGCAAGTCATACATTCCCTGTGGTGTGGAGGTAATTTATGATACGGAGAAGACTCCAGAACAAATTTTTCTATAAAGAGAAAAATGGGATTGACTCTGGGACAAGAATAAATTTCCTCTAGAAAGAGGTTTTATAACTTGGGTCCCTAGACCCTTGAAGGGGAGTCATGGGGAGCCAATGACTCACTGGAAATTGTATGTAAAATGTGGTGTGTGTGCACATATGGGTGTGTGATGGTCTATGGTTATATCACTATCTCAAAGAGTTCTTTTGCTAAAAAGAAGTTAAAACCAGTGCACTAAAAAAGGAATTTCTTTGAAATTTAACTTGGATCACCACCAGAAGCTCTTGGTTCACTTAACCATGGAAGGATTCATTACTCTCTTCCTGAGCCAGTTAATCCATGAATCTCAGATCTGGAAAAAAATTGAAATGTTATGCAGCCCATTTCTCTGCCTTCAGAAAGGACTAAAGTCTATAATAAATGAAAATAGATCCATTTTTCAAACTCTGCAGGGCAGATTTCCAATCCCTTTTTTGCAGCCTATTCATTGTTCACATTTCTCACCATAAGGAAGTTCTCCTTTCTGTCAGGCCTAACTCTCTCATGTTGCAAAATAATTTGTTCTCTTATGTTTAACCATGCAGTATTTTTGGATACTATTATTAAATTCACCTTCAGCTTTCTCTCCCTCAGTACTTTTGATCTTTCCCCATGAGTCATTCTCAAATTCATTATTCATCTTCATGACTTTCCTCTGAACCCTTTCCAATTCTTTGTGCTTGTCTGTAAATTCAGAAGTGAATGCACTGAAGAGAGATGGATAAACCCTCAGTTGACTGGTGAACTTCCTTATGGTCTCTATAGCTGGTATGTAATCATAAATTGCCAGAAAATAATAATTATCCCTCTGAGGGTAAAATTATAAAATCAGTACAAAATGGCTCAGGTTCAGACAATCTTTAGCGGGGGAAAAGTTCCAGAATCAAAAGGATGGTCACCTGATTAAAGACTACATATTAAAGGAAAGATGGCGTCACTCAGAAGAGAGGCTGGTTAGTCAAGAAAACTTGAAAAACCGGCATCACAGAGCCAGGTCTCAGCAGTGCCCACCCAAACAGTATCCAGGGAGGAAGGTGTGGGCCAGATCATTCTGATAACCGAGTCCTGCTGGCCTCCTCCTGTGAGGGGAGAGCTGCGGTAGCTCTGAGTCCTGCCGTCACTACACATTGGAATCACTTACCAATGTGATGCCATGTCACTTGCCTACAAGGAGGAGACCAGCATGACCAGTGACCAGAAGAAACCACTAATATAGGAATTAGGGCTTCTTGGAAGCCCTAATTCCTATATTAAACTTCTTTCTTCCCATCATACTTGCCAAACTCTGATTCAGATATTAGATAATGATGTGCTTACATTTTTTCAGTTTCTTGAAAAAGTTGTATGTGACAAATTCATTTTTATTAACCTTGCTTTATTCCGCAATAAAATATAAGAACTTTTACCTGGAAGTTTAAAGCCTGAAGAGAAGGTAAATATGGAGGCTGTTGGTTACTATGCCAATGTCTACTTGACTAAAGGAAAACCTTTTTTCTTTACTTCAGCATTTCCTTCCCAGCATTGGAAAGTGTAGATGATTAATAAGCATATTATTAGCTTCTAACAGATGCCCAACTCAAAAAACCTTCACTGATGGCCCACCCCTAGCTCATATCCTTCACTCATTGGCTCTGAAAAATGAAAAGGAATATACTACTAACATACATTATATCCATCTGAACAAAGTCACTCTGGATGAAATGCTATACACCACACAGGAAACTTAAAAGTATTCACCAGGATGTTGTAAGTGGATAAATCATTAAGAAGTTCATGAGACACGGAGGAAGGTCCAAGATACAGGTCAGTGCCACTCTCCTTCCCTGCCTCCTAAGGGAGTTGGTGAACAAGCAGAAGATGCATTTAACTGATCGCATTTCTCTTACCCAGAGTCTCATGGACTTCATCTGCAACAACAATCTGGAGAAGTTTGCCACACACGCACTCACAGCAATCCATATACATCCAATCAGTGACATCTCTAGTATAGCCGACAAAGAAGAATATTTTTCCTCTATATGACAAAATTATTTTCAGTAATAATTATGACCATGAAACGAATAATGTCCAGAAAGAAAATGCAGACTGTAAAATTTTTTCTTTATTGCCCTTAATAGACATAACCATACCAGAAATGAACAAATGAATATATATTACAAAACTAAAAAGGAAGAAATTAATGGTTTACTGTCTCACTGTCCTCACTGTTCTCAAGATACTTTTTGGAAGAGAAAGGAAGAAAATACCTATGTTGGTTTATCACAGTCATGAAGAGTTAACAGCACAGTTTCTGTTTTTGAGGTTTAGCTCCTGGAAATTTTAAAACTGTAAACACAAAAACTCCAAGCGGTCACATAAAATGACAGAATTAAAGTGACTCAAGTTCTCTTTCACTGTATTTACAGCCGTGACTTAAAATCTGCAGTTTAAATGCGGTAGTATGTGAAGATACAAACTACGGCAGGAGGGAGCCACAGGGATTCTGAATCATTACAAACTTACACTTGGGACAAGTACATGTGGCTGAGTCACCTGTGTCGGGGCAACTTCACATCTGGCAGTTCTCTACACTGACTTCCAGGTGGAATACAATGTTCATCGAAGAATACGCTTTTAAAAAGGAGCGAATTTGAAGTATGTACATATTAAACCCAACAGTAACTGCTGTACTTGTTAGATCTTAAACCAACAAAAGATTTTATCAAGGAGGAGTGTTTTTCTATTGAGAGTGTTTAGACTTGCAGGCTCACAGTGATAATAAATAGCAGACCAACTTTCAATTGGCTTTATTATTGTGTTTACCACCCCCCCCCCATACACAGTGTACCCCTTTTGCCTATATCTGGGGTAGGTTGACCACTGACGCAACTTCGATATGCTGCTTCCTTCCAATTTGATGAAGCTGAATTGCAATCTTGATGGATTCATGTTCTTCTGCAAGGAATCTTAAACATTCCCTCCACTTTCAGCCACAGATCAAATATTATCATCCACTTCTTTTTTTTTCACAGAAGACCACTGCACAAACTTGCCTTACTCAGGGTCTCCACATGCCCCTTTGCTGGCAAAGTTCTTAGAACAGAGCCTGAATTGACCTGAGATGGCCAGCTCAACGGGACATGATGTTTAGTGTCCTGTCTCTATCCCATCCACCTTCCTCTCTCCCAAGGCAGTGTCAGTGCCTCACTCCCCAAAGGTACCTTACTACTTCTTTCATGATACTGTTGACCCTTACAAGCAAAGGCTCAAGCCTTCATTGTACCTGCTTGCTCGTGACGTTGTAAACTTTCCTTCTAAAGGAAATAGATGGGGTTCTGTAGTTTGCTCTTCGACCCTAAGGACCTGCCATATTTCTATGATATCTTATTTCGTCTCCTTAATTTGTCTATATAGACTTGTAAGAAAACATCAAATACAGTCCTTAATCATAACATAATGTCCTACCTTTCCTCCCTGGTGTTCTTAGGCCATATCTTTGCCTTTATGAAAATGTACTCTCCTGAGTCTAGATTACGTTGTATTCTGGCTGAAAAACAAAAACCTCACAATCTTCTTTGCCGATCTGTTGCCTGGATCTCTTTCCAAGTGGAAGTGTTGATATTTAGCAACAAGAGAAAGGGTTACCTGGCTGTGGAATGTTAACCCCATCCAAGCCCATGCAGGCTTAGATTCACTGGCTTATTGTATATTGTATGTACAATTCGTTTTATCTATACAATTTATTGTTTACTGTATAAACATATTAACAGAGCTTCAAATGTGGCAGAAACTATTCTAGGTGCTGGGGATAAAGTGACGAACAAGGCAGGAAATTGTTTCTGGCCCTGAGGAGCTCACAATCTACAAGTGACTAGAGTTGACATTGCATTACTTCTAGGACTATCCAACTCCTGAAGTGACCTTGGGGAGCACATCTGCAAAACCTCTCATAAAAGACTGTGGCTGGCAAAGACTTCCTGGTCTACAATATAGAAGTATATTCAGTTAGACTATAGAGCCCCCGGGGGGCAATATTCCATAATGAATAAGGGCTCGGGCTACAGAGTCAGGAGGTCCTGGGTCAAACCCGAGCCCTCCTCGTGGGGCGGTGATGAACACTGACAATCTACTTGACTTCTCTGTGCCTCGTTTTCCTCAGAGTCAAAGGGGATAAAAATAGTCCTATGTATCTCATGGAGTTATTGTGAGGACTAAATAAGACGTGAAGGGCTGAGAACAGCATTTAGCACACAGTAAATGATAAATAAAGGTTAGCAATTTTTGCTATCATTTACTGTTATTTGCTATTATTTTCTACTACAAATGTTTAAATGGAAGCCCCATTAAATGATGATTAGAAACAAAACCTAAGACCATTGAATCTTTAAAGTTCAAAATCAATGTACTGATACTTCAAGGTTGAGATAGTTTGTTCAGAAATGTATCAGTCAGAATCCAGTCAGGAAAACAAACTATACGATATATTTCAAATAGTAGGAATTGACTACAAAGGTGTGGGCAGGATTAGAGGAGGAAAAAGAGGAAGAAGAGGGATATCTGGAGACCAGGAAGCTGCTGTTCCCTGGCCTGGCACCCACCAGCTCGCACCTGCTGCCTTGGTACCACTGCTGCCAGTATTAAAGCCACCGTGACTGGGGGCTGGAACTGCCGAAGAGGTGCCACTTTTGCCAGGTCTGGTCAACCTGCGAGATGCTCTGCCAGAAAACCCTCCGTCTCCTCCTCCCAGCCCCAGAATCTACCAGCAACTGCCAGTCTTCGCCATGGAGTTGGTGTCGGAGGCAGAAGTCTCTGCCTCTGGACTTCTGGTCTCTCACCAGTGCAGAACCTGGCTGGAAGGCATGTAGCAAGGGAGCCTGGAAAATGTAGTTTGCGGACAACCAGCCCCAGCAGTACAGAGCCGGGCAGAGAAGGGCAGTTACGGAGCTGAGACCGTAAGTAAACAACACAGAAAACAAAACATATGCAGATCTATTATCAAATTAGAATTGGAGGGTCATCAAGATAATTTAAGTCAACTTCAGGTAGGAAGATAAAAATGGAAATGCTCTTTTTCCTGTCCACTTTTTGGTGCTTTGATAGTCGATTTTGTTAAAGTTTCATGTTTATCCTGGCACAAACTCTACCATGGAGTCTATTAGAAGTTTCTACAGATCATTTCTTTTTAAAAAAAATGGGGTTTAAAAAGTGTTTTAAAGTGAAAGGATTCTAACATTTGCCATTGAATTTTAAAACGCCACTCTATCCATCCTACTAATCAATACTGCACGATTGCTGTCTTGGTAATGAGCCCTGCAGAGATATGAGCATTCTCCTACCTATCTGGGTCACCGAGGAGGGCGTGGGAGCTTCTGAATAGCTTCCCCAGCACATAAAAGCCATGCCAAGAAAATGATAATGGGTTATGATTATCGCCCCAAAGATACAGAAAGCAGCCTTTGGAAAGCATGACCAGGTGGCAAGGCAGTGCAGTCAGGAAAGAAAAAACAGAAACTCGTGGACTTTTCCTACCTAGCTCTAAATAATTTTTTGTACTCAAATGGCACTGAGAAGTAATGTAAGGAGAACATTTATTCGGATGTCTAACAGCTACGAGACACACCAAAATTGTTAACTGATATTAGATCTGACACGGCCAGTTCTAGTTAGAATCTATTTTAGTGAAACTAAGAGACAGAGTTAATCCTTAATAGGGCTAGTTACTTTCACATGCGAAATACTGCTCCAGGCTCAGGTGCTGCTGATGTAACAGGACTCAGACAAGGTCGTGGGAACATCAGCTGAAAAGGAGTCAGTAAGCACATAAGTAGAAGCAGGGGGCCATTGACGTGGCCGGGACATAAATTTATTTGAGGGACCTTATGGTGAAGCTCTCATTAAATCTCCACCCTCCTGTCAAAGTCCCTGCTCAATACGACTAAGCTTTATTTCCCTAAAAAAATAAAAGCCCGCTACCTTTCTCCTCAACCACATAAGACTTTAGAGTGGGTCATATCAAATAATACATTTGTGAGGTTTACATACTAACTTAAGAAACAGGTAGAAACCTTAGGGGTGGTTACATCAGAGGAAAGGGATGGAACAGAGAGATAAAAAGCTTGACTTGCAAATTATACCTAAAGGGCATCTCATCAAATACATATATTATTTTATTTATTTATGTATTTATTTCTGCCTCTTTAAACACTTTATTGTATATCCTTACATACTTTCCATATGCAAATACAGATTGACAGAAACTGTCATACAACACATCTTTTTATATTACAGTGTATTATGAATAACTTATGCAAACAAAGATTATTTTTAGTAAGTGTGCTTTCCAAGTATTTCCTATATTATTTTAAAGGCAGCACGATGTTCCAGAAAGAACACAGGCTCTGGTATCACTCAGATGGGAACTTAAATATGTCTTTTCATTTCTCTGAACCTTAGAGATAATATATGTAAAATCACCCAGCACAGAATTTCAATAAAAGGCAGCATTCATTTTCAATTATGTACACACAAACATCAACTGTGCGATTGGTCACTATGACTTAACAGTTGACTTTGTGGATATAAACAACACAGATACATCAGTGGGGCATGAAGTTTCTCCTGCACACAGCACTGGGGACAGAATTTACATGTGTTTGCACAGCTGCTCCCCGAAGCTGCCCGTCTGTCAGTGGGGCGGGGAGCTGGCTGAGAGCCAACCTACCTCCAGGGAGCTGTCAGCCCTTCAGGACACAACAGAGAGGTTGCAGAAGGAAGTTCTGCCCTTGGGCTACTGGAATTTTATAATCCCTGATCAAAATGATGATTTGAAAGATTTGGTCCAGGATGACTACGTTTCAGGAAAAACCAGTTTGGAGCGAGCACCAGGTAATGGGAAGAACATGAGAGAAGGAGCTAGAAAACTGGCCTCAGCTCAGACACCAGCTCTCACCTCTTCATCGTGAAAAGCCCCTTAAACTGAGTATCCAGGGCAGGCTTCTCAGAGGAGGTGAGATCCGAGCTGAGACTTGAATGCCAAGAAGGAGCTGGGTAGGGGATGGTCTGGGAAAAGAGCTGTCAGGTGGAGGCAAGAGGATGGCAAAGCTCCTGAGGCAGGTGCAAGCTCTGAGTGTCCAAGGAACAAAGAGAAGGCCAGTGGAACTCGGGCAGAGTGGGCAACGGGAAGCACGATCTGAGCTGAGGTCAAAAAGCACACAGGGGCTTGGTCACGTGGGGCCTCACGTTTTGTTCCGTAATCAATGGTTTTATTCAATACCGGAGGTCTCGATGCACAGGGAGGTCGTGATCAGAATAACAGTTTAAAAGATGGCTCCAGTTGCTGTTCAGGGAATAGCATAGGAAGCAAGAGAGGAAGCAAGGAGATGACGGCCACTGCAGCAGTTGAGATGCCGCGTGGCTTAGGCTCACGTGGCAGTGATGGAGAGTAGAGAAGGGGACAAATTCTGCTTCTACACCGGAGTAGGATCGATATAGATGATATATAAGAACTGGATGTGTGGGATGATGGACAGCTGCTCAAACACAGCCTGGGAGCAGGCCGGAAGTTGTGTTTAACCAGGGTTGGAGTTTCCCCAGGTGAATACGTTAGAGGGAAGGAAGCAGGAGTAAGGGCTTTTGTAAAAGAGTGATTTTAAAAAAGGTAGCCTATCCCTGGTGGCGCACTGGTTGAGAATCTGCCTGCTAATGCAGGGGACACGGGTTCGAGCCTCGGTCTGGGAAGATCCCACATGCCGCGGAGCAACTAGGCCCGTGAGCCACAACTACTGAGCCTGCGCGTCTGGAGCCTGTGCTCCGCAACAAGAGAGGCCGCAATAGTGAGAGGCCCGCGCACAGCGATGAAGAGTGGCCCCCGCTTGCTGCAGTTAGAGAAAGCCCTTGCACAGAAACGAAGACCCAACACAGTCAAAAATAAATAAATAAATAAATAAAAATTAAAAAAAAAATAACAGAGCTTTAAAAAAAAAAAAGGTAGCCTAGAATTTTAGGAGAGAAGTGAGGATACAGGTAGGTAAACGCTGGAGAGTGAAAAAGCAACGGAGTCAATGGATTGAAGGTCTCTGTTATCAGTCATCGAAGGGAAAGTGCTAGCATAATGAGTGGCTTTAGAATCTTTGGTAAATTATTCACTAATTTTTCAAAGCCTTAATTTCCTTATCGGGAAAATAGGAGTAGTAATGCCCACATTACAGAGCCATGATTGGAATTCAATCCATTCATGTATATAAAGTGTTCAGTACAGTGCCTGGTACCTAGTAAGTGCTTAGTAAATAGCAGCTATAATTCTTGTAAACCTCTTCCCCTTTCAACTTCTCTGAGCCTCAGTTCCCTGGATTTGTACTTAACTGAAACGCCTATGGAAGTTAAAATGCAATTGTGCTTTTGAGTCAATTCACCCCTGTTTCGGGACTGGGTGAAGGTAAAGAATTTCAAACACACAAAACGATCATCACGGTTTAGTCTTCAGAGCACCTCTGACCCAAATAAGTTCCATTTAGCAAAGTTTCCGTCAGTTAATAGATCACACTGGGAATCATTTAGACATATTTTACTTTAAGGAAATGAGGCGACCCCTAGACTCAGAGCCCAAAGGTGCCACAAACCGGTAGACCCCAAACGTCTGCACCTGCGACCTTACATTGCTTTCCTCCGACTGGTTTTCCTGGGCAATGCCCCATGTCTGACTCAGAACACCCAGTTCTCCCAGGACTGGCCTCGAGGAGCAGGTCAGTCATTTCCAGAGGCTGCATTAACCTTTCAGGCACCATTTAGTGGATTAATGTTTTGATGTACTAAATGGTACCCAGTGGTCCATTCAGAGAGGAGGCAGTCTTTAAGGAGAAATTGCACTAAAAACTTTGTTGTTTCTTAGCAAAGGAAAAAAAAAAAAGAGCCTTACTATTTGCATTTGTCTATAAAAATATTTCTCTAAGGACCTCGTGATGCAGTGCAACCCCATTATGATTCTGGTTTCAAGACACAGGAATAAAAACTTGCATAATTCCTGCATAATGCATAATGGTATGAAGAGGTATATAGAGTGCTGTACCATGTGGTCTAACAGGACACTTTATAATGATGCTTTTCTAAACTGGTAAGAATTAGCCCTATTTTACAAATATAAATATGAAAAGACAGACATGTCCAGTGATCTTTAGATCACTCCAAGTAATTCCTCCAGGTAATTGATGATGCATTTTCAATAGCTGACTCATTTGATTACTTTCTATGTGCCAAACATATTCTGAGTGCTTTAGATGGTTTATTTCCTCCTTACAACAACCTTATGGTTCTACCGTTCTCATTCCTGTGTTACAGATAAGCAAACAGATGCATAGAGAGGTTAAATGACTTGCTTCTAGAGCTGGAAGGTTGTAAAATCAGGACTCAGATCCAGACAGTCTAGGTTCATACGTAGCCTGAGCTCTGAATCATGCACTATAACCATGTTTTTCAAACAGTTTTGATTATGATTCATAATAGGAAGTAACATTATTATTATTTTTTTATTGACGTATAGTTGACCTATTATATTAGTTTCAGGTGTACAATATAGTGATTCAACATTTATATGCATTACAAAATGATCATCATGATAAGTCTAGTTACCATACACCACCATACAAAGACATTACAATGTTATTGACTATATTCCCTCTGCTGTACATTACATCCCCGACTTGTTTATTTCATAACTGAAAGTTTGTATCTTTTTTTAAAATATAAATGTATGTATGTATGTATGTATTTATTTCTGGCTGTGTTGGGCCTTCATTGCTGCCCGCAGGCTTTCTCCAGTTGCGGCGAGCGGGGGCTACTCTTCGTTGTGGCGTGCAGGCTTCTCATTGCGGTGGCTTCTCTTTTTGTGGAGCACGGGCTCTAGGGCACGCGGGCATCAGTAGTTGTGGCCCATGGGCTTAGTTGCTCCGCGCCATGTGGGATCTTCCTGGACCAGGGCTCAAACCTGTGTCCCCTGCACTGGCAGGTGGATTCTTAACAACTGCGCCACCAGGGAAGCCCAAAAGTTTGTATCTCTTAATCCCCTTCACCTATTTCACTCAGTCCAGCACCCTTCCCTCCTCTGGCAACCACCAGTTTGTTCTCTGTATCTATAACTCTATTTCTGTTTATGTGTTTGTTCCTTTGTTTCATTTTTTTCAGATTCCACACATAAGTGAGATCATATGGTATTTGTCTTTCTCTGTCTGACTTATTTCACTTAGCATGATACCCTCAAAGTCCACCCATGTCTTTGCAATGGCAAGATTTCATTCTTTTTTATGGCTGAGTAATATATGTATGTGTGAGTATATATATATATATCTCACATCTTAAAGTAATTATTAATAGGTATTGAGAGTAATTTGTTGCCATTTTGTTATTGTTTTCTGGTTGTTTTTGTAGTTATTCTCTGTTCCTTTCTTCTCTTTTTCTCTTCCCTTGTGATTTGATGACTTTCTTGAGTTGTTTGTATTCCTTCTCTTTATGTTTTGTGTATCTGTTATAAGTTTTTGGTTTGTGGTTACCATGAGGTTCATATACATATAACAGTCTATTTTAAGTTGATGGTTGCTTTAAGTTCAAGTGCATTCTAAAAGCACTACATTTTTACTGTCCCCCCCCCCGACATTTTATGGTTTTGACATTATATTTTATATCTTTTTCTTGTTTGTATTGCTTAACTAATTAGTTTAGATAGAGATGATTTTACTACTTTTGTCTTTTAACCTTCATACTAGCTTTTTAGTTGGTTTATCCACTACCTTTACTATATGTTTGCCTTTACTAGGGAGATTTCTTTTCTTTCATAATTTTCTTGTTTCTAATTATGGCTTTTTGTTTTCTGTTCACAGAAGTCCCTTTAACATTTCTTGTAAGGCCAGTTTAGTGGTGATGAACTCCTTTAGCTTTTGCTTGGCTGGGGAACTCAATCTCTCACTCAGTTCTGAATGATAACTTTGCCAGGTAGACTATTCTTGGTTGTAAGTTGTTTTTCTTTCAGCACTTTGAATATAGCCTGCCAGTCCCTTCTGGCCAGTAAAATTTCTGCTGAAAAATCAGCTGATAGTCTTAAAGGGGTTCCCTTGTATGTAACTGGTTGTTTTTCTCTTGCCGCCTTTAAGATTCTTTACCTTTAAATTTGACATTTTAATTATAGTGCATCCTGGTGTGATTCTCTTTGGGTTCATCTTGTTTGGGACTCTATGTGCTTCTTGGACTTGGACGTCTGTTTCTTTGGCCAGGCTAGGAAAGTTTTCCACCATTATTTCTTCAAATAGGTTTTCTGTCCCTTTGTCTCTCTCTTCTTCTGGAATCCTTACAGTACAAAGGTTAGTACGCGTGATGTTGTCCCAGAGAGCCCCCTAAACTATCTTCATTTTTTTAATTCTTTTTTTTTCCTTTTGCTGTCCTGATCAGGTGATTTTCACTACCTTGGCTTTCAGATCGCTGATCTGTTCTACTGTATCCTCTAAGCTGCTGTTGGTTCCCTTTAGCGTATTTTTCATTTCTATTATTGTATTCTTCAGTGCTGATTGGTTCTTTTTAATATTTTCTATCTTTTTGTTGACATTCTCACCAAGTTCATCTCTTCGTCTCCTGAGTTTGGTGAGCACTTTTATAACTAGTATTTTGAACTCTTCATCTGGTCAATTGCTTCTCTCCATTTTGTTTAGTTCTTTTTCTAAGGTTTTGTCTTGTTCTTTCATTTGGGAGGTATTCCAAAGGGCCTTATGTAGATGGTGTCTGGTGGGGCCCAGTGGTGCAGTCCCCTCTGGTCTCTACAGACAGGTGCTCCAGGGTTGTCCCTTGTGTGGGCTGCATGTGCCCTCCTGTTGTGGTTGCGCTGAGATTGCTGCAGATGCGCTGGTGTGTGGGGCTGGCCCCCAGACCAGCTGAGAGGACCAACCGTGACTATTTTGGGTATGCTGGTGTACAGGGCTGGTCCCCAGGAGTGGGAGCTGCTTTGGAGGGGCGCCAGTGCCAGCTGAGGCCATCTGCTGGGTGGGGCAGGGCAAGAGCTGCTTTGGAGGAGCAGGGTGGGTGGGTTGGGTGGGGCTGGTCCTCAGGGGAATGCTGGGACGGGGTGCACGGTGTTAGCTAGGTTGATGGAGAGGGACAGAAATGGCCAGTGCCAGCCCATCTAGGTGGAAAAAGAGTGAAAAAAAATGGCGCCCACCAGCACGTCCATTCCTGGAGAAAGTTCCCCCAGATACCATCCTCTCTGGTATACATCCTGAAATTAGTCAATGACTCTCCTTCTTGTGTGACCCGGGCACTGGGTCAAGCTGCTGCCTCTGTGCTGGGACTCAGAGCAAGTGCGTTTGTGCGTTGAGCCCTTCAAGAGCAGAGTTTCAGTTTCCCACAGCCCTCCCGCTCTCCCAGACGTAAGCCCTGCTGAGTTTCAAAGTCAGACGTGATGGGGGGCTCATCTTCCTGTTCCAAGTCCCCTGAGGGTTTGGGAGCCCAACATGGGGCTCAGAACCCTTGTTTCTCAGAGGGACCCCTGTAGTTGTGATATCCCTCCCACGTGCGGGTCACTGCACCCAGGGTGTGTCTTCTGACTAGACTACACCTCTGTCCTTCCTACCTGTCTTGATGTTGTCTTTTCTTTATTTCCCTAGTTGTAGAAAATCTGTTCTGCTTGCCTTCAGGCTGTTCTCAGAGGTAGTTGCTCTATGTGTGGCTGTAGTTCTGGTGTGTCCATGGGAGGAGGTGAGCTCTGGGTCTTCCTACTCCACCATCTGACCCAGAACCAGAAAAAGCACTAGGAAGTAACTTTACGCTGTAAACCAGTAGAAAGAGTTTTAAAAATGATACTTACCCTAACAATGGGGAACACCCCTCAGTATTTTCCTTTTTATTCTATTTCATTCCGTGATTCTTTCTTTTAATTAATTAATTTATTATTTATTCTTGGCTGTGCTGGGTCTTCGTTGCTGTGTGCAGGCCTTCTCTAGTTGCGGCGAGTGGGGGCTACTCTTCATTGCGGTGCGCGGGCTTATTGCGGTGGCTTCTCTTGTTGCGGAGCATGGGCTCTAGGCACGCGGGCTTCAGTATTTGTGGCACGTGGGCTCAGTAGTTGTGGCTCGTGGGCTCTAGAGCACAGGCTCAGTAGTTGTGGCACACAGGCTTAGTTGCTCCGCGGCATGTGGGATCTTCCCGGACCAGGGCTCGAACCCATGTCCCCTGCACTGGCAGGAGAATTCTTAACCACTGCATCACCAAGGAAGTCCCTTCCATTGTGTTTTTAATAAATGCTGGCTGAGACTCTGTGAATTTATTTTATGGCTCAGTAAATAGGTTGTACCCTCAGTTTTCCAAACACTCCACTAATTATGCTTCTTCCTAAACAGAGGGGCCTGGGATTCATAAAGAACCTATACTGGCAGAGAAAGGAGGCTGAAATTGGCTTCTCCCTCATTTCCTGCCCATCCTTCCACCCCGACCTGTGCTCAGTTAAACAAACAGCCAGCAGAAGAAGGTCAAGGAAAAGAGGAAGAATTGATCTGCTGAAATGTCATAATTTCGCCTCAGTTGTTCTCTTTCTTTTGTTATACCATCCAAATTATGCTTGGACTATTTTAATTGAGAATAAAAAACATCATTCAAAAATCCAATTCCCCTGAACCCTAGAATAATGGCATTTTTTACTAATGAAACATGCAAACTACTGTCGAGGCCATTAATAGTCTCAATTTTTAATCTGTCAGATGATGGAACATTAAGGTTTCCATGGCAGCAGCTTCCAGCTGTTGGGGGATCCCAGGCTTTCAGTTGCATGACAATTAGGGTGAAGCATTGCTGAGACTTTTCAGTGTCTCTGTGTCTTCATTATGCAGCATTCACTATTTTTAAAAGCACCGATTACCATGATGTATTAGTTTAAGGAGGTTGACATATTGGTACCTATCCTGGGAAAAGACAATAATTTCTTGCAGCCTATCACTGGGAGCTGCCTGACATATCTGGAGTGATGATCTGGGTATGATCATTACCTTCAGTGTTTGGGTTATAAATTAATAAAAGTCTTGCTGAATTCAATTACAGACAGTTTGTGTTCCAGGACTCTAATGATTTTTGATGAGGACAAAATCCAAAAATCTAAGAACAACACCAGAAAGATCTTCATCTCCAGTGTCCATACATCAGAAGGCTGCAGTAAGCATGTGAAGCCTAGTTAGTTTGATGAAAATTGACAAGACTTTTGGATTAAGTGTAGCTAAAGGAAGAGAGACAGACACCAAGAGAGTGGCAAAAACAAATATGAATATTTGAGCTATAATCAGCTATCATCTAATGCCACTGATCATATGATGTACAGTAATAGAGCAAGTTCTAACTTCACTAATGTGAACAGCATGGCTGAATTTACTTTTATAAAGAAAGGTGGGGTTGGGAAGAAGGAAGAGAGAGACAAAGAGAAGGTGGGGAGGAGGAGGTAGGATTTTTCAAATATGAGAAAATGTACCAGGAACTCAATTGTTGCTTACATAAATTATAGCATTCACACACAATATCCTGTGAGGTAGGTTATCAATGGCTCCATTTTATTAATGAGGTGACAGAAACTCAACAAGATTGTGGCAGAATCAATGCTCTATGTTAATCAAGCCTATTTCTATTTTCTCTTGGACATATACACTCAGAGCTAGATCCCATTTCTTACCCTGACTTGCAATTATAATAAAGATCACATGGAGGATCTTCAAGATCGTGGAGGAGTAAGACGTGGAGATCACCTTCCTCCCCACAAATACATCAAAAATACATCTACATGTGGAACAGCTCCTACAGAACACCTACTGAATGCTGGCAGAAGACCTCAGACTTCCCAAAAGGCAAGAAACTCCCCACGTACCTGCGTAGGGCAAAAGAAAAAACAAAAAACAGAGACAAAAGAATAGGGATGGGACCTGCACCTGTGGGAGGGAGCTGTGAAGGAGGAAAAGTTTCCACACACTAGGAAGCCCCTTCACTGGTGGAGATTGGGGGTGGGCAAGGGGGAAGCTTCGGATCTACGGAGGAGAATGCAGCAACAGGGGTGTGAAGGGCAAAGCGGCAAGATTCCTGCACAGATGATCGGTGCTGACTAGCACTCACCAGCCCGAGAGGCTTGTCTGCTCACCCGCCGGGACAGGTGGGGGCTGGGAGGTGAGACTCGGGCTTCGGAGGTCAGATCCCAGGGAGAGGACTGGGGTTGGCTGTGTGAGCACAGCCTGAAGGAGGCTAGTGCACCACAGCTAAACGGGAGGGACTCCGTAAAAAATTCTGGAACTGTCTAAGAGGCAGGAGACCCTTGTTTCGGGGTGCACGAGGAGAAGAGGTTCAGAGCACCGCCTAAACAAGCTCCAGAGATGGGCACAAGCTGCGGCTATCAGCGCAGACACCAGAGACGGGCATGAGACGCTAATGCTGCTGCTGCTGCAGCCACCAAGAAGCCTGTGTGCGAGCACAGGTCACTATCCACACCTCCCCTCCCCGGAGCCGGTGCAGCCCGCCACTGCCAGGGTTCCGTGATCCAGGGACAACTTCCCTGGGAGAACACACGGCGCACCTCAGGCTGGTGCAACGTCACGCCGGCCTCTGCTGCCACAGGCTCGCCCTGCCTCCGTACCCCTCCCTCCCCCCCGCCTGAGTGAGCCAGAGCCCCCTAATCAGCTGCTCCTTTAACCCTGTCCTGTCTGGGCAAAGCACAGATGCCAGGGGGCAACCTACACACAGAGGCGCAGCCAAATCCAAAGCTGAACCCCAGGAGCTGTGTAAACAAAGAAGAGAAAGGGAAATCCCTCCCAGCAGCCTCAGGAGCAGCAGATTAAATCTCCACAATCAACTTGATGTACCCTGCATCTGTGGAACACCTGAATAGACAACGAATCATCCCAAAACTGAGGTGGTGGACTTTGGGAGCAACTGTAGACTTGGGGTTTGCTGTATGTGACTGACTAATTTCTGATTTTTATGTTTATCTTAGTTTAGTTTTTAGTGCTTGTTATTGTTGGTGGGTTTGTTTATTGGTTCGGTTACTCTCTTCTTCTTTTTTCCTTTTTTAAATTACTTTTTAAATTTTTTATTTTAATAATATATTTTTAAATTTTTTATTTTAATAACTTTATTTTATTTTTCTTTCTTTCTTTCTCTTTTAATTTTTTATTTTAATAATATATTTTTAAATTTTTTATTTTAATAACTTTATTTTATTTTTCTTTTAATAACTTTATTTTATTTTTCTAACTTTATTTTATTTTTTCTCCCTTTTCTTCTGAGCCATGTGGCTGACAGGGTTTTGGTGCTCCAGCCAGCTGTGAGGCCTGAGTCTCTGAGGTGGGAGAGCTGAGTTCAGGACATTAGACCAGCAGAGACCTCCCGGCCCCATGTAATATCAATTGGCAAGAGGTCTCCCAGAGATCTCCATCTCAATGCTAAGACCCAGCTCCACTCAATGACCAGCAAGCTCCAGTGCTGGACACCCCATGCCAAACAACTAGCAAGACAGGAACACAATCCACCCACTAGCAGAGAGGCTGCCTAAAATTATACTAACTTCACAGACACCCCAAAACACACCACCAGACATGCTCCTGCCCACCAGAAAGACAAGTTCCAGCCTCATCCACTAGAACACAGGCACCAGGCCCCTCCACCAGGAAGCCTGCACTACCCACTGAACCAACCTTACCCATTGGGGGCAGACATCAAAAACAACAGGAAGTACTAACGTGCAACCTGTGAAAAAGAGACCCCAAGCACAGTAAGTTAAGGAAAATGATAAGACAGAGAAATACGCAGCAGATGAAGAGGCAAGGTAAAAACCCACCAGACATAACAAATGTAGAGGAAATACGCAGTCTACCTGAAAAAGAATTCAGAGTAATGATAGTAAAGATGATCCAAAATCTTGGAAATAGAATGGAGAAAATACAAGAAACGTTTCACAAGGATCTAGAAGAACTAAAGAGCAAACAAACAATGATGAACAACACAATAAATGAAATTAAAAATTCTCTAGAAGGAATCAATAGCACAATAACTGAGGCAGAAGAATGGATAAGTGACCTGGAAGATGAAATAGTGGAAATAACTACCACAGAGCAGAATAAAGAAAAAAGAATGAAAAGAATTGAGGACAGTCTAAGAGACCTCTGCACAACATTAAATGCACCAGCCTTCGAAGTATAGGTGTCCCAGAAGAAGAAGAGAAAAAGAAAGGGACTGAGAAAATATTTGAAGAGATTATAGTTGAAAACTTCCCTAATATGGGAAAGGAAATAGTCAATCAAGTCCAGGAAGCGAAGAGAGTCCCATACAGGATAAATCCAAGGGGAAACACGCCAAGACACATATTAATCAAACTATCAAAAATTAAATACAAAGAAAATATATTGAAAGCAGCAAAGGAAAAGCAACAAATAGCATACAAGGGAATCGCCATAAGGTTAACAGCTGATCTTTCAGCAGAAACTCTGCAAGCCAGAAGGGAGTGGCAGGACATATTTAAAGTGATGAAAGGGAAAAACCTACAACCAAGAAGACTCTAAAGAGCAAGGATCTCATTCAGATTTGATGGAGAAATGAAAACCTTTACAGACAAACAAAAGCTAAGAGAATTCAGCATCACCAAACCAGCTTTACAACAATTGCTAAAGGAACTTCTCTAGGCAGGAAACACAAGAGAAGGAAAAGACCTACAGTAACAAACCCAAAACAATTACGAAAATGGTAATAGGAACATAAATATTGATAATTATCTTAAGTGTAAATGGATTAAATGCTCCAGCCAAAAGACACAGACTGGCTGAATGGATACAAAAACAAGACCCATAAATATGCTGTCTACAAGAGACCCATTTCAGACTTAGGAACACATACAGACTGAAAATGAGGGGATGGAAAAAGATACTCCATGCAAATGGAAATCAAGAGAAAGCTGGAGTAGCAATTCTCATATCAGAAAAAATAGACTTTAAAATAAAGACTATTACAAGAGAGAAAGAAGGACACTACATAATGATCAAGGGATCAATCCAAGAAGGAGATATAACAAGTGTAATTATTTATGCACCCAACATAGGAGCACCTCAATACATAAGGCAAATGCTAGCAGCCATAAAAGGAGAAATTCACAATAACACAATAATAGTAGGGGACTTTAACACCCCACTTTCACCAATGGACAGATCATTCAAAGTGAAAATAAATAAGGAAACACAAGCTTTAAATGACACATTAAACAAGATGGATTTAAGTGATATTTACAGGACATTCCATCCAAAAACAACAGAATACACTTTCTTCTCAAGTGCTCATGGAACATTCTCCAGGATAGATCATATCTTGAGGCACAGATCAAGCCTTGATAAATTTAAGCAAATTGAAATTGTATCAAGTATCTTTTCTGACCACAATGCTATGAGACTAGATATCAGTTACAGGAAAAAAAAATGTAAAAGATACAAACACATGGAGGCTAAACAATACACTACTAAATAACCAAGATATGACTGAAGAAATCAGAGGAAATCAAAAAACACCTAGAAACAAATGACAGTGAAAACACAATGACCCAAAACCTATGGGATGCAGCAAAAGCAGTTCTAAGAGGGAAGTTTATAGCAATACAATCCTACATCAAGAAACAAGAAACATCTCAAATAAACAACCGAATCTTATACCTAAAGCAACTAGAAAAAGAAGAACAAAAAAACCCCAAAGTTAGCAGAAGCAAACAAATCATAAACATCAGATCAGAAATAAATGAAAAAGAAATGAAGGAAACAATAGCAAAGATCAATAAAACTAAAAGCTGGTTCTTTGAGAAGATAAACAAAATTGATAAACCATTAGCCAGACTCATCAAGAAAAAAAGGGAGAAGACTCAGATCAACAGAATTAGAAATGAAAAAGGAGAAGTAACAACTGACACTGCAGAAATACAAAGGATCATGAGAGATTACTATAAGCAACTATATGCCAATAAAATGGAGAACCTGGAAGAAATGGACAAACTCTTAGAAAAGCACAACCTTCCAAGACTCAACCAGGAAGAAATAGAAAATATAAACAGACCAATCACAAGCACTGAAATTGTGACTGTGATTAAAAATCTTCCAACAAACAAAAGCCCAGGACCAGACGGCTTCACGGGTGAATTCTATCAAACATTTAGAGAAGAGCTAACACCTATCCTTCTCAAACTCTTCCAAAATATACCTGAGGGAGGAACACTCCCAAACTCATTCTACGAGGCTACCATCACCCTGATACCAAAACCAGACAAAGATGTCACCAAAAAAGAAAGCTATAGGCCAATATCACTGATGAACATAGATGCAAAAATCCTCAACAAAATACTAGTATACAGAATCCAACAGCACATTAAACGGATCATACACCATGATCAAGTGGGGTTTTTCCCAGGAATGCAAGGATTCTTCAGTATATGCAAATCAATCAATGTGATACACCATATTAACAAACTGAAGGAGAAAAACCATACGATAATCTCAAGAGATGCAGGAAAAGCTTTCGACAAAATTCAACACCCATTTATGATAAAAACTCTCCAGAACATAGGCATAGAGGGAACCTACCTCAACATAATAAAGTCCATATATTACAAACCCACAGCCAACATCATTCTCAATGGTGAAAAACTGAAACCATTTCCACTAAGATCAGGAACATGACAAGGTTGCCCACTCTCACCACTATTATTCAACATAGTTTTGGAAGTTTTAGCCACAGCAATCAGAGAAGAAAAAGAAATAAAAGGAATCCAAATAGGAAAAGAAGACGTAAAACTGTCACGTTTGCAGATGACATACTATACATAGAGAATCCTAAAGATGCTACCAGAAAACTACTAGAGTTAATCAATGAATTTGGTAATGTAGCAGGATACAAATTAATGCACAGAAATCTTTTGCATTCCTGTACACTAATGATGAAAAATCTGAAAGAGAAATTAAGGAAATACTCTCATTTACCATTGCAACAAAAAGAATAAAATACTTAGGAATAAACCTACCTAAGGAGACAAAAGACCTGTATGCAGAAAACTATAAGACACTGGTGAAAGAAATTAAAGATGATACACACAGTTGGAGAGTTATACCATGTTCTTGGACTGGAAGAATCAACACTGTGAAAATGACTCTACTACCCAAAGCAATCTACAGATTCAATGCTATCCCTATCAAACTACCAATGGCATTTTTCACAGCACTAGAACAAAAAATTCCACAATTTTTATGGAAACACAGAAGACCCCAAATAGCCAAAGCAATCTGGAGAAGGAAAAACGGTGTTGGAGGAATCAATCTCCCTGAGTTCAGAGTATACTATAAATCTACAGTAATCAAGACAGTATGGTACTGGCACAAAAACAGAAAAATAGATCAGTGGAACAGGATAGCAAGCCCCGAGATAAACCCACCCACATATGGTCACTTTATCTTTGGTAAAGGAGACAGGAGTATACAATGGAGAAAAGACAGCCCCTTCAATAAGTGGTGCTGGGAAAAGTACATGTAAAAGAATGAAACTAGAACACTCCCTAACACCATTCACAAAAATAAACTCAAAATGGATTAAAGAACTAAATGTAAGGCCAGACACTATAAAACTCTTAGAGGAAGATATAGGCAGAACATTCTATGTCATAAATCACAGCAAGATCCTTTTTGACCCACCTCCTAGAGAAATGGAAATAAAAACAAAAATAAACAAATGGGACCTAATGAAAGTTAAAACCTTTTGCACAGCAAAGGAAACCATAAACAAGATGAAAAGACAACCCTCAGAATGGGAGAAAATATTTGCCAATGAAGCAACTGACAAAGGATTAATCTTCAAAATATACAAGTAGCTCATGCAGCTCAATAGCAAAAAAACAAACAACCCAATCCAAAAATGGGCAGGAGACCTAAACAGACATTTCTACAAAGAAGATATACAGATTGCCAACAAACACATGAAAGGATGCTCAACATCACTAATCATTAGAGAAATGCAAATCAAAACTACAATGAGGTATCACCTTACACTGGTCAGAATGGCCGTTATCAGAAAATCTACAAACAATAAATGCTGGAGAGGGTGTGAAGAAAAGGGAACCCTCTTGCACTGTTGGTGGGAATGTAAATTGATACAGCCACTAAGGAGAACAGTATGGAGGTTCCTTAAAAAACTAAAAATGGAACTACCATATGATCCAGCAATCCCCCTACTGGGCATATACCCTGAGAAAACCATAATTCAAAAAGAGCCATGTACCACAATGTTCACTGTAGCTCTGTTTACAATAGCCAGGACATGGAAGCAACCTAAGTGACCACAGACAGATGAATGGATAAAGAAGATGTGGCACATATATACAATGGAATATTACTCAGCCATAGAAAGAAACGAAATTGAGTTATTTGTAGTGAGGTGGATGGACCCAGAGTCTGTCATACAGAGTGAAGTCAGTCAGAAAGAGAAAAAGAAATACCATATGCTAACGCATATATTTGGAACCTTAAAAAAAAATGGTTCTGAAGAACTTAGGGGCAGGACAGGAATAAAGATGCAGATGTAGAGAATGGACCTAAGGACATGGGGAGTGGGAAGGGTAAGCTGGGACGAAGTGAGAGAGTGGCATCGACATAGATACACTACCAAATGTAAAATAGATAGCTAGTGGGAAGCAGTCGCATAGCACAGGGATATCAGCTCGGTGCTTTGTGACCACCTAGAGGGGTGGGATAGGGAGGGTTGGAGGGAGACGCAAGAGGGAGGGTAATGGGGATATAAGTATACGTATAGCTGATTCTCTTTGTTATACAGCTGAAACCAACACAACGATGTAAAGCAATTATACTCCAATAAAGATGTTAAAAAAATAAAATAAAATAACAAGTGTTAGTGAGGATGTGGAGAAAAAGAACCCCCTGCACTGTTGGTGGGAATATAAATTGGTGTAGCCACTATGGAAAACAGTACGGAGGTTCCTAAAAAAATTTAAAATAAAATTACCATAACAAAAATAAAACAAAAGCACCCAATAAAATTAAAAAAAAAAAACCCAAAAAGATCACATGACTGACTTCTGCCCAGAGGAATTAAGGCAGAAGCAATAGAGTCTCTCCTCCCCTCTGTCTGCTGGATGTTGATGCTTAAAATGACCTTGTAAGCCACGTGTTGAAGATAGAGATGCAACTGTCAATCTGGTTCTCTTAATTGCCGTGTGGACTAGGTCTCCCTGAAGACCCATATTGGAATGTGATGAGAACAATTACATACTTTCAATGCATTAAGTCACTGAGATTTTTGTGTTGGGATTCTTACTGTGAACCAACAGAGGTGTCAATTATCCTGCCTAATATGGAAATTAATACCTTGATGCAGGGTTCTGCTGTAACACAACCCTAAAATATACGGCATTAGCAAGGAAACTAATACCAGATGCCAGAGGAGTTGGAAATCAATGTTATACTGTGGCAAAACATTTGGCGAAATTGTAGTAACATGGAAGACAGACCATGTGCCCACTGAAGTGGCCTTTCTGGAGAAACTGGTTGGAAAGGATGAATGGATTAGTGTGTGCTGGTGACCTTGGATGATTTTGGCATGGCAGAAAAGAAAAAGGTGTATATAGGAGAGAATTGGACAGTTTCTAGAAATTTGGCCAATAGTGAAAAAATCAACTGCTTCTATACAACCCAACTTAAGATTTGAGGATTTAAGATTAAAAGAGCCTTTGAGCCAAAGAGACCATTAAAACTCAGTCTCACAATAAAATCAAATTAAGAATGTGGCCTTCCCTCTCAAGATTAGTAGCTTCAAAAGATCCACCACTGGGACCTCCCTGGCGGTCCAGTGATTAAGACTCCGTGCTCCCAATGCAGGGGGCATGGGTTCAATCCCAGGTCAGGGAACTAAGATCCCACATGCCACATGGCGTGGCCAAAAAAAATCCACCATTTAGGTGTGAGAGATAGGATTGAAAGATAGAGGGGAAGCCAAGAAATAAAATAAATTTGAGAATCATACCTTCTAAATAATTTGTCATGAGCTTACGGGTATATGGAATGACTGAAAGATAATGGATGAGGAGCCCATTAAGTACTTAAGGGAATTTGATTACCAAAGAAACCATGAGCATGGATATTGAAAGTCTCTGACTTTTTGTGACTTAAAACAATCCTTGCAACTTTAATCATCTAAATGCAGGGAGCTCTATAGCATCTATAGGGGGTACCAAATGCCCCTTTCAGATGTGGATAAGGAAGAGGAAGAAAAAGGGAGGATCCCTTAGGGAACGGATCCAGGGGCCATGGAGTTCCTACCAAAGATCAAAATAAAATTTAATCAGGGATAATGAGAGACCTCTTCTACTGCCAGGGTAGATAAACTTCACAGTGCCAGCCCCATGGGATGCCCACATTGCTCTGCATCAGTGGCTGCTGTGTCTTACAGTCTACCCTTTTCCGAATGAGTGTTTATTGTGGCTACCTTCCCCCTGCCCCATCACTGTGTGCTGTTTTTAGAGTCAAAGTCACCATGAAGTGCCACATCCAGACCACCACACCAGCCTGAGGTCCTAGACTTTGAGTGGATGCAGTGGCTGGATGGGACTGTGGATTGTGTACCTTGGGGAGGGTGTAAGTGTGATCCATGTTTAGGAGGAAGAGTAACCATATATGGTGACCAAATGGGAGTATTAAGGCAAAGACAATGCTATGTGTTCACCAAACTCATTTCCTTCTCTTCCTGGGCACACAGTCCAGCCTCCCTCAATCAATAGGGTCATTCAGCTGAGTTCTGACCAAAGGAATATGGGCGGAAATTGATGTATATATACACCATATCCAGGCCTTGCCCATAAAATCTACGGCACAATTTTCTACTTTCTTTCTCCTCCTCCATTGCCACTTGGATGTCAACAGCTAGGAAAAACTTCAGAGTTCCACACTGAAGATGGCAGATGCTTTATCAACCTGGGTCCTCGAAAGACTGAATGGAGAAGAGCACCCCCCCTCCAATTTCCCTCCAACACACAGTGGACTACACAAGAATTTTTATAGCAGCCTTATTTACAATCCTGCCAAACTGGAAGCAACCAAGACGGTCTTTAATAAGTGAATGGGTAAACTGTGCTATATCAACACAGTGGAATACCATTCCGCAATAAAAAGGAATGAGCTATCATACCACACGAAGACATGGATGAATATTGAATGTATATTGTTAAGTGAAAGAAGCCAGTCTGAAAAGGCCAGTCTCTATCATTCCATTTATATGACATTCTGGAAAAGGCTAAACTATAGGGATGGTAAACAGATCACTGGCTTTCAGGGGTCCAGGAAGGGACAGGTTGGGGGAGGACTGAATAGGTGAAGCACAGGAGACTTTTTAGGGCAATGAAACTATTCTGTATGATACTGTAATGGCGGATGCATTGCACAATGTATTTGTGAAAACCCATAGAAGTTATTACAAAGAGTGAACCTTATTATATGCAAATTAAAATCATTTAAGAGGTCAGAGGATCACAGGATGGAATGCAGAGTGTAATAAAAGACTCTAACTATATTACAAATATAGGAAATAACTTCACTGAAGGGAAAAGAGTCACTTACTTGTGTAATTTTGGAAATAAGGGAAGTCTATAAGACTAAAAGCAGAAGGAATTGCACCTGAGCACTATTCTACAGTTGATAAAGTTGTTTCCCCCAGGAATACAGGTAAATAATTCTAAAATCAGTATACAAGGATTTGGATAGCAAAGTGGATAGCAGATGGTGGAAGCCACTGTTGGAGTGAGAGGGTATAGGCAAGCAAGGGGAGGAGTCTAGAATGATCCATGAGGTAATGGACTACATTTGGAGACATATGAACTTATGTTTAGCTTACACAATTAAGATGCAGTTGGTGACATATAGGAATATCTATAGATATGGGTGTATATATGAATTAGTATACACACATATATTTCCTTTCTCTGCTAGCTGAGAGTGCCTAGAAGCAACAATACTCTAATAGCAACAGGCAAAACTGGTGCCCAGATCTTGGTTTCTAATACCATTCTCCAATAAAAGAAATCAAGATGGAGAAATGGCTGATTCTAGGTCTAGGGCAGGAAACATGCAAGATGAGCCTGGAGCATCTTGTAGTGCCAGAAAGTTAGAAAATGCTAAAACAAACAAAAACAAAACAACAACCAAAAAACCCTCAAAAACCAAAAGACCAAACCCACAATGATGGGATTATATCAAGAAGACAGGAGTCAACTGAAAGAGCTTCCAATGTCAAAGCTGAAATAATTTAACCAACAAAATAAAGAAATGGTTGGATTATATCTCAAAGTATGAAATAAATGTTCATGCATCCATATGATTATAAATATGTGACTGATTTAATCAACAAATGGGGGAGAAGAGACAAATCTCCCATGCAGAAGAATTCCAAATAATCCATGTAGACACTCCATCCTCAAAGAAGGGCAGCCCTCTTTGTAGTCACTTCCCTACAAAGAGAACAGTATGGAAAGGGAAAAAATGAGTAGCTGTAGTGGAGAAACCTTAACAAATACTACCTGAGCCAGGTAGTCAAGGTCAACACCAAGTGTGTCTAGTCATGTTGATAGTATATATTCTTCATACGATTTGATGAAAATGGCAATTCACCTCTGTGCCTTCCTCAAGGCTCATAACCCCAGCCTAATCATAGGGAAAACATCAGACAAATCCCATTCAAGGGGAATTCTACAAAATGCTTGACCAGTACTCCTCAAAAACCATTAAGGTCATCAAAAACAAGGAAAGTCTGAAACACTGACACAGTTAAAAAAGAGCCTAAGGAGACCTGACAACTAAATGTAACGTGGTATCCTGCATGGGATCTTCGTACAGGAAAAGGACAGTCATTAGATAAAAACTAAGGACATCTGAATAAACTTTTGACTTCAGTGAATAGTAATATATCAATATTGGCTCATTAATTGTGCTAAATGTACCATACTAATTTAAGATGTTAATAATAGGGGAAACTGTTTGGGTATATAGGAACTCTCCGTACTATCTTTGCACATTTTTGTAAATCTATATTCTAAAATTATAATCTTATTTAATTTTTTAATTTTAAAAAGTAAAGGAAGTGTAATATGTTATTAAGATTATTCTTTTGTTAAATCTTTCTGTAAAATTAAAAAAAATTTTATTGACGTATAGTTGATTTACAATGTTGTGTTAGTTTCCAGTGTACAGCAAAGTAACTGTTACGCATATATATATATTATTTTTCAGATTCTTTTCCCTTATAGAGTTATTACAAAATATTGAATATAGTTCCCTGTGCTATACAGTAGGTTCTTGTTGGTTATCTATTTTACATATAGTAGTGTATATGTTAATCCCAAACTCCTAATTTATTCCTCTCCCACCTTCCCCTTTGGGAAAATCTTTCTCAAGCTAAAATTGAAGGGATTGATTAGAGGGTTATAAGGTTATTTCTAAGATTCTGTGATTCCATGACATAATCTATCAAGAAATTTGTCTCAAGCAAAAATTCCTAAGAATATTGGCATTATCAAAGGTCCAACTTATCAATAAACAGCCCAGTAATCTTACTGTTTTTTTTTCAATTCAATGCCTAGCTAGACAATAATTAGATAAGAAAAAAACTAAGTTAATTTTTATATTTTTTTCTTGACAATAGTCAATCTGCAGTGTTTGCCAAATCTTTCCTCACACAATCACCGCAAGAGCAAAAAATCTTTTCTAATGCAGAATATTTACTGAGAATGAATGAGCGCAGCATGGGAAAGGGGTGGTTATTTTTAGGCAGGCGCATTATATTCCTCTCGAGAGCAATGGTGTACATATTCAAGAACATTCATCAGACACGGGGCCGATGATGAAAGAATGTAACTGAGAAGCACTGCTGTGCTTTCCCATTAGGACGCCTGATGATCAGTGGTGGACTAACCCTTTGGGAACACCAAGTATGGAGAAGAGAAGGGAAAAACAACTTTCCGTTTCTTCTCTAAAATGTGAGCTACCATTTGCGAATGCTGTGCTGCAGGTAATGCATGGAAAATATCCACAGGTGGTAATTATTACAAAGGTTTTCAGATGGTGGTTGTGAGGGGCTGGCTGATCTGCAGCGGGAACACACAGTGGATGAAAGTCTGTTGAGTAGTTGCTTCTGACACAAAATACGTCACATATTTAATCAATTGAACAGCCCTAGAGCTCAGCCATGACTAACTTACAGTCAACGATCCGCTGAGTAATGGGGGTGGGAGGATTCAGCGAGTTAGTGTTCATAACACTTCTGGCAGAAAAGGGAAGGTCTGTGGGGTGTTTTTGTTTTTGGTTTTTTTTTTAAGAAATTGGTAACAAATACTAACATCTTTTTCTTAAAACTTTTAAGAGATTTATGAAAAGCTGAGAAAAGGCTGAGATGAAATCAGAAGAACCTTGTTTGATTTATGCAGTCAGATTATTAAAATTCCAAACAAGCAATACATTTTTATCAAATACTTATATGTTCCTGTGTTACATTCTGCTCTTTGGAGATTATAAGAGGAATGTAAAATAAGGTCCCACTACTGTGCAGTAACTTAACCCCAATTTAACAGCCGAGCCAGAGCACCTAAGCAGATGTGGAAAATTAAAGAACCCAACTGTTTGGACATAGCAGGGCAATAGGAGGTCAGAGACGGGCTAACCGGAAGGAAGGCCAGCAAAGAATAATTAAAAGTCTGATTTCTAAAATATGTTTAAAGAAATGCATTTTTATTGTTTGTGAGCACTTAAAGAGAATTATGTAGTACAGGACGCCGTTAGCAATGAGATACATGCAACTCTGCCAAAATGGCTCACTTCCCTGGAAAGGCATACCGGTAAGTCCACGGTCAGAAAGAACATGATTTCATAAGCAACCAATTTCAAACATTCCAAATCTAAAAGACAGTCACAATGTCCCTTAACTGTCTTCTTTGGGTCCCTGTGTTCAGTGTTATCCAGGGATTGGCACCCAAAAATCTATTTTCCCCTCAGTCTTCCCATAGAATCTCAGCTTTTTCCAGCGACTGCCCATGGCCATCAGATAGAATCTCAGCTTTTTCTAGCGACTGCCCATGGCCATCAGAGCCTTGGGAACCTATTCCTGGGTCCATCCTGGGAGAGCAAGGATGGATTCTTCATTCTCCACAGTGAGCATTCAAAGACAAAACAGACCTCATTCTTGCCAATATCCATCACGTCTCAAGGCATGATCTAATGCACTATTTTTCTGAAAAACCTTCACAGCTCACCACTGATAATGAGGAGGGGAAAGAATATAAGAAGGAAACATTACACTCTATCATGTAGGTTAGTAGTGCTAAGGGACTTGAAAACGGTGCATTCATCAAATAGGTTTTTATGTGTTCTTTCTGAACCGTTACACTTAATGCTACCTCTTTACTTAATAAAGACAAGCTTTGTTTTCCTACAGAAGCAGATAAGTTATTTTCAGGTTCAACTCTATCAGAATTATCAGAATTTTTCATCAAGGGAGTCCCAATTAGTGACATATCACACTATCAAGACCATCTTTTTATAACTCTGTTCTTTTGAGTTATTGCCACCACATTGTCTGCTTGCTCTCTGTAATATTTTTCTCTCTCCAGTAAATACCTCACATTTCAGTCTTAAGCTAGAAATGTTTTAACAAAAGGCATTGTTTTAAGAGGATAATGAAATGGTTTTCAAACTAGAACTCTTTAAAGATTCATGCAAACAAAATGCCCAACTATTGCTTCCATGCTGCTCTAATGAATAAAATGACAAACTCGCACAAAGAACGAAAAAGTCCGAGTCCCAAATGAAGACTTGCTTCTTTGTGGCAGCACAGTGAAAGATTATGCTCATGCCCTGGAAACTCGCAGTAAACAGGTCTTAGCCGTGGTCCTTGTTACAGATGCTTTCTTCGAAGAAAAGAGAGGCTTCTCCAGGAGCCCTCTCTTTAGACACAAATCTGCTGCTGCTGCTGGGTGTATGTGTGTGTGTGTGTGCGCGCGCGTGCGTGCGTGTGTGGTGAGCGGGGGCTCGGGGGAACAGGGCGTGAGTTCTGCACCTTCTCCCTCAAAGACTTGATTCATTTCCTTCCAGGGACACTTTATTTCTGTCCAGCCCACAGCAACAAAGTAAATGCCTAATACTAGCATAATGTGTTTTCCATAACGGGGTTATTCCTTTGTTCATCACTTACTGGTTTACTATTAAATTTTTCTATTAAAGCAATACATTTGAATTTTATTCATATATTTTTTGCATTGTTGTTCTTGAGGTTGTACAGAGAAATATTGATGTCTTCTTCTTTCACCTCCATAGGAAGAGATTTAAAATAGTGAATATGTGTAATTTCATGAGGTTAGTAAAGATGAGGAATAAGGAAGTACAGGCAGACCTCAGAGATTTTGTGGGTTCCGTTCCAGACCACCTCAATAAAGTGCAAATTTTTTGGTTTCCCAGTGCATAGAAAAGTTATGTTTGCACTATAGTCTATTAAGTGTGCAATAGCATCATGTCTTTTAAAATGTATGTAACTTAATTTAAAAATACTTTATTGCTAAAAAAATGTTAACCATCATCTGAGCCTTCCATGGGTCGTAGTAATAACATCAAAGATCACTGATCACAGATCACCATAACGACTATAACAATAATGAAAAAGTTTGAGATACTGTGAGAATTACCAAAGTGTGACACAGAGACATGAAGTGAGCAAATGCTGTTGGAGAAATGGCCCCAAGAGACTTGCTTGATGCAAGGTTGCCACAAACCTTCAATTTGTAAAAAAAAAAAAAACAGTATCTGCAAAGCACAATAAAATGAGGTCTGCTTGTACCTCCACAGACAAATCTCAAACCTAAAGACATTTCTCAAGTAAATTCGTTATTCATTCATTCAGAAAATATTTATGCCAGATAAAAATATTTATCTACTACTTTAGAGAAATAAAGCTGGATAAGGTCTAGTGCTTGCCCCTGCTCTCAAGAAACTTGCCAGCTGGCAAAGAAGACATGATATGATATAATTTGGTACTTGACATTAGACAGGCATAGACAAATCTCCCATAACTGCAAAGTGTGACAGGCACGCCGAGTCCTGTGTGTCATGGCTGCTGGGCTAACTGGTTGCCAGGCTGTCCTGATGACAAGTTATTCAAGCTCTTTGCACATGACAGCTCAACAGACATGGGTTAATGAATGGACGGAGGTTGATGTTTCCATTAGAGGCTGTTAATTCATAAAAACAATGTCTGTTGAGCCTGGTAAAATAAAAATTATGCTTGTAAATACTCCTTAGCCTAAGAGGTAAATTGTTTTAATGTTCTGAGAGTTCCTAATGAGGACAGTTAACTTTAGAAGGAAAGAATCATCACATTAGGTTAAAAAGTGCATAGCATTCCTTGGCCTTGATGGTCATGATACTCACAGATGTGTCTAATGAGTTTAGAGCAGCAAGAGGCAGAAGGTTCTTGGTTTTCCCAAGGACTAGCTACAGCCCTACAGTTTTCTATACAGAGTGAAGAACAACCACTGCTTTTCAAATGTGTGCTTCTGGATCATCTGAAGTGTCTTTTAATGAATGGTTTTTTATGGACTGAATTGTATCCCCACCAAGATTCATATGTTGAAGCTATAACCACCAATACCTCAGAATGTGACTGTATTTGGAGTTAGGGTTTTTAAAGAGGTGATTAAGTTAAAATAAGGCCCCATAGGGTGGGCCCTACTCCAGTCAGACCGGTGTTCTTACAAGAGAATATTAGGACACACAGACACAAGGGGCTCGGGAGTATGGAGGGACGACCCTACGGCAAGTTGGCAAGAGGGCGGCCGTCTGCAAGTCGAGGAGAGAGGCCTCAAGAGAAACCAATCCTGCCGGCACCTTCATCTCGGATTTCCAGACTCTAGAACTCTGAGAATATACATTTCTGTTGTTTAAGCCACACAGTCTGTAGTATTCTGCAGCCTGAGCAAACCAACACAATTCCCCAGTCACCCCCACTTCCCCAAACAATGGAAAATTCTGATTTAGTTGGGGCTGGGCAGGCATGAATCTGAATTTTTAAAAAGCACACAGCCAGAACTCCTAGGATTACACCTTGAAAAATGCAGCTTCCAAAGAGAACTACGTATGTTTTGCCAGAGAGGTCTCCTTCCTGCTGAATACCTTCACCTGTCCTCTGCATGTGACCCAACCGTTACTGCTGCTGCCCTGGATGGCAGAGATTTGGGACCAAAGATTTCTGCTCCAAACGGACCCCAGTCATCACACAGGTGGAGTAGAGCGAAGGAGCAGGAAGCCTACCGGCCGGCCCTCTGTCTATTAGAACAGGCATCCCTTGAAGCTGTGACCCTGGAATTCAAATCTCATATATGAACTCACTGATGCTTCAAAGTTATTTCCATTTGGCTGTGCTTCCCTCTTGGGGCTCCTTTCAGTTTTAACTCAGGGTTACAGTTAAGTTTATCAAGCACTCCTGGAAAAAAAAAATCACTTCCATTACCTGAGAAGTTCCTGTGGAAACAGTTCTTTCATAGATCACGGTCTTCAAAATCTGACACTAATGATGTAAACTTGTTCCAGGGCACCAGGGCACTCAGTAAGAGTGAACCTTCCAGAAAAATTGCAAGGTTGGAAAAGTCTGTCTTCAAGGTTTTAGCTTCTTCTGTTTCCTGTTACCTCAGTGAGGCCACTAATCCTTGCCCCAGACACAGGTGGCTCTTCTGCATTCTACTGACTTGATTTGGAGGAAGTTCTCCTAACATTTATTTATTCAGTCATTTACTCAACAAATCCTTATTGAGTTTCCTCTTTGTCGCTGCTAGACACTGAACTAAGTGGTGGGGATACAACGATATTTTCTGCTCTTAAAGAGATTATAGTCAAGGGTGGGGCAGGGAGGAAATTCATGAATCACTTCTACCAAAGAGATATAATGATAGATAAAAAAGGAGCCAGGGTGGAAACAGGGGCTATGAGGGTGCAACCCAGACACGTGACCAAAGGAATTTTCTCAGAGGAAGGAAAAAAAAGTTCCCCTTCCAGGCTCATGCAAAGGCAGGTGTGACTAGATCACCTGGTGGGCTGCTACAGAGGGTGCGGCACACACAGCTTTGGAAGGTGAGCGCTGATGGGGAGGTGGGACCCAGGCCATGCAGGGGTCTTGTAATGGACCTGGGATTCAGGTGGTTCTCATTTCATTAAATCATCTGTTTAATGGGAAAAAAAGATCAGTGCACTGAATGGACTTCAATGTGACAATCACAGCCATAGTAGACCTACTGACCGAGTAAATGTCCAGTTCCTATTGTAGGTGGTGATAGAACCTGGCTTGTTGATATGGCTATTGTTTAGCACAAAAGCAGTATTTGAAATTAGCCCCAAAGCAATGATAGGTTTTTCTTTCTTTAGTTGTGAGATTCTAAATCCACATGAGACGATTTTTTAACGTATCAGATGTCACAAGGTTGATTATTTTTTATCCACCATCCAAATGAAATACTATTTTTTCAACCAAATTTAGCAAATGGAAAATTTTTATATAAAGTATTTAGGGATGCAATTTACCTGAAATAGCAATAGTGGAAGTGAATTTGTTCTATAGAGGGCTTTTCTGAGCTAGCTTTTTATAGAAGGCATGTCTGGACATGTCTGGCTTATCTCTCCCCTGGAAGAGGAAAATAATGTCTAATCCTGGAATAGGAACAGTTTCGGGGCTGACTACACCCCACCCCCATCTCTTTTCTCCTGGAAAGCAAAACTGTACATTTCCACACAAACAACAGCCAGTAGCAGGCACAAATGCTAACTGGTAAATTAACTTAGAGTGGGTGAGACAGACTACTGAAATTTTGACTCTCCTGCTAAATTTAGTCAAGGAAGATCCATCTATGCCAATTTCAAATGGTTGCCAGGAGCTGCTTGATTACACAGTTCAGCCAAAGACTGAAGACTAAAATAGAGAAAGGAAATACAGTTATTCCCTGCATCTAAATGTGCTTCTAATTAAGGTGCCTACCCACACCCTGCTTTACAGAAGAAATAAATAGTTCTTTTCTGCTGGCCAAGAATTAGGCTATTTTGTGATGAATTCACTCTGGCTGGCTGACTCTCTCCTTTACCTAGCCATGCAGACCCAGATGAGCTGGGGCTACAGAAAGGAAAGGAAATGCAGAACTGCCGATATGTCAGTGGGAAATCCCACCAGTACTTTTTTTTTTTTTCTTCTTCATGAATTTCAGTTCACTGTTAGAATGTATCAGGTATAAATTTATTCAATGTATTAAGTCAACTCCTTCTATAGTATTTCTCCCTCTAGCACCGGTTCCCCTCCAAAGGCTGCTTTATCAATATAATTAGTACTTTCTTTCCGCAAATACGTTTTCTTGCACGCTTCAACTACCGTCAGCATAAAGAATAATGTTAGAAATATGTGATTACACAGGTGTGACCTTGATTTGGAGATTTTGAAAATGATATTTGCATTATTCTATTTTAGAAATAACTACCACATAGAATGTGTTTTCAGTTGTTTTGTATATTGCCAGAATTAGACAGCCTATGGCTTTGGAATTAGGAGCCAGAAATACATGTGTAGCTCTGCCCGACTTTCTATGTAACCTTGACAAAGACATTTACCATGTGTTGGCTCAGTTCCTCTATCTGTAAAACAAGGATAAAAATATTGACTTTACTAATAAGGCTATGGTTCAGATTAGTTATCCCAGCTTTGCAAACCGCTTGCAAAAAATCATCAGGCGGCAAAAATCACAGCAAGCAAAGGATGTACTTATTCTGCACAACATCCTTAAAAATACCATTCTTTCCCACTCAAATCATTCATTCCCTTTTCCCACATACTAGAGCCTCTCAGGTGAGAAAAATGAACTAATGGTAGATGTCATCAGGCACCCCTTCTGAAATAATCCCATGAAATGTGAAGCAATACATAATTTAATACCTAGTTTAAAGTTTTAATTAGATTCTGATACTCACGGCCTGTTTTTTAATTAAGACTACACTGAAATTTTCACTACAATTTTATTCTGGTTTTTGTATTATGTCAATATTGTCATTATATTCATCATCATCATCATCATCAATGTTTACTGAATGTCAACCAGGTGTGAGGCACTGCGCTAAGCTTTTTAGCACGGACTCTCTCATTTAATCCTCACAATTCAATGAGTAAAGCACGGTCACTATTCTCCCCATTTTACTGGTAAGGCAGTTGAGGCTTACAGGGATCAAAAAACTTGAAGTCACATGACCTGGAAAAGATATAACTAGAGCTCAAACTTGGTTCAAACTGACCCCAGAAGCTCAGCTTTTAATCACCTCGCTATATCCCCATCCTGCTAATCTTCATGACTAAACTACTCAGCAACCAAAAGTGGTGTTAAAATTTAATGTAATTACGAAAAGGAAGAAGATATCAAGTAGCTGATATTACTGCAGGTGTAGAATACGGCCCAAACTAAAGCAGCTTTTTAATTAAAAGATTCAAATAAACCTATACAGCTAAAAGGAGGAAAGTCGCCCCCAGGAGAGAATACAGCTGATTCTTCCAATTGAGCAGCAGCGGTATGAATGGAATATACTTTTATATTAAATATGTCCAACAAATTACTTTTTCACATGCCCCTAAATTATTTAAAAATATAATTAAGGCTTTTAAGTAAGATTTAAAGATATTACATTAAACTGAACGTTAAAGTAGATGAATTCTAAGTTTCCTTCTATCACAAAAGTTCAGTACTTCTCTGAATGATTGGTGAAAATATAAATGAATTAAACAGAACTGCTCTGTGCATATATGGTATGATATTACTTTCACATTTCTCATGGAAGCTTTTTAAAATTTCTTCACTCCCCATTAGTCTCCTACAATCACTCAGAATTCCTTCCTCTCATTAGGTAACTTTCATTCATCCTTAGATAAACAGATATCTTGTCATCAACACCAGACGTTTTCGATACTGAAAGAGGGCCCTAAAAATCGAAATTATATATTGTTCTGGAAAACATTTATTTACTGACTATAAATTGTTTTTTAATTATATTGGTGGATTTTTAAAAAGTTCTACTTAGAAGCTACTTTCAAAATTAAAATTTTTGAAAATAAAAATGGCATGTATGTATAAAGCAAAGTTTTCAAAACTTCTTTATATTGAATATCTGATTATTGCAACTAATACAAGCAGAATAATTAGCCTCTGAGCTATATCTTTCCAAATACTGCATTGCTAGTATCTTTCTTAAAAATTTCAATATCCCGTAGTTTCTTTTTCATGAAATTGCCTGCAATCTTCTTCAAGACGTATAAAATTTATTCACAGTTTATATATTTGAAATTGCTGATTATTTTTTTTTCAAACATCTTTATTGAAGTATAATTGCCTTGCAATAGTGTGTTAGCTTCTGCTTTATAACAAAGTGAATCAGTTATACATATACAATATGTTCCCATTTCTCTTCCCTCTTGCATCTCCCTCCCTCCCACCCTCCCCATCCCACCCCTCTAGGTGGTCACAAAGCACCGAGCTGATCTCCCTGTGCTATGCGGCTGCTTCCCACTAGCTATCTATTTTACATTTGGTAGTGTATATATGTCCATGACACTCTCTTACCCTGTCACATCTCACCCCACCCCCTCCCCATATCCTCAAGTCCATTCTCTAGTAGGTCTGTGTCTTTATTCCCGTCTTGCCACTAGGTTCTTCATGGCCTTTTTTTTTTTTTTTCCCTTAGATTCCGTATATATGTGTTAGCATACTGTATTTGTTTTTCTCTTTCTGACTTACTTCACTCTGTATGACAGACTCTAACTCCATCCACCTCATTACAAATACCTCCATTTCATTTCTTTTTATGGCTGAGTAATATTCCATTGTATATATGTGCCACATCTTCTTTATCCATTCATCCGATGATGGACACTTAGGTTGCTTCCATGTCCTGGCTATTGTAAATAGAGCTGCAATGAACATTTTGGTACATGACTCTTTTTGAATTATGGTTCTCTCAGGGTATATGCCCAGTAGTGGGATTGCTGGGTCATATGGTAGTTCTATTTGTAGTTTTTTAAGGAACCTCCATACTGTTCTCCATAGTGGCTGTATCAATTTACATTCCCACCAACAGTGCAAGAGTGTTCCCTTTCCTCCACACCCTCTCCAGCATTTATTGTTTCTAGATTTTTTGATGATGGCCATTCTGACCGGTGTGAGATGATATCTCATTGTAGTTTTGATTTGCATTTCTCTAATGATTAATGATGTTGAGCATTCTTTCATGTGTCTGTAGGCCATCTGTATATCTTCTTTGGAGAAATGTCTATTTAGATCTTCTGCCCATTTTTGGATTGGGTTGTTCGTTTTTTTGTTGTTGAGCTGCATGAGCTGCTTGTAAATCTTGGAGATTAATCCTTTGTCAGTTGCTTCATTTGCAAATATTTTCTCCCATTCTGAGGGTTGTCTTTTGGTCTTGTTTATGGTTTCCTTTGCTGTGCAAAAGCTTTTAAGTTTCATTAGGTCCCATTTGTTTATTTGTGTTCTTATTTCCATTTCTCTGGGAGCTGGGTCAAAAAGAATCTTGCTGTGATGTATGTCATAGAGTGTTCTGCCTATGTTTTCCTCTAAGAGTTTGATAGTGTCTGCCCTTACACTTAGGTCTTTAATCCATTTTGAGTTTATTTTTGTGCATGGTGTCAGGGAGTGTTCTAATTTCATACTTTTACATGTTCCTGTCCAATTTTCCCAGCACCACTTATTGAAGAGGCTGTCTTTTCTCCACTGTATATGCTTGCCTCCTTTATCAAAGATAAGTTGACCATATGTGTGTGGGTTTATCTCTGGGCTTTCTATCCTGTTCCATTGATCTATATTTCTGTTTTTGTGCCAGTACCAAACTGTCTTGATTACTGAAGCTTTGTAATATAGTCTGAAGTCAGGGAGCCTGATTCCCCCAGCTCCATTTTTCGTTCTCAAGATTGCTTTGGCTATTCGGGGTCTTTTGTGTTTCCATACAAATTGTGAAACTTTTTGTTCTAGTTCTGTGAAAAATGCCAGTGGTAGTTTGATAGGGATTGCATTGAATCTGTAGATTGCTTTGGGTAGTAGAGTCATTTTCACAATGTTGATTCTTCCAATCCAGGAACATGGTATATCTCTCCATCTATTTGTATCATCTTTAATTTCTTTCATCAGTGTCTTATAATTTTCTGCATACAGGTCTTTTGTCTCCTTAGGTAGGTTTATTCCTAGATATTTTATTCTTTTTGTTGCAATGGTAAATGGGAGTGTTTTCTTAATTTCACTTTCAGATTTTTCGTCATTAGTGTATAGAAATGCAAGAGATTTCTGTGCATTAATTTTGTATCCTGCTACTTTACCAAATTCATTGATTAGCTCTAGGAGTTTTCTGGTAGCATCTTTAGGATTCTCTATGTATAGTATCATGTCATCTGCAAATAGTGACAGCTTTACTTCTTCTTTTCCGATTTGGATTCCTTTTATTTCTTTGTCTTCTCTGATTGCTGTGGCTAACACTTCCAAAACTATGTTGAATAATAGTGGTGAGAGTGGGCAACCTTGTCTTGTTCCTGATCTTAGTGGAAATGGTTTCAGTTTTTCACCATTGAGGACAATGTTGGCTGTGGGTTTGTCATATATGGCCTTTATTATGTTGAGGAAAGTTCCCTCTATGCCTACTTTCTGCAGGGCTTTTATCATAAATGGGTGTTGAATTTTGTCGAAAGCGTTCTCTGCATCTATTGAGATGATCATATGGTTTTTCTCCTTCAATTTGTTAATATGGTGTATCACATTGATTGATTTGCGTATATTGAAGAATCCTTGCATTCCTGGGATAAACCCCACTTGATCATGGTGTATGATCCTTTTAATGTGCTGTTGGATTCTGTTTGCTAGTATTTTGTTGAGGATTTTTGCATCTATGTTCATCAGTGATATTGGCCTGTAGTTTTCTTTCTTTGTGACATCTTTGTCTGGTTTTGGTATCAGGGTGATGGTGGCCTCGTAGAATGAGTTTGGGAGTGTTCCTCCCTCTGCAATATTTTGGAAGAGTTTGAGAAGGATAGGTGTTAGCTCTTCTCTAAATGTTTGATAGAATTCACCTGTGAAGCCATCTGGTCCTGGGCTTTTGTTTGTTGGAAGGTTTTTAATCACAGTTTCAATTTCAGTGCTTGTGATTGGTCTGTTCATATTTTCTATTTCTTCCTGGTTCAGTCTCGGCAGTTTGTGCATTTCTAAGAATCTGTCCATTTCTTCCAGGTTGTCCATTTTATTGGCATATAGTTGCTTGTAGTAATCTCTCATGATCTTTTGTATTTCTGCAGTGTCAGTGGTTACTTCTCCTTTTTCATTTCTAATTCTATTGATCTGAGTCTTCTCCCTTTTTCTCTTGATGAGTCTGGCTAATGGTTTATCAATTTTGTTTATCTTCTCAAAGAACCAGCTTTTAGTTTCATTGATTTTTGCTATTGTTTCCTTCATTTCTTTTTCATTTATTTCTGACCTGATCTTTATAATTTCTTTCCTTCTGCTGGCTTTGGGGTTTTTTTGTTCTTCTTTCTCTAATTGCTTTAGGTGCAAGGTTAGGTTGTTTATTCGAGATGTTTCCTGTTTCTTGAGGTAGGCTTGTATTGCTATAAACTTCCCTCTTAGCACTGCTTCTGCTGCGTCCCATAGGTTTTGGGTCGTCGTGTCTCCATTGTCATTGGTTTCTAGGTATTTTTTGATTTTCCCTTTGATTTCTTCAGTAATCACTTCGTTATTAAGTAATGTATTGTGTAGCCTCCATGTGTTTGTATTTTTTACAGATCTTTTCTGTAATTGATATCTAGTCTCATAGCGTTGTGGTCGGAAAAGATACTTGATACGATTTCAATGTTCTTAAATTTACCAAGGCTTGATTTGTGACCCAAGATATGATCTATCCTGGAGAATGTTCCATGAGCACTTGAGAAAAATGTGTATTCTGTTGTTTTTGGGTGGAATGTCCTATAAATATCAATTAAGTCCATCTTGTTTAATGTATCATTTAAAGCTTGTGTTTCCTTATTTATTTTCATTTTGGATGATCTGTCCATTGGTGAAAGTGGGGTGTTAAAGTCCCCTACTATGATTGTGTTGCTGTCAATTTCCCCTTTTATGGCTGTTAGTATTTGCCTTATGTATTGAGGTGCTCCTATGTTGGGTGCATAAATATTTACAATTGTTATACCTTCCTCTTGGATCGATCCCTTGATCATTATATAGTGTCCTTCTTTGTCTCTTGTAATAGTCTTTATTTTAAAGTCTATTTTGTCTGATATGAGAATTGCTACTCCAGCTTTCTTTTGATTTCCATTTGCATGGAATATCTTTTTCCATCCCCTCACTTTCAGTCTGTATGTGTCTCTAGGTCTGAAGTGGGTCTCTTGTAGACAACATATATATGGGTCTTGTTTTTGTATCCATTCAGCCAGCCTGTGTCTTTTGGTGGGAGCATTTAATCCATTTACATTCAAGGTAATTATCGATATGTATGTTCCTATTCCCATTTTCTTAAATGTATTGGGTTTGTTATTGTAGGTGTTTTCCTTCTCTTGTGTTTCTTGCCTAGAGAATTTCCTTTAGCATTTGTTGTAAAGCTGGTTTGGTGGTGCTGAACTCTCTCAGCTTTTGCTTGTCTGTAAAGGTTTTAATTTCTCCATCGAATCTGAATGAGATCCTTGCTGGGTAGAGTAATCTTGGTTGTAGGTTTTTCTCCTTCATCACTTTAAGTATATCCTGCCACTCCCTTCTGGCTTGCAGAGTTTCTGCTGATAGATCAGATGTTAACCTTATGGGGATTCCCTTGTGTGTTATTTGTTTTTTTTCCCTTGCTGCCTTTAATATGTTTTCCTTATATTTAATTTTTGACAGTTTGATTAATATGTGTCTTGGCGTGTTCCTCCTTGGGTTTATCCTGTATGGGACTCTCTGTGCTTCCAGGACTTGATTAACTATTTCCTTTCCCATATTAGGGAAGTTTTCAACTATAATCTCTTCAAAAACTTTCTCAGTCCCTTTCTTTTTCTCTTCTTCTTCTGGTACCCCTATAATTCGAATGTTGGCACGTTTAATATTGTCCCAGAGGTCCCTGAGACTGTCCTCAGTTCTTTTCATTCTTTTTTCTTTATCCTGCTCTGTAGTAGTTATTTCCACCATTTTATCTTCCAGGTCACTTATCCTTTCTTCTGCCTCAGTTATTCTACTATTGATCCCATCTAGAGTATTTTTAATTTCATTTATTGTGTTTTTCATCATTGCTTGGTTCCTCTTTAGTTCTTCTACATCCTTGTTAAATGTTTCTTGCATTTTGTCTATTCTATTTCCAAGATTTTGGATCATCCTTACTATCATTATTCTGAATTCTTTTTCAGGTAGAATACCTATTTCCTCTTCATTTGTTAAGTCCAGTGTGTTTTGAGCCTGCTCCTTCATCTGCTGTGTGTTTTTCTGTCGTCTCATTTTGCCTATCTTACTGTGTTTGGGGTCTCCTTTTCACAGGCTGCAGGTTCGTAGTTCCCGTTGTTTTTGGTATCTGTCCCCAGTGGCTAAGGTTGGTTCAGTGGGTTGTGTAGGCTTCCTGGTGGAGGGAACTAGTGCCTGAGTTCTGGTGGATGAGGCTAGATCTTGTCTTTCTGGTGGGCACGTCCACGTCTGGTGGTGTATTTTGGGGTGTCTGTGGCCTTATTATGATTTTAGGCAGCCTCTCTGCTAATGGATGGGGTTGTGTTCCTGTCTAGCTAGTTGTTTGGCATAGGGTGTCCAGCACTGTAGCTTGCTGGTCGTTGAGTGAAGCTGGGTCTTGATGTTGAGATGGAGATCTCTGGGAGATTTTTGCCGTTTGGTATTACGTGGAGCTGGGAGGTCTCTTGTGGACCAGTGTTCTGAAGTTGGCTCTCCCACCTCAGAGGCATGGCCCTGATGCCTGGCTGGAGCACCAAGAGCCTTTCGTCCACACGGCTCAGAGTAAAAGGGAGAAAAAATAGAAAGAAAGAAAGAAAGAGGCTATAATATAGTGAAGTAAAATAAAGCTATTGTAAAGCAAAGCTATACAGACAAAATCTCACCCAGAAGCATATACATATACACTCACAAAAAAAAGGAAAAGGGGAAAAATTAATATCGCCTGCTCCCAGAGTCCACCTCCTGAATTTGGGATGATTCGTTGTCTGTTCAGGTATTCCACAGATGCAGGTACATCAAGTTGTTTGTGGAGTTTTAATCCGCTGCTCTGAGGCTGCTGGGAGAGATTTCCCCTTCTCTTCCCTGTTCGCACAGCTCCTGGGGTTCAGCTTTGGATTTGGACCCGCCTCTGCGTGTAGGTCGCCTGAGGGCGTCTGTTCCCCGCCCAGACAGGACGGGGTTAAAGGAGCAGCTGCTTCGGGGGCTCTGGCTCACCCAGGCCGCGGGGAGGGAGGGGTACAGAGGAGGCGGGGCGAGCCTGCGGCGACCGAGGCCGGCGTGACGTTGCACCAGCCCGAGGCGCGCAGTGCGTTCTCCCGGGGATGTTGTCCCCGGATCCCGGGACCCTGGCAGTGGCGGGCTGCACAGGCTCCCGGGAGGGGCGGTGTGGAGAGTGACCTGTGCTCACACACAGGCTTTTTGGAGGCGGCAGCAGCAGCCCCAGCGTCTCATGCCCGTCTCTGGGGTCCGCGCTGATCGCCGCGGCTCTCGCCCTTCTCTGGAGTTCGTTTAGGCGGCGCTCTGAATCCCCTCTCCTTGCGCGCAGCGAAACAAAGAGGCAAGAAAAAGTCTCTTGCCTCTTCGGCAGCTGCAGACTTTTCCCGGACTCCCTCCCGGCCAGCTGTGGTGCACTAACCCCTTCAGGCTGTGTTCACGCCCGCCAACCCCAGTCCTCTCCCTGCGATCCGACCGAAGCCGAGCCTCAGCTCCCAGCCCCGCCCGCCCCGCCGGGGGAGCAGACAAGCCTCTCGGGCTGGTGAGCGCTGCTCGGCGCCGAGCCTCTGTGCGGGAGTCTCTCCGTTTTTCCCTCTGCGCCCCTGTTGCTGTGGGATCCGCGCTGATAGCCGCGGCTCGCGCCCTTCTCTGGAGTTCGTTTAGGCGGCGCTCTGAATCCCCTCTCCTTGCCCGCCGCGAAACAAAGAGGCAAGAAAAAGTCTCTTGCCTCTTCGGCAGCTGCAGACTTTTTCCCGGACTCCCTCCCGGCCAGCTGTGGTGCACTAACCCCTTCAGGCTGTGTTCACGCCCGCCAACCCCAGTCCTCTCCCTGCGATCCGACCGAAGCCGAGCCTCAGCTCCCAGCCCCGCCCGCCCCGGCGGGTGAGCAGACAAGCCTCTCGGGCTGGTGAGTGCTGCTCGGCGCCGAGCCTCTGTGCGGGAATCTCTCCGCTTTGCCCTCCGCACCCCTGTGGCTGCGCTCTCCTCCGTGGCTCTGAAGCTTCCCCCCTCTGCCCCCCGCAGTCTCCGCCCGCGAAGGGGCTTCCTAGTGCGTGGAAACCTTTCCTCCTTCACGGCTCCCTCCCACTGGTGCAGGTGCCGTCCCTATTCTTTTGTCTCTGTTATTTCTTTTTTCTTTTGCCCTACCCAAGTACGGGGGGAGTTTCTTGCCTTTTTGGAGGTCGGACGTTTTCTGCCAGCGTTCAGTGGGTGTTCTGTAGGAGCAGTTCCACGTGTAGATGTATTTCTACTGTATCTGTGGGAAGGAAGGTGATCTCCGCGTCTTACTCTTCCGCCATCTTCTCCAATCCGCTGATATTTTCAATTGACTCTTCTCTGTCAATTGCAGTATTCATCCAAGTTGTCTAATTGTATGATTTTTTAAAGTTTCCCTCGATTTAGATGCTGCAAAATTTTAGTCGTCCTCAATTTTATTCCATTCTGGCAAAGAGTATAAATTCATTGTCAGGAGACCATTCTCCATGGATCTCTCAGAGTGACTAGTGACTGTTTTGTTTGAGACTGCCTTTACAAGGATGCTTATACAGCAAACAGCCTGGGAAGAGAGGGAGAATGTTTCCCTCCAGAGCAGAGGACATGCTGGTTTACAGTCTGAGAAGGTAAAGATAGTGTCTCCCTCTGGAGCAAAGTTCAGGCATACTTAACTGCCGCTTATAAAAGACTTAGGTCCCCTAAGGTCAAGGTTTCTCTCCTGTAACACAACTCATTGCCTGTGAGGTGTCAACTGGTGCTCTGTGCATCATATAAGGGAATTGGGGCTCAGGGAATCACTGCTAAAAGTGCCAATTCTCTGGCTATTACTACTGCTGTACGTACTAAAATGTCCTTTCTCTCTGACCCAGGAGTCTCATGTCTTCTACCACCATCCATGAAAATCTGGCAGGCTAACACATGAGCTTGAAAATAAGGTCAAACCCAACTTGTCACAATTCTTGCCAGTTTCTGTGATGAGAATGGCATACTGACAGAGGTGTGACTTTGTGGAAGAGAAAGAGGGAAGATCTTTTGGGCCAGTTAAAGGTATTTGAGGGAAGTCCATAACATTGGTAGTGAATATGTTGACTGAATTGGTTGGTTGACTAGACAATAAATGGTCCTCCAGTTTATTGCCTGTAAATGAGGCAGAATTGAGGCGGTGTTTGTAGACCGAATACTGGGAAATCGGTTCAAAGACAACTGCCCCAAAGGTGCAGGGGTTGTCGTTAACTCTGTTCAGGGTGGGCTTTCTTACCAAATGGGCGGTCAACCTTAAGTTCTCTACACTGTGACCACTAGTATTACGATTTATGCTGGATGTGCGGAAGGTTCCATCCCAACAGTTACAGAGATGCACATCTACATGGAGAAAAAGGAGGCAAATTTTCAACCATTGTGGCAGAAACCAGACTAATTGTTGTGCTCTGGCTGGATCATCTGGGAGACGAGGATGTTGGGTACCTAATGATTGTTAAGGAAGAATGGCCACAGCAGGGACCCCTTATTTCTAAGGCCCTCCTGCAGCCTATCAAGCCAAATTTAAGTCCATTCAAAGATGACAGAGAGGGTCTCAGTTTTTGCAGTGGGCCTTGGCTGCTATGGGGGACCTTGAACCCTCTTGGAGAGATTTCCCTGAAAGAGACAAACTCTTAGGGGAAACCATAGCTGAGTCACTGACTGGTATTCAGGCTCTTACTGCCCAGGTTGGGTTTACAATGCTGATGAAGGTGAAACAATGGAGAATGAGAAACTAACTCAAGAGATTCTAGATCTATTCTTATGGTCAGCCCCATTGCCCTGGAAAACTTTCCTAGTATTTATGTTAAAAACTGGGCAAAAATTTAAGAGATGTTATCATAGTGGGGCAGCAACTGATCCAGGTTAAAGTGGATTTCTTTTTAAACAGGTATATGGGCTTCCCTGGTGGCGCAGTGGTTAAGAATCTGCTTGCCAGTGCAGGGGACACAGGTTTGAGCCCTGGTCTGGGAAGATCCCACATGCTGCGGAGCAACTAAGCCCATGCGCCACAACTACTGAGCCTGGGCTCTAGAGCCTGCGAGCCACAACTACTGAGTCTGTGCTCTAGAGCCCGTGAGCCACGACTACTGAAGCCCACATGCCTAGAGCCCATGCTCTGCAACAAGAGAAGCCACCACAATGAGAAGCCCGCACACTGCAACGAAGAGTAGCCCCCGCCTGCCGCAACTAGAGAAAGCCCGCGCGCAGCAATGAAGACCCAATACAGCCAAAAATAAATCAATAAATAAACAGGTATTGTCGTGTGAGTCAAGCACAAGTCAGCAAAGGGTGCGAAAACCCCACAGTCCTAGCCAGAGAACAGTATGGCTGGTGGGTGATAAATCAAAGTGTCCTCAAGGCAGGAATAGACAGTGTCACCTTGCTACTCAACATGGGGAGGAAAAGTGATGCACAGTGGGGAAGAAAAGACTTTGTGACACCTCAGGGAACTTTGGGCCAATTCTATGTACTTTTGCTTTTTCTTCTACATCTGACTGTACAGTAAGAATTGACGTGCTACATACTTGTACTTTCCTATCCCATAAATGCCAGAAGGAAATCTCCCAGTTGGGAAGCGCCCTGGGAGAGAAGTGATAAGGGGACCTGTAAATAGCTCCTCAAATCATCTCCCCATCCCCTCCTAGGTGGTCCAGCAGAAAAAGTACCCCAGGGGGAAAAAGGGAAAGCACAGCCTTGAAGCCTTGACTTAAAGGTAGCAGGGGTAGCAAGAGATGCACTATCTCAATACAATAGCCCTTTATGGCCAGTGAAAAAGGCTAATGGGAGCTTGAGACTTACTGAATTCAATTGTTCCCAAAGCCCTGCCTTTGTGACTATAACTGAAGTCACTTCACAAACGTATGGCACTTAGTATGAAGTCTTGGACACTGGCAACGCTTTTCTTTTTCTAGCTCACTGGCACCCTAAGACCAAAATCAGTTCACATTCTTGTAGCAAGTCCTCTAATATACAGTTGCAATATTCCCCATGGAGGACCTAAATTCCCCTACCATTTGCCACCAGTGGGTGAGTCAGGATTAGTACAAATGCCTCTAACTCTCTGATGTCCAAAGCTTTCACTTGTGTAGGTAATATCCTTTGGTTGATAAATGAGGAGAGTCAGTTTTAGCTACTCTAACTGTAGTGTTATCACACTTCAGCCAGCGGGGTGGCTGATAAACCGTGATGAAATTCAGGAGGCTGCTTTCTTAATGAAGTTTCCTGGGACTATGTGGGTGGAATCACAATGTTCAATCCCTTCGGCAGTCAAGGAGAAACTGCTATCTCTGGCCACACACCACCAAAAAGAACAACATCTAATTTGGTGTTGGATACAGTAAGTGCCTCACTCAGGCATTCTGCTTGGGTATTTATATCGGCTAACTCACAAATTAGTATCCTTTGAGTGGGAGCCCAAACCAACAGGCGGTGTTGGAAGGTATCCGGCAAGCTGCGGCAGGCTGTCAACCTTTGGGGTCCGACAGCTTTAACGACCGTTTTGAGCTACAAGTCTCTCTTACGGATGACATTTCCAATTGGAGACTCTGGTAAAGGGAGGCAGTCACCACACAAAGGCGCCCCTTGCAGTTTTAAACTTGACTGTTACATGGAAATGGTATATTCAAGAACACAGTTGCCACGGCCTCAGTGACAGCTCAGCTTTACATGAAAAAAAATGACAGCTGTTTCTTTGGGAGAAACTTTATTCCCCGTTCTACTACCTGAAGGAAACCACTGGTTCATTGAACTCTCAGTTCACTGAGGTTCACCTAAGTGCCAGGGCCTAGTTCACTAATGGCTTGGCTAGGCTGAAACCTCATAGTGTCTGCTGGGCTGCATAGCTTTTCAACCTCAACAGCAGATATGCAAACGAAAAATGGACACTTGCTCCACTAGTAGGTAGAACTGAAGGTCATTCTCATAGCCTGAGCCAACATCTCTTCTGATGAACTCTGTTATATTTTTACTAATGCTTGGGCTATTGCCAACGGCCTGGTTGTTTTGGTCTACCACTTGAAAAACAGAATGGCTGATTAAAGACAACACTATATTTTCCATTCCAGTTGAACAGGCAATTGTGTCACTACCATTTATTAAATAATCCATCCTTCTCCCACTGAATTGAACCCCTATTCATAAAACATAAAATCCTCATATACCGTGACTTCAAATTATTTGTTTCTCCCTGTACTCATACTGATTTTGGTGTGTTGCATATCTGGTAAGGAAATTTCCCCATCACTCTTCATCCATTTCATACATTTTTCTGGCTATTTTGAGGCATTTATTCTTTTTTCTGCACTTTAAGATGATTTTATCTAATGCCTGCAAAGTTGTATTATTGGAATTTCATTAAAATTCATATTAATTTTGGAGAATTAAGATATTAAATAATAATCAGTTTTTCCATTTGAGATGTTTTTCCATTTGTTCAAAACCTCTTTGTCTTTTAATAAGGCTGTAGTTTTCTTTATATAAGTCTTGTGTTTTTCTTATCAAATTTTTGCCAAATTTTAACATTGTTTCCTTTAGGTTTATTCATGTGTATGACTGTTGCAAGTGAAATATTTCCCACTATTTCCATTTCTAGGTCTTTATTGCAAGAGTAGAGGAAAACAATTTTGTTTATCATTTGTCCAGCCACCTTATCAAATTTCCTTATTGATATTAGTGGTATTTTATTAGATGCTCTTTGGTTTTCAAGGAATACAATCTTCCAAATGTTCATTTATCTCTTCTTTTCCAACACTAAGGTTTCTGTCATTTTCTTGTTGTATTACAGTTGCTACTACTCCAAAAAATGTTGAATAGTAACAATGAAAACAGGAATCTCTAGTTAGTTACAGAGACTACACAGCACAGTGTTAAGAGCATGGTCTCTAGAGCACAACTGCCTAACTTTGAATCACAAGTTCACCACTTGCTGTTTGCATATTCTTGGGCAAGTTATTTAATCTCTCTATGCCTCATTTTTCCCATATTTAATATGGGGATTGTAATAATATCACTCATGTATGATTTTTGTGAGAATTATTATATATAAAGTGCCTAAAACCATCCCTGCACATAATAAGCACTATAAAAGCGTTAGCTATTTTCTTTTTGATTTAATTAAAAGTTTTAGTGTTTTGCTGTTTAGAGTGGTATTTGCTGTAGGGATATGATAAAACTTAGTATACTTTTAAAAAGTTTCCTTTCCAGTTTGACTGAGTTTTTATTAGGAAAAACTGCTTTATTTTATTAAATGTCTTTTAGTACCCATTTATACAATCACATGCTTTTCTTCTTAAATTTATTGATGTCATAATACATTATATGGATATTGAATCACATTTGAATTTCTGAGTTACCTCTTAATAATAATGTATTATTCTTTTGATATATTCTATTTGCCAATTTTTATTTAGAATGTTTGCATATATTAATGAATTTTGTTTTGTATTGGGTAATATATTGGTAATGGATAAAGTTTTGTCATTACGTTTGTGAGATTTATAAAATAAAATGGGAAGGTTTCTATCTTCTTCTATGGCTGGAAATAGTTTAAATAATCTGGAATAAACTTTTCTTTAAAGGTCAGATAAGACTTGGCTGAGGACTCATCTGGCCCCGGTCTCTATTTGAATGGTACATCTTTATTCACCTTTTCAATCTTGTCTTTCATAATTGGTCTATTCAAGGATCTTACATCTTCTTAGGTCAAATTTGGTATTTTATCTTTCGCTAGAAAATCATCCATCTCCTCTAGGTCTTCAAATTTGTTGTCAAAATAGATATGCAGTCTTCTATAATTCTTTTTAATCTCTTCTATATCTGTACTTATGTCTTTCTCATTCCTAACCTTATATGTATTTTGTTCTCTCTTTTTTATAATCAGGCTTGTTTTATTGCTCTTCTCTAAAAACCATCTTTTAGACTTATTTTTTGCTTTTTCTATAGAGTTTTGTTTTTTGCTTAATTAAATCCATTCCATCTTTTAAAATTTCCTCTATTTTCTTTTGGCACTCCTTTTCTAATTTCTTAAGGTGAATTCTTAGTTCCTTTATTTTCTATTTTTCTTCAATATTGAGGCATGTAAGACTATTGATTTTCTCCTGAGTGCAGCTATAGCTGTGTTTCATAGATTTTAGGATGAAGTATTCTTATTTTCTTTGCTTCCTGGATGGCATGTAATTCCCTTTTTCATTTCCTCACTGACCCAACATAATATTTTTACAAGTATGTTTCTAGGTCGTCAGAATTTGTTTATCTATTTACTATTTATTTCAAATATGATAGATTTATGACCAGAATATGTGACCCATAAAAAACTGACCATACCATTTAAAAAATTAACATTTTTTGTGGTCAAATTCATGATCAGTTTTTGTGAAAGTTCCAGAATGTATAAAAATTATTTAGTCTCTTCTTGAGGAATATAAAGGCCTATTTACACCTATAAGATAAAATGTGTTAATTATACGATTTAATTCCTCTATGTCTTTACTATTTAAGCTTTGTCAACCAGAATTGTTAAATTCTGGGAGAGGTATACTGGAGTTGCATATGTTTATATGAATGAATGATAATCATTGTATTCAGGTACACACATGTGAAATAGTAGGGATTATTCATAGGGTGTTGATAGGATTGCATTCTGTATTGAGTCTCAGGAAGCCCAATAAATGCTGACTTAGTGGAAACAGATTTCCTTCACTTAGGTAAGAAAAGGTTGGAGGTAGGTAGGTCTAGGGCTTGTATGGGGTCTCAAGGATGCCATCAAGAAAGCAGGACCCTTGCTTTTCTGCTCTGCCATCCTTAATAATGGTTGCTATGGCGTCTGGGATGGCGTCTGGCGTTCTGGGATGGCGTCTATGTTTCAGGCAGTGAAAGGAGGAAACAGAAGTGGCAGCACCAACAGACTGCAACACTCATGTCTCATTGACCAGAACTGAGTCCCATGGGCTCCTCTAATTAAAATGGAATCTGAAAAAATAAGCTTTTAGTTTTTGAGCTTCCAAAATGGAAGAAAGTAAGTGAAAAGAAATTGGAATAGGTGTTGAAAGAGTCAACTAACAGTATCTACCACACATAAGAACGGTTCATGCATATATTCAGAATCCAAAGTTTTAATATTTGCTGCCTCTTTATTCAGTGCTGCCCCAACGTTCCTTCATCTCCCCTAGATACACTTCTCTATATTTAAAAAAGAATTTGCAAGAGTTATAGACTACCTAATTTAGGATTTGCTCCTCTGATAATCAGCAGGATTGGAAAGGGAAGAGCAATGGAGAAAAGGTGGACGTCATTTTATAAAAGGAAACATAAGAATTTTCTATTCAAGGGATTCTCTAAAATCTGTGTTATAGTAAATACGGGACAATTTACTATAATACTTAAAGCAAACCAGGTATGAATATGATACTGCAAATCTGGCTATGCAGAAATGTTACATTATTTCCCTTTCTCTAAAACAAATTAACTCTACTGAAAGTTTTAAATTTCTGCCTTTTCCATTTAAATTCTTAATCCATGGAGAGTTGTTTCATGTATGATGTGTGGTACAGATTAATTTTCGTGCCTTTTCCATGTAGATAACCAGCTTTTTCAACTGTAGCTTGAATAATAACTCTTCTCCCAAGTGATTTTCCATGCCACCTCTATCAAATATCCAAATTCTATATATGCAAGGGTCTTTTGTTGAACTCTATATTCTATTTCATGCATCAATTTATCTCTCCTGTGTGAAACACATCTCAATTAATATAACTCCAGAAGCCTGTATACCTGGGAGAGCAACTCCTTCATGTTGTTATGTTTTAAGGAAGTATTTTGGTTATGTTGGGACCTTTACTGAGTTACACAAAGAATCCTTTGGGGATTTTGACTGTAGTCACATTAAATCTATAGATCTTTGTAGGAAGAATTAAGGTATTTATGACATCTTCCCATGATGAACATGGGATACTTCTCTACTGCTAATCTTTTTTAATATCCTTCAGAAATGTTTTATAGTTTTCTATACACAAGTTTTACCTATATATTGTTAGATTTATTCCTAAACATTGTACTTGATATTTTAAATTGTTATTGTAAATAGTGTCTTTCATAGTTATTCTAATTGTTTGTTTCTGGTTTATAGAAGTATAATCAACTTTTGTATTGATCTTATGTTCAGTTGCCTTGCTCAACTCTCCTATTATTAAACTTTGTTTACTCAATTTGGGGGGAATTTCAAGCAGACAATCATATCATCTGAAAGTGATAGGTTTTTTCTCCTTTCTTATCCTTATAACTTTTAATTCATTCCTTCTTCTGTAGAACTGGTTAGAAATTCCTATACAATGTTGAGTAGAAGTGGTGATGTGTTGTTGAAATAAAAAGTTTAAAAATTTAAGAGGAAAATAAAGATGAATATCTTTCTAACCTTAGAAAGTGGTAGAAAGTGATTTCCTAAACCATCACAAAACACTTAATAGGAAAGATTAAAAATGTGATATTATTTATAATTAAAAACTCCTATGAGTCAATAATAAAAAATACAAGAAGAAATGAACAATATGCAAAATATCTGAATAGGCATTTTATAGAACAGAAAACATGTATCACTAAAAAGCATATGAGGAGAGGGTCAATTAACTAGTTATCAGGGAAATTTTTAAAAAGTGCAGGAAAGTTATTTTACAATGGGCAAGAACTAAAACGTTAGCAAAACCAAGTATTGCAGAGATTGTAGAGCAATAGGCTCTTATACATTGTTAATAGGATATAACTTGGAATAATCACTTTGGAAAACAATTTACCATTATTTTATACAGTTGAATATTTTCATACTCAATACACCAGCAATTCCACTCCCAGGTATTTACCCAAGAGAAGTTTAGCAAATGTGTACCAGAAAACAGCTAGCAGTACTGTTAATGACAGCACAAATCTGGAAACACCCTGATGCCCATTAATAGTAGTTTGAAAACACTGCAGCATAATCACAGAAATATTAAATATCAATGAAAATTAATGAACCAAACTACATGTAACACATGGATAAATCTTGTTGTGATAATATGAATGGAAGAAGCAACTCACAGAAGATACATATATTATGATACTCTTTTTATAAAAATCAGAAAGAAGCAAAACTAAACAAAATACTTTTCAGGACAACATATGCATGTAATAACTTTTCTTAAGTCAAGGTAAGGATAAACATAAAATTAAAAATAATGGCCACTCCAATGGCAGAGCAAAAATATGGAATAGGGAAGAGCATCTGACATAAATACACTACTATGCGTAAAATAGATAGCTAGTGGGAAACTGCTGTATAGCTCAGGGAGCTCAGCTCGATGCTATGTGATGACCTAGATGGGTGGGATGTGTGGGGGGAGGGAGGTTCAAGGGGGGGGGGATATATGTATACATATAGCTGATTCACTTCATTGTACAGCAGAAACTAACACAACATTGTAAAGCAATTATACTCCAATAAGAACAATGTATATTAGATTCCAGTTCTTGAATTGGGCAATGGATTCATATAATTTCATCATATTTTTAATGAATATATAAAATAAATGAAAGCCATGAATAAGCAATGATGGCAGTATGTCATGAATCAAAGATTATGATTAGTCCTATCTGGGGCCCTAAGGTAAAAAAATAAATGATGATAATTACAGCAGAAACAACAACAACAACCAAACAAACAAAAAAATAAAATTAATTCCATTTACAAGTTGCATCCTGCTGAACTGGTGGGAAATTTAAGCTCAAGTATTTGGATGATTCCCCAACCCAGTGCCCTGCAAAAGTCCAGCAGTTTTAGTATCAAGAACAAAAGCGTTGGGAAGACCCGTCCACTCTCACAGCCACTATGGTTATTACTGAGATGCCCACTGTCCAAGTTAGCTCCATGTTGTTCTTTTATCTCTATGACATGCTTTCTAGTCTATAAGCAATTTTTTCTTAAACCATGTGACACAATCCTTCCTAGAGGCAAGGCAGTACAAAGGTTTTACTACCTTCTAGGAAGTGAGCAACAGAAAAAGAAAAAAAAATACAGAGGAAAAATAACAAATTAATATCTCAAAAATTACTCCAGGGATCACTAAAAAGAAAATGTATTCTCTATTACATTTACTCGTCTGTGAGACATACTTTGGTAAGGCTACACTTTCTCTCATTTCAGATTTTCCAGGTCAGGCGTATTGCATTTTTCTGAATAAATTAAGAAGATTCCCACTTGTTATACTACTAAACATTTGCTTTGCCTCTAAGCCCAACTCTTTGGTGACTGAACTTGAGGAAAAATTTAATTACAATTTTATGTGTAACCTTGTTTACTTCCAGAACCAGAAACTGTTGCAATAAATGAGAAAATGAGTAAAGGCATAGAAAACAAATTAAGAAAACTGTCCTATCAAGTGGGAAACAGGCCCTTCAGCAAATTGTTCTTATTGCTTTTTGTTCCTATTTATCTAAACATAGAGTTTGTTAGCATTGTATTGCCAAATGAAGCAGCTGAGACTAGTTCAAGTTTATTACTAATATTATCATTCATTAATAATAAATTCATAAGTCAAATAAGTTTTTCATAATATCTGCATGATCCAAACTGTGACCTACATTATAGCTATTTAACAAAGGATGATCTTAGGTCAACTTGCTAAAAATCAACACTGTGCTTGCCCTTATAACAGAACTTCATTCTCTCACCCTGGTATGTTTTTCTTACACCGATTAATGAGCGCTTCTATTTTTGTCTTTTCCATATTTAACTTGCAAAGAGAAAAAAAACATCTAAGGTGATACATCTGAGTGTCAGGTAGAGAAGAGTTGCTGAGCAGAAAGAAAGAGGTTGTGAGCTGAGAATTAAATTTGCAGGCCAGCTGCGGAAAGATAAAGGTCTAAGCTACAAGAACAGAATTTTCCCATTACAGGAGGAAGAGGGAGAGGAGAAAATAGGCAGAGGACTGCTTTCCAAGATATGATCTTATGAAAAACTTCCTTCATTTACCCAAGTGTAAGACATCAATTTTCTAGCCCAGGACAGAACATGAATAAAATATAAAGATTTTCTTCTGTCTTCTATATAGACACTACCCCCCCTGCCCTTTTTATTACTGTAGATCTCAAGCTGACAAATGAAAACTAAAGAGTAAATGTGGATCAAAAGGCGTTTCTTGGATTAAAGTTACTCTTGAAACCTTTTAATAAACATAAGCACATGGCATATGTTTTTTAAAACTTTGGGGCTTCCCTGGTGGCGCAGTGGTTGAGAATCTGCCTGCCAATGCAGGGGACACGGGTTCGAGCCCTGGTCTGGGAAGATCCCACATGCCACGGAGCAACTGGGCCCGTGAGCCACAACTACTGAGCCTGCGCGTCTGGAGCCTGTGCTCCACAACAGGAGAGGCCGCGATGGTGAGAGGCCCGCGCACCGCAATGAGGAGTGGCCCCCGCTTGCCACAACTAGAGAAAGCCCTCGCACAGAAACGAAGACCCAACACAGCCAAAAATAAATAATAAATAAATAATAAATTAATTTAAAAAAAAAACTTTGTAGGTAACTATCATTTTTCATAGATGTGGCCTATGAGAAGACATAATATAATCTAATGATATAACATATTAATAATACTATATATTAATAACTATATAATAATTGCTTATTATATATTATTAATAATATATTATTATATTTATATTATATAATAATATATTATTAATATAATATATAATGTTTAGTGTTCAGTCTTCATATTTATAGAATTACTGCCCTGAACTTTTATGCCATTTCCAATGGTGTTTAATTACTTGGAATAACTAAAAAGGAAGAAAAGCAAATCCTAAAAATTGACCAGTTATGTCTCAAGTTGTTTCACGTGCATGCATGCCCAAGCCTCTCCTTTTCGTAGTAACAGATCACTTTTAAATCTGTCAATAAACTTTTTTTTTTTAAATTGAGGTAGAGGTGATCTACAATATTAGTTTCAGGTGTACAACAGTGATTCAAAATTTTTACTTGTGGTTTCATTTCTTTTTTACGTCCACCAACACAGATGTGAGGTCCATGAGGTTTTGCCTCATTTGTCATGCATCTCGTAAATGTAAGAGAGGCCTCCAGAGCTCCAAGTGTTCCTGGTCAAACCTGCCTGTCCCAGTGACAACACTACCTGTCTAACCAGCGCAAATGGCCTACAGCACTGATCCAGAGAAGGAAGCTATGATTAGAACTCAATACACATTTTCCCGTAACTCATGGCGCCTCATAACCTTGTTTACCTTGGGCTCTGCTAGACACCCCAAATTCCCAGATCATCCTTCATCACCCACACTTATCCCCTCATACAACTCAGTCTATTCCCTAATCCAAAATCTTCTTCAACCTCCCAAACTTTTGCACTGTACTCTCTGAAACTCACTCTTCTAATTCTCCTCCAGATCTTTCAACTCTTCTTTAGATATTAATTCCAACATCTTCATCTATCAGAAACTTAGCTATTCCCTGAATATGCTCTCTTCTCTGGAGCCCCAAGTCGCTGCTTTTCCTTCTCATATCCCATGTGGTACCACAGGCCTGGAGACAGAATTGGTGTCTGTTCCTCATGGCTGCTTCTAGAAAATTTTTTTCTTCCTTCCTTTCGTAAAAACCACAGATCAATGAATCACAGCCCATCAGACTGTACCCCAGGGTACCATTCTAGAGCGGTACAGTCGGTGATGCTGTGCTCACCACCAGCCTTTGGTTCCCTCTGCCTCATTTGTTTTCCAAGCCACCATTACTTCCGTCATCATTCTTAGTGAGTTCAATATTCATGTCGATATCCACTCAATACCCTGACCTCTCATTCACTGACTTCCTTATCTCCAACAATTTATTTTTTTCCTCTCCACTTTAGCAACCCAATCCTAAGGTTATGTTTTAGAAACTTTCATTAATAATTACTCACTGCATCACTTAGAAAATCTTCATTCAAACAGCCTGCTCTCTACCAATTTCTATTTTTCCAGATCATGTATTTTAGTATCCTAACTCCAAAGATGTCTGGATATCGAGTCCACTGGCACAATGTTTAAAATCCTCTTATTCCCTTTATATTCTCACTTCTCTCATCTTGGATTCCATAAAACATCACTAATCGCTCCATTGCATGTACTCCCAACTCTCTTCCCCTCATCTCCTTCTCTGGCATTCTTTCCCGGAAAAGGGAAACAAAATATCAGTGCCAGTGAAATCCAACTACACGCTAGCTCTGCATCTGCTCTCTAACAGACGAACTTGGTTGCAGCAAAATACACAATCATTACTAAAATACTTTTCAATTTATGATCCAGATCACGTGCACAGAAGGGATAGTTCTCTGGTGGTAAAAATGTTCTGTATCTTGATCAAATTTGTGGTTACAGAGATGTATAAATATGTCAAAATTCATTGAGCTCTAACACTAAAGATACATGCATTTCACTATATACAAACTATACTTCCATCTAAAAAATAACTTTATTAAAATTATTTGGAAGCAGATTCCTTCTAGGCAAATATATCCACACTAACTGAAATTCAGGGGTCGGCTTATTATGCTGAGTTCTGTTGAGAAACTCTTTTTTCCTATGTTTTTTAATTACTGTAGTAAAAGAAATCAGAAAACCCTGTCTGTTAAATCATGTTCAAAGCCATTTTTAGGTCAAATAAGCTCACAATTGAAAATCCAGGAAAAGATAACATTAACTTTTTATTCAACATAAATATTAAAATGACATATATTCATGTATATAAAGGTATGCATGTATATACAAGTATATAATTTGATTATTTTTATGCAGTTTTTGCATTTTAGGTTTGAGAAAATTAAAAAAAAATTCTAGCTAAAACCATTTAAAATTAATTCAGTCAATTCCTCAAGTATATTCTTATGGTGACATCAGATTGAGACCAATATTTGACGTCCCAGACCTGGTGCCCCTGATGAGCTTTAGGTAATAATATGAGTTCATCAAGGGCTTCTTAAATCACAAAAGAACTACTGGACTGTTAAGTATATTTTACTACATTTCAATTCTTAATGTAACCGTTGCTCTCTATATAGTGCAAAAGGCAATTCCTTTAAGAAAAATTTCCATTAACCAGAATATTCTGTTTTTCAGGAATTCTGGCTAAAGAAAGAAGATAGCATAATATTAAAGAACTTTAGAAGTATGAACATTATTATTAATGACAGTTTACTTCAGTTGCAAAATAAAACGAGTATCTATGTTTACTAAGAGCTTTAGCTGGAAGCTTTGTGACTTGAGCTGTAATCCTAGCAGCTGTCTCTGGCTGAACAAGCTGTCTTCATGTGAGTCTGCTCTCCAAGTGAGCCATTGCAGTGGTTCAGGAATTGGTGGTGATGAACCACTATTGACCATTTTCCAAGAGATTCCCTATTGGAATTACACGTAGGACTCTACGTGACTTTGCTTTCTTTCTCTCTTAGCCTCCGTTTCCTTCAAGTGACTTTCTCCCAAATCCAAGTCCCTGCCCATTAAACGCCATAGGTGAGTTCATGACTGTCTTTGCAATTAAGGGAAAATATCACTTGGTAATATGACTCCATTATTTCTTCTGTGTTTGCAGACAGCGCTGCCCCGCACAGCTGTGGGTTCATCGAGAACTGCTATGTATGTGACCGGTCTCTTTCTCATCCTGGAGCCTGTGTTAGCGTCTGATGCTACACACGCCCAAAGCAAGGTATGTGTGGAAAGGGTGAACCACCAGGGAGAGAGATTTGACGCCTCTGCCTTCATGGGAATCCTTCCTTCCTGACTCACAGGCAGCCAGTAACTTCAGGAGTACTTAGAGGATGTCCAAATGCCCTAATGCAGTGCTCCACCATGTCTGCCCTCTTCTAAAGCAAACTATCCCTCGAAATAATCTCTTTTCTTCCCCTCACGTCCTGATTACAGTCAGGGCCCCAGGTTCTGAGCATAATTAACTAGATAAATCCTTGTAAAGTCGAATACTTGTTAGGCCCGGACTTCACAGCGCTACTTATGAAAATTGAATCCTAATTAGTAGAAAAGTGTCAAGGGTAAGGTACATATTTCTTAGCACAAGCCTCTTGGTTCCATGCCTATTCTGGATCCCAGCTAAGGAGTTTCCCCATTTTTGCCTCCATTCTGCTGACTTACCAAAAGAACAAGGTTCAGTGACTTAAAAGCCCATTTAGAAACTTGCCAATCAGTGTTACAATGGGTTGAGAGTTGGTGTTTGGGGGGAAAACGGGTGGTTTAAAGACATGTTCATTTGTTTGCATGATATTATTATTATTATTATTATTTTTAATTTTATTATTATTTATTCATTTATTTATTTATTTTTGGCTGTGTTGGGTCTTCGTTTCCGTGCGAGGGCTTTCTCCAATTGCGGCAAGCGGGGGCCACTCTTCATCGCGGTGCGCGGGCCTCTCACTGTCGCGGCCTCTCTTGTTGAGGAGCACAGGCTCCAGACGCGCAGGCTCAGTAGTTGTGGTGCACGGGCTTAGTTGCTCCGCGGCATGTGGGATCTTCCCAGACCAGGGCTCGAACCCGTGTCCCCTGCATTGGCAGGCAGACTCTCAACCACTGCGCCACCAGGGAAGCCCCCTGCATGATATTATTGTTGAGCAGGGATGCTCTGGGTGTCTGCATTGGTTCAGCCTTCCAGTTTTTAAAATACCGAAAACTTGGTATTTGTAAAGAGTCACTGCCCTAAGCCCCTTCAAGGACTTCCTGTTTTCCCTGGCCCCTGTCCGAGGCCCCCCAAACTCCCTAGGGTCCAGCAATTTGAGGGTTAACGGCTGGGATGTCACAGTAGGGGGCCTCGGAGGCCCTGCTCCAGCACTGGGATGGGTGTCTATTCTAACTGGTCGGTGCCCGCAGAGCACCAGTTTATTGTTAATGTCAGGTGATGAGATCTTATAACTGTATCCTTTTTTTTTTTTTTCCTGCTAATCATCTGTGCATATAGAGTCAACTCTGAGTTAGCTATTATCAATGGCCAATTGATAGTTTAAAATACAGGAAACCACATAAAATGCTTTTCCAGTTTATTCTGGAATGTGTTTTGTCATTTTCAGCAAGTTCAAATTCTTAACTATACTTCTATGCTAGTATCAAAAGTCAGTAATACAAAGTAAGTTATTATTTCCCAAATATTCCAGATAAATAGCACCCAAGGGAAAGGGAGGGAATAAACAAGTACTATTGGGCACTTTTCTATGCCTGGCTTTGTTATCTCATTAAATTCTTATGAAATCCCTCTAGGAATCACTATTCCCTTTTCTCAGATGGGCAACTGAACGCTCCAAGTCGTATCTAACGTGCCACAGCTCTCTCAGCACTAGCACAAAGATAAGCTATTTTGTGCTCTCCAAAAAAATGTGAGAAGCATGAGCGTGCCCATTTTATTTTGGGAAACCTAGACTCGGAAAGCTTAAGTAGCTTGCTCAGGACTACACACTAAATGGGGAACGGATCTTAGGTGAGAATTGAGGTTTTTATATTCCACATCCTGGGAATATGGTCTTGGCAGTATCAAAATTGTACTATTTGAAAAACAGATTCTTTTCAGGCTAGCTCTCCTAACTTCAAGATACCTCTCGGCTGTAGCAGGGTTCCTGTGTGCTTCCTCTAGCCTCCATCACCTCAGCAACAGTCCCCACCAGAGCCCATCAGAGCCTTATTGTATGCGCCCACTTCAGAGACTGCCTATCTCTCAGGGCTGTGGGTCAGCACACACGACACGACACACACACACACACACACACACACACACACACACGCTCCCCTTTCCTCACTTCAGCAGGATTTTGATTAGCTGGGATTTTAAATGATCTCAGAACCTTTCCTTGTCTTAGGACGAGGCATCATTTTCTGTTGCTCACAGCCTCCCCACGGCAGAGAGGAGAGTTTAATGTTTGCAGCTCTGAGAGAGGAACCCTGATCTTACCAGTATGCAAACTCTCATTCTTCCCCTTGTCCGGCTAAACCAATTAATCTAATCATGAAAGGACGGGCTAAATAAGAAGAGGCGGAGGGAGAAAGAGAAGGTGGAGGTGGAGAAAGACAGAGTTGAGGAGGGGAAAAGGCAAAAAGAAAGACTCCAAACAGAGATCGCCATGGAAGAAGAAAGAATGTTTCCCAGCGTAAAGGACTCTTCTTTCAGAAGAAAACTACTTCTGCCTGCAAATTAAGCCGCCTACTGTTAGACTCTTTAACTCTGTCCAGTCTCCAGGGCTCCTATCCAAATTAATTTCATTCTTTTGTCAGGGTCCTCTCCTCTCTAGCTACCCGTCTCCATAGGTCCTCTTTGAAGGAGAGCTGGGCACTGCAGCATTAATATCCTTTTTCCCGGCTGCCTTGGGTTCTTAAGACCAATCTCTCACAGAAGCAGCTTATCCAGGGACTTTGGGAGTGAGACCTAATTAGCAAGGGCCATCCTCAATACTATAGAGAAAGCCCCAAACAAATGAAAATGCCAAGCCTGTTTTAAATAAAGACCTGTTCCTGTAACTGTTCATTCCACAATTACCATGTTATGTAGCTTTGGCAATGAATCTCCCTACTTATATTTTTCTCTATAAAATCTGCTCTTTAGGAAGCACTTACACATGCCATGATTTAGTAAATAAAATTTGTCTGAGATGCAAACCAGTTCTTTAGCTAGAATCCCCAAAACAACAGAACCATCTAGAGTATTAGCTCCAGAGGACATAATTGAGATTACCTAGTCAACCTTTGCATTTTTAGGTGAGAAAACTGAGGCACCAAAGGCCTGAAGGAATCTCCCTGCTGCCCGACACAGTTAGTTACTGGTGATGCCAAGAGCAGAAATCAGATCTGAGTTCTGGTCCAATGATCTGATCCCCCTCATTGTAAAATTTAAAGATAGATAAAGCCAGAAAAGGTTTACATTTAGAACAATGTGAAACAATCTTACATTTATAATAAGCTCACAAGCATAAACATGTGACCACTTTTCAAATTCCGGTTCTCTTTCCCTTCCACCACGCAGGCTTTTTATTAAGAAATACAAGCTATTCTTCATGTAAATTTAGCAAACCTTGAAAAGGAAATGTGCTGCCTCAGAAATCATATATACAATGTGCTTTATAGTCAAGTCTGCATGTTTGGAGTTATCCATTCTTCTAACTTATCTTGACATTTTTCTCTTCCATTACTATGGATAATTGTGTGTTGGCTAAACTAAAAAAAATAAAATAAACTTATGACAACTTTTTAAAACGTTGTTTTTACAGTTTCCCCAAAATATCCATTGGCACTTAATCATGGCCCCATGCATCTCCTCGCTTAATTTTCTTCATTCCAGATTTGAACTTGGCTGTAACCCCATACTACCTTGCTTCTTCTACTTTGTTTGTACTTCATCCCCTTTCACTTTTACTGATTTTTTTCTGCCAAATACTCCCAAAATGTGAGTGCTCTCCAAGGCTGTGCTCTTAACCCCTCTGGGCAACAACCATTTCATCTTGTTTCTTAGCTTTGTCCCTTTGAAAATAAATCATCACCTTTATGTATTCCTCTTCCCCAAATCAGTTCTCCATAATTACCAATGGTCCCTTCTCCTTTGTCACATATATGGTTAGTTACACAATCCGAACACTCTGCCTTCCATTTAATTTCAATTGAAGTCAACTTAAATATTTTCTACCCATATTTTGTGTAAAGCTCTGTGCTAGGCTCTATGTGGCATAAAAAATGAGCAAGTTGTATTCCCTCCCCAAGGTTAACCAGGCATGTGCTCTTCAGAAAGGTAAAGTGGAGTTGATACAGTGTCTCCAGAGGTATTTATGAGGAGTAAGTGAAGTAGTGTATGTAGTCCTTAGTGTATATTACCTGATACTACATAACTTTTAATATTATTGAGAAATCATTTCTTTGATCCTCTCCAGCCCTAAAATGCTATGACAAAAATACATATTGATAGAATACAGGGTTAGATGTGTTCAGAGCAATAGGAAACCTAGCAGACACCATTTTACACAAGTGATTCAACATCACCAGTAATGAGATATCATTTACCTCTTGATATGATGACTGAGAAGGGAACATCACTTTTGTGATTTTCTTGCCATAAATATATAACCTGAATCAAATTATGAGAAAATATTAGACAAAAGCAGAAAAAAAAAATCCCAAACATTCTACAAAATAACTGTTCAGACTCTTCAAAAGTGTCAAGGTCATGAAAAACAGAGACTGGGGAGCTGTCTCTGGTTGGAGAAAATTAAAGCATGCCAGATAAGGACTAAATAAAGGACATTAGTGGGACAATGGCTGGAATCTCAGTAAAGTCTGTAGAGTAGTTAATGGCATTGGGTCCATGTTAATTTCCTGGTTCTCATCATTATGCTGTGGCTATTTAAGTTATTGTGATTTGGGGAAGCTGGGTGAACAGTGAACAGAATTCTTTGTACTATTTTTGTAATTTTGTTGCAAGTATGAAATGATTTCAAAATGAAAGGTTTTTGCTAAAAAAAAAATAGGAGCAATATAAAATACAGATGTAAGATAAAGGAAAGAGAGAATTCTTCCTCAATTTATGGGTCAAAGGGAGGTGAGGTGGATAGCAGAAGGATCCTGGAAAATGGAAGCATCTGAGCTGAGATTTGAGGCCACCGATATGGAGGAATGGTATTCTAAGCAAAGAAGGGCAGAATTACAAGCATCAAAAAAAGCAAAAAGCAAGGTCTATATTGGATGTAAGTAATCATGCTCCTTCAGAATTCAATGTCTTTGAGAGGGAGGTAGTAGTGCCCAACAGCAGCCAAACTAGAATGTTCCTGTGTCTCTGTAGTCAGTTGAATAATGTGCCTCCCCTCAAAAATGTCCATATCTCAATCCCCAGAACCTGTGAATATGTTAGTATACATGGTGTAAAAGACTGCTGATGTGGTCAAGTTAAGGAGCTTGAGATGGGGAGAGGAACCTGGATTATCTGGGTGGGCTCAATATAATCACAAGGGACCTTACAAGAAGGAGAAAAGAAGACAAAGGCAGGAGGAGGAGTAGGGACAAAGGAAGCAGAGGTTGGAGTGAGATGCTCTGAAGATGGAAGAAGAGGCTGTGAGCCAGGGATGCAGATGGCCTCTTGAAACTGGAGAAGACAAGGAAACAGATTCCCCCCGATTCTTCCAGAAGGAATGTAGCCCTCTAGCATCTTTATTTTAGACTTCTGGCCTCTAGAACTGTACGAAAATAAATCTGTCCTGGTTTAGCCACTAAGTTTGTGCTCATTTGTTAAAGCAGCAATAGGAAACTAATACTCTCTATTGCCTTACTTTGGGCCATTTCAGTTTCCCCTCCATCTGGACTCCTCCTGTGGTCTCCTACCTGTTCCCTCTGCTTCTCCTCCATCCCTCCCTTCTATAAGATTTACATTTTTCAAGCCCTGGACTGATTATGTCATTTCTCAAAGGAAGCTCTCAAGGGTCCCCACTACCTTCTAAAAAACACCCATACTTACTATCCTGGCATTTAAGAATTTGGCCCCAACATACATTTTCAACTTTCTCTGCATTTCTCTGCAGCATTAAAGTTTTCACCCAGGCAAATGGATTTAGTCAGTCTCCAAAGCTCTCCTCCTGTATTTCAGAATGCCAGTTTTGAAGGTCCAGGTGATGTCATCACTCTCCATATCCTAGCCCACAGTGATTTCTCTCTCCACTGAACTTCTACAGTCTTTATTGACTCTACTCTGAGACCCTCATGCCGTCGGTTCTTAGTGTCCAGACCCAAAGTAAAGGGCCCCCAGCACTCACAAACAGCCTCAATGTTTGAGAACTGAAACATGGAAAAATCCCAGTGAATGGATTGATTGCCATTTGAAGACATGATTCAGGATTTTATAAATATGTGTGAATCTGGGAGGCCGATTTAGTAAACACTCAAGTCAGTGAAGATGTATCAAATAGAATTCTGGAAGCAAGAATAAAACTAATAAAGAAAAAAAGATCCAGACACCTGCTCTAATGGTGCTACAGCTCTGTGGTCTTGTTTTCTGGGTTCAAATCCTGGATCTATTGCTGGGCAGTTTTATTCCCATCGCTGAGACCACTACTGATTAAAATAACTGACTCTCCTCACTCAGGATGTTATCATAAGCAAACCTTCTAATTATAGAATTTGGTTTCACACATAGGTCTTCCTACCAAGACAGGATCTACTGGCATGAACAATGGTCCCCATTATAAATTTCTAAATTGTCATTCAGGTTCATACATCAGTCTCTTGTGAATCTAGTTATTAAGTCAATCACTTAGGCTAAGTCCAAAATTACATAAGGAGCTGAAGCAATTTGCTGTATTGCTCCGGCCAATGACAGTAACTTTACATGATCTGCATCTGAGTTATTTAGACTGGTTGTCTGTAATGATCAAAGCCACCAGATCACTGCTCAGTTTTTCACTGTAATTTGCATAGGTAGCCTCCTGGTGCACCTGGCATTGTCCCTGGAAGTGCTGGGCAGCTGCTTCATGGAAAAGAGTAACAGCTGCGAAGCTTAACTCATTTCATGTTTTAGTAAGATGACAACAACATGATATGCAAACAGCAGACGGGAAACTCCTTTTGGACAATGCTTGTTGAAAATGCAGAACAGCAAAGAACCATGCAATACAGTTGTGTGCTTTAAACGCCAGAGATAGAAGACAGAGACACCCTCAGAGGAACTTGGTGGTCTACAGTTTCATAGTGTTGCCAAGAGTACACTACCTTAGCACATACCTTGAATTCCCTAAATCTTGTGCCTAAATGAAACAGAAGAGAATTAAGAAGCACTTTAGTCTGATTGATGATTCCCTTCATTTTCTGGTATTAACAGTTCCATTAATTAATGTGCCCACGAACACTTCTTGATGGAGCCCCTCTGTATTCTTTTTACTGAAATTCCCTCCTTGGTAAATGATTATAGAATCACAGAAAGTCCCAGAACAAAACACATGTATCTAGCAAAAAATATTTTTTGGACGATCCCATGCTTATTTGCATAATTTCTCCTTACACTTTAAGTAGTATGCCACTGCAAATTAGTCCAACCAATCATGAGATCAGACTCGTAAAAACTCAGTCTTTAGAAAGCAGACTACTCAATTCAGAAAGACTCAGATTACCAGAAATTCAGAGGCAGTGGAGGTGACAAATGTGACAAGCTCTCTAGCTGACCTTTAAGTGGTTTTGATGAAGAAAAGGGCAGCTTACTTGAGTAGGAGAAAGAAGTGCTCCCCTTAGTGAAAATATTTGGCAAGCACTGGGCAAGCACCTGTCAGAGGGCTTGCACTTCTGCTAGCTTTGGATTTGAAAGCAAAGGTCTCTGTTTAAATCCAAATATCCCAGCCACAGCAAGACTGCCCCACATATCAGCGAGATCCTTCCAAAATCCGATCTAAAACTCTCTCTGATCAACTATAATAAGTTATTTACTTGCTTAAAAATCACCAGCGGATTCCCATGGTCAGGATTCTAACATGGAATCCTAACACTTTCTTAATGTGGTCTTTCATCCTTTGACCTTGACGGATATTTTCTTCTTTCTCATTCTTTAAAAGCTTTGTTTAGTAAAGTTTTTCCAATTATAAAAGTAATAGGTGTTTATTATAGGCACATTGAAATACAAAGAAGTATAAATATTAAAATAAAAATCAAGAACCCAAAATAACCACTATTATTCATATTTCATTTTATTTCCTGGCACTTGTTTTTTTACTCCGTGGATACATGTTCTTCCCAGGCCCCTCTCTTTCTCCTTTTGTTCTTTTCTATATTAGACCTTTACTCTAAGCATATTTTCATGAATATTTTCACCCCTACTACTTAGGAATTCATTAGAAAGGGATCATAATAAAATCATTTTAGTCTATGTTATTAAAGATAGCTAGCTTATAAGAGTATGATACTTTTTATGTTAGCCAACATTTCCCACTGTTTTCTTATCTTTTTTCTTCTCCCATTTATTCAAGGACAACTACTGCCTTGGGATATGGTTGTTAGAACAAAATCCAGGGGAAAAAAAAAGTCTAATTCTTGACTTTTGAGCTTCAAACACCCAAATCTTTGAGGACCTCATTACATAAGCTTATAACCATAAAGTTTGGATCTAGAAGATTCATAGGACAACCAACTTGTCCTGGCTTGCCCAAGACTATTCTGGTTTAAAAAAGGAAAGTCTCATGTCCTGAGAATACCCTCAGTGCCAGGCAAATCAGGACAGCTGGTCACGCTAGCAAGAGCCAGTTTTATTGCTTCTTGTTTAGCTAAATATTCCATAGCATTGGAGGGAAAGAGTCTTGGAAAGCAAGAGTCCCTGAGGTGGGACTCTGTGACTTACTGGGAGTCAAGCCCTGGAAGGATTGATAGGATGGCAGGTGGGTTAGGGAATTTGAGAGGAGAACCTGTCTTCTGTTCTTTCTTTAGTAATGTCCAGAAAGCAGCCAGTGGGCCAGAAATAGAGAGGAAGAAATTCTGCTTATGTGCACTTTTTCCCCTGAGAAACTGGAACTAAGAAAGGAAGTACGAAGAGAACTGTAGAGGAAATGGCAGCTTAGGGAAATGGGAAAGGGCACTGACCAGAGACAGTAACCACAGCACAACTGGTGGCCCTGCAGAGGGTAGGCGACCGGGCCAGTCAACACAACAATGCTGTTGCCTCCAACTATATCCGGCAGCCCGCCCCCCGCCCGGGGCTAATGAGAGGGTCCTTGAAATGACTGGCCATGGGTCCCCAGAGCACAGTTGAAAAGCCATTGCCCTAGTTGAAGTCCCTCATTTTACAGATAAAGCAACAGAGTCCCAGAGGAATACAAACTATAGTCAAGATCATTCACTTAGTAGTAGAGTCAGAACTAAAAACCAAGATTCTAAACCAGTCATGGTCATTAATTATTTTAAATAATATAACCATTCTTGGACCTATTTTATGGGTATAAATAGGAATGTTTCCAAAGTGTAGGGTCTTGAGATTTTACCCTATTTACAAACTAACAAATGGGCCTGTTGCTATTTCATGGATGCTGACAAAACACACAAGACCCCTGGGTCAGAAGCAAAGGACTTCATTACTCACGGCAAAAGCAGCGGCCAGAGCCCCGCAGCCACTTGCTTCAGGTTTCCCTTCTCTCCGGGATACACGGGGGCAAGACAAAGGGCTCAGGATGGATGCCTGCAAACAAAATGGGTTGTGTTTAGAGGACAGAAACGCTGAGCTTGGGGATTCACTGCCTTTGTGGGAAGCAGAAGCAACCTGGCCTTGCTTTTGGGGAAGACAGTACAGTAAGTCCCCTACATACGAACCTTTAAGTTGCGAACTTTCAAAGATGCAAACGTGCATCTGGTTCCAGCAAGGAACCAGAATCTTTGCCATCTACGTCAGGCGTGAGTGAAATTGCAGCTTGCCCTCCATCTCCTATTGCTGACGATCCTTTGGCTCTACCACCTCCCACCCTCTCTCCCTCCTCCAGTCAGTAACTCTTCTTGCCTGTTCACTCGATGCCAGCCCCTGTATGCCAGCTGTTGTACGGTACTATTGTACTTTTCAAGGTACTGTACTGTAAGAGTAAAAATGTTTTATTTTTTTTATGTATTGCTTGTGTGAAAAGTATTATAAACCTATTACAGCACTGTGTAGCTGATTGTGTTAGTTGGGTACCTAGGCTAACTTTGTCAGACTTAACAAACAAATTGGACTTAACGAACGTGCTCTCAGAACGGAACTCGTTCATACATAGGGGACTTACTGTACCCGATATCTCAAGATTGCTTGCTGCAAACACAAGTCTGATAAGTGGTCTAGTAAAGAGTGGTAAGTGCCTTGCATTCTTGTCCCACCCAGCGAGAATGTGCAGGGACGCTCAGGGCTCATGGTGGGCTCACTGCCCCTCCCAGTAACTATCCTTTAAACCAGATGGAGAAACAAACCAAATTGGTTTTATGGCATCATATTGCCCATCAGTTTTCCCAGTCCTTCCAAAGCCTGAGATTTGACTTACCACGTTATAGGAAATACAATGTTTTCCAAACACTGTGGTACTTTCTAAACACTTTATGTACTTCTATAACTACTTATTCTACATATCGGTGTTAAAGTATGGCTGTTACATGAGTGACATTCCAAATACGTAACATGGGCAACAATCAGAACAGAAGTGGGCTGTGAACAAGTATACTGCCTGATCTTACCAGCTGCTAAATTCTACTGAGAACTCACGCTCGTGCTTGACTTCGAATACAGGAAGTCGAACACCAAGAATTTGCTGGAGTACATAAAAAATGGACAGACATGTGAATGCACGTAAGTGATGAGGCAGACACGCGAACGCACGTAAGTGATGAGGCAGACACGCGAACGCACGTAAGTGATGAGGCAGACACGCGAATGCACGTAAGTGATGAGGCAGACACGCGAATGCACGTAAGTGATGAGGCAGACATGTGAATGCATGTTAGCGATCACAGTCCTGGTCTGTTTGATCTAATTCAATTGGAAGTCAACCCAGAAAATAACTTTATGGCTCCCTAAAATCCTGCTATTATACTCCCCATTTTCAAATGAATATGAAGAAACCTGTTTGCATAGAAATGAGCTTGTTTGGAAGGCCAGGGTAAATGATGGCTTCAGCTAAAAGGAATTTTCTAGGGAGCAGCTGTTTGAGAAAGGTCAAAGAATTCTTTCAATTAAAAAAAGAAGGAAAAATAATTTTAGGGGAAGTTTTTGTAGTCTTATGAGTGACTAAGGCTCTGGGGACGACACAGTGGCACTTCACATGCTTCTCTGACATATTGTCAATGGAGTCTGTCTCTCCAGGAGGTAAGATATAATTGACAGTGTGAAAAATTTCCCAAAGATATTAGGTAATTTTCGCACTCATTTGGAAGAAATGCTAAGGCTCATGCATGGCTCACAGCCACTCAATCAGCTGCTGGCAATCCCAGAAACATCTCAAGGAGAAAGTTCTTGCTTACTTTCCTCTCATCCTCTTAAGGAAAATTATTTTATGATTTGTTTCTTGGGAGTTCCCCTCAACAACATCTTCCTCACAGCTTTAGAACATCCTGATGAGAAAGGCACAAATGACCTCGCCTGGTGAGTGGAAAAAAACAAAGTACAAAAATGAAGTGCTGTGAGATTCACGAAGTTCCAGTTGTGTGGGAGGATGACGTATGAACACTGATCTGCAGAGCTATGTTAATTTCAATTATCTGGACAATTTCTCCTGTCTCTACTTCACAGACCTGGAACCACTGAGTCAGCAGAGTGAGAGGCAAGAAACAAAGTATGTCTCAGATCTTCACTATACCCTTGTTACCACCGCATCACCAGTCCTAAAATAAGGAAAAGCAATTTACATTGGGGTGCATGTATCCTTTTGAATCTTGAATGGATAAGAAGATGTGGTACATATATACCATGGAATATTACTCGGCCATTAAAAAGAATGAAATAATATCATTTGCAGCAACATGGATGGATCTAGAGATTATTATACTAAGTGAGGTCAGTCAGAGAGAAAGACAAATATCCTATGAGATCGCTTATGTGTGGAACCTAAAAAAAAAAAATGGATACATACAAATGAACTTATTTACAAAACAGACTCACTGACTTAGAGAACAAACTTATGGTTACTAGAGGGGAAGGGTAGAGGGGAGGGATATATTGGGAGTTTGGAATTGACATGTACACACTGCTATATTTAAAGTAGATAACCAACAAGGACCTACTGTATAGCACAGGGATCTCTGCTCAATACCCTGTAATAACCTAAATGGGAAAAGAATTTGAAAAAGTATAGATACATGTATATGTATAATTAAGTCACTTTGCTGTACACCTGAAACTAACACAATATTGTTAATCAACTATACTCCAATATAAAATAAAAATTAAAATAAAACAATAAATAAATAAATAAAATAAAAAAGAAAAGCACATTCACCAAGGGATGGGCACCACATGAGGCATTTTCACACACTGTAACATTTTATCCCCACAACAACCCTATGGGGTGGTGTTTTATTTCTATTCTGCAGATCAGAACCCAAAAGAACACATCATACTTTCTGAACTCTTCAGAATTGTATAGCCGGAAAAGCTGAAAGGGAATTATCAATTCAGCATGCATATTTGCGCTTTTCAGTTTAGAACTGGTTTTACATTAAATTACATGTGGCGGCATAAAGGCAGAAGAAGTGAGACGGTAATCTGTTTAGTATTTTTTTTAACACCTTTGTTAGTTTCTGCTTTATAACAAAGTGAATCAGCTATACATAGACATATATCCCCATATCTCCTCCCTCTTGTGTCTCCCTCCCACCCTCCCTATCCCACCCCTCTAGGTGGACACAAAGCACCAAGCTGATCTCCCTGTGCTATGCGGCTGCTTCCCACTAGCTATCTATTCTTTTTAGTATTGATGAGTTCTAAAGATCTTAACCAGCCCTGGTCAACTGCAAAATATGGTGATATTTTAGTTTCTGCGGCTGCCATAACAAATCATCACAAACTTCAGGGCCTAAGACCACAGATACTTATTCTACCACAGTTCTGGAGGCCAGAAGTCTGAAATCAAGGTGTCAGAGGGGCTGCATTCTTCCAAAGGCTCTAGGAGAGAATCCTTCCCTGCCTCTTCCAGGAAGCCCTTGTGGCTCCAGGTGTTCCTTGGCTTGTGGTTGCATCACTCCCATCTCTGCTTCCATCTTCACATAGCCTTCTCCTCTTTGTCTGTGTCTTCTCTTCCGTCTCTTATAAGGACACTTTTCATGGGATTTAGGGACCATCCAGATAGTCCAGGATGATCTCATCTCGAGATCCTTAATAAGGTCACACTCATAGGTTCTAGGGGGCAGGAAGTGGACATATCTTTTGGAGATTCACCATTCAACCCACTACAGGTAGGGTTAGACAAGATAACTTAAAAGTCTCCTGTTCTTGTATTAATAGCATTTCCAATAACTAATAAAAACAATCTGAAAATACAATAAACCATGTAAACAAAAAGTCCATGAGGACAAAGGTTGTGTGTTTTCCTGCTTTGCTTTGCTTTTCTCTGCTGATCCCAAATGCCTCGCACATACTAGATGCTCAGTGAACAGAGCTGAATGAAGGGGTTCGCAGGTCATATACGAATGTGTAATGGGGTGGGGGTCATTCTAAAAGGGGGAGCATTTGAGCTAGCCTTCACCGATGAGTTGCTCACTGCTTCTGAATAAAGCGATGAAGCAAGGTGGCATCTCAATTCTCAATGCCCAGACTGAGAGAATAACTAGAAAGACCCAGGTAGGTAGAGAAATTTCCTTGGTTGGAAAGTTTGTACCTAAGAGATGAAGCCAGAAGTCAAAACTTTAAAGCCCAGAGAGGTATGGTAGAAATCAGCATTGTGATCCACTCCTGTGGGTAGACTGTAGTATGATTCTTTCAAGTGAAGATACCAAAATAAGGTGTGATACCGTGTGCAGGTTAATTTTTGCAGATTAAGACCCCAACCAGAGGTTGTGAGAGCCCTTTCGAGCAGGAGCTCTCAAGAATTAGGAAGCATCAAGATCCCAGTCAGGAGGACTGGAGCCCAGGGCTAGGATGCATTCTTAACATGGTACAACTATAGTTCTATAAAGAAACTTGCATGGAATCCCTGTTTTGCATACTGGAGAAATACAGGAATTAAGAGAAGTCTGTGACTTAGTGGGCATGCATCCCTACAAGTTACCACACATATGCCACTAGGATGGGGGTTGTATTATTTTACAGCCTGTCCTGCCCAGGATCTTAGCTTAGGAGATGGGGCTGAGCCCTCAGAAGATGATTCTCCACGTCAGCAGCTAGACTGGACAAGGAAATAACCGACACATTTGGCAAATGAAAATATGGAAAGAAGTACATTCCAGTCAGAGAAAATACATGATAAAATGCACAGAACCAGGGAAAGACAAAACTTGTTTGAAAAGTGGTAGGTAACGCATGGCCAGCAGTTTGGAAACAAAAACTGTAAAGTCCTGTAGGGGGCCAGTTGTGGATAGGGAAATGAAAACTAACATTTACTTACATACTTCATGTCATTTAATTTTATGGCAACCTTTCAGAGTTCCCTCAAAGAGTAAGAAACTAAAGTTTAGTTGGGTTAGGTAACTTGCTAGGCTTAATCAATGGAGCAGATGGGATTCCAATCCAGGGCTGTCTTCAAATAACAGACACTCTCCATGGGATGTGAGACTAGACCTGCATTTTCCCTTCAGAAATTGAAAAAGACCCCCCAGAAGTGATGAACACGATGAACAGCACAATACTGCACATGTGTATGTTTTAAAGAAGAGGAAAGGACACCAGAGGTAGGTACACCTGTTAGTAGATGATTGCAATGATCCAGGTACAAGAAGATAAGTCCTGGGCTTCCCTGGTGGCGCAGTGGTTAAGAATCCGCCTGCCAGTGCAGGGGACACGGGATTGAGCCCTGGTCCGGGAAGATCCCACATGCCATGGAGCAACTAAGCCCGTGCGCCACAACTACTGAGCCCGTGTGCCACAACTACTGAAGTCCACGCACCTAGAGCCCGTGCTCTGCAACAAGAGAAGCCATTGCAATGAGAAGCCCGTGCACAGCAACGAAGAGTAGCCCCTGCTCACCGCAACTAGAGAAAGCCCGCACGTAGCAACAAAGACCCAATGCAGTCAAAATAAATAAATAAATAAATAAATAAAAGAAAATGCATGGTATTAAAAAAAAATTAAAAAAAAAAGAAGATAAGTCCTGCACGAAGATAACAACAGGAATAACATACAAAGTTCTACTGGCTGAAGTCTATACTGTACTTGTACCAGAAGTCCAAGTGATACATCTAAGCAGGTAGACTTTAACTTTAAAAAAAAAGAAATTTACTTTAATAGCCTTAGGAGATGAGCTGGAAGAAAAGAGAAGGCACTTAAAAGGACTCAAGACATTTAAGCCTCATTCTTGTTTTGGAAAAAAATCACTGCTTGATTTTTTCCTCTTACTGAACAGAGAAAGACTTTAAAATATTAGAGAATTCAACATTTTAAATTTCAAATTTCATGAAAGTCATTAAGTAATTCCCCTACCTCCCAAATATCAGAAAATTCAACGTTTTTAATTTCAGATTTCATGAGGGTCATTTATTAAGTAATTCTCCTGCTTCCCAAAATGGTTTGATGATTTATGAATGACACAGAGATAGTAAAGTTTTCAAATGAAAGGTGCTATAACAATTGAAAATACTTATACTATCTTCATCTATTGAAATAAAGCATAGCAGTGGGGTGTTCTGTAATTCAGTGGATTTTAATTTAAAAATGGAAAGCTGTTTTTATAACTTTATTCTTCTAATGTCAAGTGTAGAGAGGGATAAAGATGGCAGGCAGCTGGTGAGCAGCTCGTAGCTCATTTGACTCAAATTTTTTAATCATTAAAAAAGGAATGAGGAATCTCACTGAGTGAAGTCCAAATGTGGACCCAGAAGAGCAAAGCCCAACAAGAAGGAAGAAAACGTTGGTTGGAACAATGAGTATTTGAGTCAGACTTTGAGTTTGAATCTCAGCTCTGCTACTTAGTACAGTGTATCCTCAACTATTTCCCTCCGTCTTATATTCCCTTATCTGTAAATTGAAGACAGTTATTCCTATCCCAGAGAGTTGCTTTAAGAATTAAACATCATAATATATATAAAATGCTTAGCAAAGTGCTGGGCTCATTTGAAGAGGTTAACAATGGGCACTGTTATGGTTAAGTGAGACTGTTTTCTCTCTCTTTCATTGTGTTGCTGTCCTTGGAGATGCAGGATATCTGCAGAAGCTGGCAATCACACTCTTACTGGGATACCTGCAAGCAGGTTTTCTCTTTTCTAAAGCAATCAATACAACATCCTCCAACCCATGCACCAGTAACTTCCTGTTTTCATTTGTTTCATAGACTGCAACTTCCAGTAACTCACTGTAGCTGGGAGTAAAAATTAGCAGGTGCATGGATTGCATCTGGCATGTGCTGACCACATGAGGAAGAAGCAGAAAAGACAGGAAGAGCTGTGGGAATGGTAGATTCTGGAGGTTTTTCACACATGAAATTTGACAAGAGAAAACTACAGATGGATTCAAATTAACGGGAGTAATTTCTCTCCACATATCACAGAAGCATGCAGAAGAAGCAGGAACAGGTTCTTTGCCAGCCAGGCAGATCCGCAGCAGGTAAATGACAAGCAGGTGTGCAGATCACATGCCCTCTGAGAGCCAAGGAGATTCCTCTGAGTCTCAGGTGAATGGTGAGGGGGGCCAAGGGAAGCCTCCACTGGTGTTGGAATGAAAATGCTCCTCACTCAAAGATAAGAATGCAGAGAAAGAACAAGCTGAGGTCCGTAAAAGAATCTTCAAGATAAGAAAAAAGAAACACCGCCCAGCTGATAAGTGAGCAAAAGATCTGGACATCTCACCAAAGAAGATATACAGACTGTAAATAAGTACTTGGAAAGATGCTCAACATCACATGTCATTAGGGAGATGAAAATGAAAACAAACGAAATACCACTACATAGCTCTGAGAATGGCTAAAATAAAAATTTTTAAAAACTGACAACACTATCTGCTGGTGAGGATTGAAGCAAAGAACACTCATCTATTGCTGGTGGGAATTCAAAAAATGCTACAGCCACTTTGGAGGACAGTTTGGCAGCTTCTTACAAAGCTAAACAGAGCCTTTACAATATAGTAATCACACTCCTAGGTGTCCTAGGTAATCATATTCCCAACTGATCTGAAAACTTATGTCCACATGAAAACCTGTACATGAATGATTATAGCAGCTTTATTCAAATTGCCAAAAACTAGAAGCAACCAAGATGTCCTTCAATAGATAAACAAATTGTGGTATAATTATTTGGTGATAAAATATGGAATATTATTCAGTGATACAAGAAATGAGCTATCAAACCATGCAAAGACAAAGAATGTCTTAAGTGCATATTGTTAAGTGAAAGAAGCCATTCTGAAAAGGCTACATACTATAGGATTCCATTCATATGGCATTAACTATAGAAATTGTAAACAGATCAGTGGTTGCCGAGAATTCAGGGGCTTGGGAAAGGGTTGAATAGATGAAGCACAGGGGATTTTTAAGGTGGTAGAACTACTCTGTATAATATTATAATGGTGGATACATGACATCATGCATGTGTCAAAACTCATACAGAACTTTACAGTACAAAGAGTGAACTATACTATATACAATTAAAACAATCTTTTAGAAGGTTGTGGAATCCCAGACTGTGACAAAAGAATCTAACTGTATTATAAATATATAAACAACCTTACTGAAGGAAGTGGGGAAAAATATGCTGGCTAAGTAACTCTGAAAGTAAGGGACTTCCTTCACTTGGAAGGTGTTAAGAATCCACCTTCCAATCCAGGGGACACAGGTTTGCTCCCTGGTGGGGGAACTAAGATCCCACATGCCACGGGGCAACTAAGCCTGCATGCTGCAATTACTGAGCCCACGAAACTAGAGAGAAGGCCGTGCGCCACAAGGAAAGATCCTGCATGCTGCAAAGATCCCGCATGCTGCAACTAAGACCCGACACACCAAAAATAAATAAATAAATGACAAATAAATAAATATTTTTTAAAAAGTAAGTGGATTCTGTAAGAGGAAAGGCAAAGGAGACTTCACATAAGCACTGTGTTCTAGTTGATAAAATTGCTTCCCATTAGAATTCTGGTGAACAATTCTGAAACCACTATAATGTCAACTGAAACTGACCAATTAGGTAAATGAATTAAGTAAATTAAGTAAAAGCAGATGGTGGGGGTCTGGTATCTCACTGTTGGAGTAACAGATTACAGACAAGCAAGGGGCGAAGTCTAGAATGATTCACGATGTAAGAGATTAAAGTTGAAGTCATCAGTATGAACTCATGTCCAGATTGATATAGATACACATGGATATAAATATATATATAAAATATATACAGTTACAGATACAGATCTAGACATGTGCATGGGTTAGTATGCACACATTCACTTCTTTGTTCTCTCAGCTGAGAGGGCCTAGAAGCAACAACACCTTAGTAACAATGAGCACACCTAGTGCCCAGATCTTGTTTTCTATTACCATTCCTGAGAAATGTCTGATTCTAGGACTGAGACAAGAAATAAACAAAATGAGCTTGGAGTACTTTGTACTGCCAGAAAGTAAAGAACTGCTCACTCCCCCGCCCCCCCCCCCCACCAATCACAGAAGAAAGTCAAAAAGACACAGGAGGCAACTGGAAGAATTCCCAAAGGTGGAAAATTTGAGCAACGAAATAAGTAGTATTGAATTATAACCCAAAGTATGAAAGAAACAGTCGTGAGTCATACTGATGCAAATAAGTGATTGAGTGAGTGAATGAATAATGAATGGAGGAGAAAGACTAATTTCCCATGCAGAAGAATTCCATATAATCTACATAAATATTCCTTCTTCAAGGAGAGGCAGCATAACTCCCCACTCCTTAAGTGTGGGCTGTGCATAGTGGTGTCCTTCTGAAGAGGACATTCTGGAAAGGGGAGGGAGAATAATTTCACTGGAAGAACTTGACAAACATTACCTCAGCCAGGTGATCAAGGTGAATATCAACAGTAATAAGCCATATTGATAGTATGTATCCTGGATACATTATAATCAGAATGGCACTTTCTCCCTAAAACCATTTACCCCAGTCTAATCATGAGAAATATATCAGACAAATCTCAACTGAGGGACTTGCTGCAAAATACCTGACCAGAACTCTTCAAATCTGTCAAAGGCATCAAAAATGTTAAAACACACACACACACACACACACACACACAAACTGAGAAACTGGTACAGCCAACGAGAGTCTAAGGAGATGTGGTAATTAAATGTAATGTGGTACCCCTAGGCAGGGTCCTGCCTTGAGTTAGGCATTTAGCCCCTCCTAGATTTCTAAACTTTGGAGTTAGGTTTCAGGGAACCTTCTGTAGTGCACCAAACACCCAACCTTTGTGCCTCAGGCTCTGTGGGCTGCCAACTGTGGGGAATCTTGCACTCTGCCCTCTCTGCCTGGGATCTGGAGAAACAGAGTTCGTGTCTTGGCATTCCCCCGACCCCATCACATATACCAAACACGTTGGTCCAGTGTTTACTGCCCTCAGCCCCTTTTATTTGTCAACTCAGAGTTTGGAGTATTTCCCAGTTTCCTCAAAGACAAGTTTGCTATTTCTCCTTCTCTCTTTTTTTTTTTAAAGTTGGTTTTGACATAGAGAGAGGGACAGAAAGATCTTTATTCTAACATCTTTAACCAGCAAGTCCAGTATCACTGTAATTTCAGAGAAGAGTAAGCATTAAAGTTAACTGCAACACTCAGCACTCTTTCCCATCCTTCCCACGATCTTGTATTACATTCACATTTTAAGACCGAGTAGATTGCAATGGTACTTTGAGGCATCTTTTTGAACTTTAAGGCAGTCTTAACAGTAATGTCCTATATACATTTTAGTATAACAGCAACTGCTGAGATATAAGAAAAAAATCCATCTATGTTCCTTATAATATTTTGCCAAACTTCTGGTTGGCAGCAAGGAATTCTAACAGATTGACGTGTGATTTCTTCAAGATTCTACCTAGACTTTGAAGACGTTGTAACATTTCCCATATTTACGCGTTTGTATTGCTCCAGATAGTACTTTTCCATTTAGTTATACCTCACTGTGTGTGAGGTACTACGCTTCAGAAACCAGTTAAATTTGACTTTTAAAGTTTTCTTGAAAACAGCACATAAGCTTGATATTGCCATCAAATTTTTCCCGAAAATTGTTTTCGTTTTATATTTACAGTAGTTATCTGCTAAAGATGCTTAGGAAAATAAAAACAGTAATGAAGATTTTTTTTTTTTTTTTTAAATTTGGCCACACCGTGAGGCATGCGGGATCTTAGTTCCCCAACCAGGGATCGAACCCGCACCCCCTGAAGTGGAAGCATGGAGTCTTAACCACTAGACCACCAGGGAAGCCCCAGGATTTTTTTGTTTTTGTTTTTTAAGAAAGGTATACAGGCATGAGCTCAAATACCTCAGCCCTCTGTAAAAAAGATTTAACTGAAAAGAGAAGACGTGAGATTTTCCTATGACTTTCTACCTATTCCCAAATCTTCTATCACCTTAAATAAGTAAAGATAGTTCTATGTTAGCCTCCCTCACAATATCTGGGCAGCTAACACTGCTGTCAGAACAGCGCTGGGTACAGAAACCTCCAGAGGGGAAGGGAGAGTGTGTCCTGTGTACATTGCACAAGATTGCATGCTCTCCTTGGGGGGGAGGACAGCATGTCGCCCAGGCATCTGCCCAGAGGTTTCTGTCCAGCAGAGTAGCCTTTACTAGTGTCATGGTTTCGGTCTCTGTGTTCCTCCTCCTTCTCCTTCTTCATTGAAATTTTATTTATTTTAAAGACTTTTCAACTTCAGAGGGAGTATTATTTTAGCAGTGTTTAGCTTTAAGATTTCCATTTCATCTATACTATATCATAGTATGTATGGTCAAGTGGTCAGGAAGATGCCAGGATCCAGAGATAGGTGATTTGAGCTCAAGGCCCAGAGCCACCCCTTCCCAATGGGTCCCTGCAGGGGGAGCCTCTCACCTATATGCCTTGCTTTCCTCCTGCTTCAGAGGAAGAGGAAGATAATAGCATCGACCTCACAGAGTGAGTGAAAGGATTACATGAATGAATGTCAAGTCCCTGGCACCCAGTAAGCTTCTAATAAAAGCTGGCTATTACAATTGTAATTATAGGTTTCTTCTCAATTGTCGTATCCTTTAATTTTCAAGCTTTCCAATTTTACCATTTTATCTTCTTTTACATAGGGTTTAAATTTTTTCTTATTTTATGGAATTGTAATCTTTTATTCTATTCTTTCAAAGTCTTCGGTTTTTTTAGTTCTTTTTGTTCGTTTTCTAAATTTCATCAATATAGTTTAATTCTTTCATGGTTGCATTTATTTTATTCCTGAGCCTTTATCAGTTTTTTTTTTCCTTCTCTCTTTTTTGAACACTTTTAATTTCTAAGCTTCTGGGGCTTCTTTCTAACTTGTTTTTAACTATATTTTATTTAATCATTTATATTGCAATCTTTTAAATATTCTTCATTTTTCTTTATTTTATTCTTTCTGTCCTTCAACCTTTAGTCTCAATTTCCGCTCTTCTGAACCCTCTGCCTCTGCAAGCCCATCAGTCCCTAAGGCCTTCCATATCTGATGTGGGTTCTTTAACCTCCTTCGTTGTTAGTTTCACACAGGCCCAGGAACGTGGGGTAGGGAGGGTCATGGAGCAGGCCCCCAACAGTGGGAATGATTAGTACTTATTTCCTTCCAGCCATCCCCCAGCTGTCCCTTGGGCTCTCATTAATGGAGCTCAAGCTCCCTTCAATGTTGTTCCAAAAAAAATTACACAATGGGTAATCTGGGAGACCCATAGGCTAAAAATCCTCCCTAGGACCATGACAAATTTTACAGATACGGTACATTTAGATTGCTTGAATAATTTCTGTTTCCTCTTATTTAAAAATTACTTTTCTTATTATAAAGGTAATAGATACTCAAAAAGATTTTTGGAAAATTCAAGAGTGTATTAAAAAAAAAAACTAAAATTATCTACAATCCCACTAGCCAGAGATTATCACCTTTATACATTAATGTATTTCTGGGACTTCCCTGGTGGTCCAGTGGTTAAGACTCCATGCTCCCAATGCAGGGGGCCCAGGTTTGATCCCTGGTTGGAACTCGATCCTGCCTGCTGCAATTAAGACCCAGTGCAGCCAAATAAATAAATAAATATGTTTAAAAAGACATGAATGTATTTCTTTCCTTCAGACTTTTCTGATCTATATATACTTATACTTTTCCTTTAGGATTAGCGATACATCATATGTAGTAATGTAGTCTGCATTTTTCCACTACCAATATATGATTATTTTCAAAAAATAATTTTTAATGGCTCCTTACATACCACCAAATAGATACACCATATTTAAACATGCCTCCAAGTTGGTGTTACTTATCCTCATGCGTAATCCAGTCTCTTTATGAGAAGCTAAGTACTCTTGGCCCATAGTCTGTCACAGGCACAATACAGGGGAAGTAGCCTAGATGCACTTTTCAGAGCCAGATTACATACAGCTTAACTCTAGTAAGTTAGAAACTAGATTCTCTTGGGTCTCCGGACTTGGAATCATAAACTTGAGCGGCCATAAGGAACCAGCAGGTGCCGTAAGTACACGGCCTGGTCTAGGCATAGTGGCAACAACGGGAGTTATAAGGACTGTGGCCTAAAATCCAGGCCTGGTCTTCTCATTTGCTCAAGAGAAGCTAGAAATCCAAATTTTTACATGTATTATCTGATTGTGAAGAATTGACAGCTGATGGGAAGTTTTAAGAAACACTGTGCAGGCCAATGCTATGCAAGCAAAACCAAACTGTCTGAGAGCCTGGCTCAGTCCTTGGGCCACAAGTCTGAGGCCTCCACACGAGCTGGATTCTCATGGAAGGAGCCAAATTAAGAACTGGAAAATTGGATAGTTTTTAAATCACAAAATCTGATTGAGATTTAGTGCACAGCGATAACTTTGGTCTCCTGCAACCATCTGTTTCAACCAGACATGTACAAAGGGTGGTTTCCACCTTTACTGAACAGATCCAGGAACACATCTATGCATAAATGTCCACATGGTGAGCCCAGAAGCATTTGTGAGTCTGTGACCCACTCCTGCCTTGAGAAAAAAGTTTATATTAAGGGTACTGGGGGTGGGGGAGCGGGTCTCCTGTCTCTTGCTCTAATATCAGTGCAAATGCTACTCCTGACACAGGTGAGGAGCAAGGGAACAATGGCTTTCAGAGAGGTCTGAATCTGCCTAAAGATATGACTGCATAGCTCCTTAGAAGAAGAGTTAGAGGGGAAGAGTTTCAGAGGAATTATAGGATTCAGGGGAGATGCGATGAACTAAGGTTCACATTCCCACCTACTTCCACCGGCCCTGGTTGGCAAGGCTTTGGGACTATGTCAAAATTCCAGTACTTCCAACTGGCAAGAGGGCCTAGATATGATTCAGGGCCTAGATAAGACAAGGTCATGGAGAAATAAAAGTGGTTTACAGAGTGGTTTCTTCAAGGGCAGCTGAAGCATGGCAAACTCAGACTTGGTTGGGGTCGGGGGTCAACATTTATTCATTCAGCAAGTTTTCACCAAGTGCTTATAATATGCCAGGCCCTTCACTAGACATGGGAATTCAGCTGAATATTATAGATACGATTGCTTTATAATCTGGAGATGAAGGTAATAGAGAAGGAGGCAGATAATTATAACAGGGTGTAATAAAGCTACAATAGGGAAAGTGCAAGATGTGATCGAAAGACATGGAAAAATACCTAACCCAAACTGGAGTGTCTCGGAAGGATCACCTGAAAGACCTGTGGAATTAGTTAGGATTGTGTATGTTTCCGTGGTAAGGGTCGGAAACTGTTCCGTATAAAGGGAAATGCACGTGAAAATATGCAGACACCAAAGAGAGCCTGATGCCTTAGAAGAACTGAAAGAAAGAAAAAAAAAAAGCTGAAAATTGGCTGGAGAATTGAGTTCCAGGGGTCAAGGAACGAGAGCTATCTAAGCAGATCCAACATGGTTGGGCACATGAAGAGGAATCTTGGTAGTAGTTATGGATTTAAGCGAGTGTTCAATCACAGCTATTCTTTGACCCGTGGAAGTGCAGGGAGCAGGAATCTACCCACAGAAAGAGGAACGGGCTAGAACCTGGCACAGGGCCAAGAGCCACCCAGGTGGGCGTGGGTTGGGGATGGTGAGGAAGGATCGAAGCAAAAGCTCTGTCGCACGAATTGGTCAGGATGGCTATTGAGGGCTCACTGCGGGTATAGGTCAATAGCATCACGACTAGGTGTGGATGTGACCGTGTAATTAGGATTGGTTCAGGACTGAGCTGACTAGGGAGCTTGGAGCCTGGATTGGAAGACATTAATTAGTGGTTCTCCTGTGGGGAAGAAACAGGAATTAACGAGTTGCTAGTCTAGAAGTGTCCTCCCCTCTGAGACCTTAGTTGAACTTGTTTTTTAAACATTTTTAATAAAAATTAAACAGACTTTCAGGTTCTGGAAGAGGACCTGTCTGAAATTACTTACACTTTAAGAAAGCCCAGATATACTATGTAAGCGATACTTTAGAGATTCTATTATGGAAAAATATTAGTTCAGCTGAGGCATTATGGGGGATAAAATCTCCATGTGGCAAAAGACCTTAAATAAACAAACAAGAAAGGCACACACAAAACCAACGGATAATTTCAGGCCTCAATTCTTCATGATGAAAGAGATTTTTCAATGCTTACATTACACATTCATTAATTAGAAGCACATTAGTAGCTGAGAACTGAAGTGAGCTTATACTAGACAGATGGTGTAAGCCCAACAGCGTGAACTCATGCTACAGAAATAAAAATGTGTCTTTGTAAACAACCAGTAGGCATTAATCTCAAATTGCACAAACCAGTAACACAATGTGGAACTTTTTTTTTTTTTTTTTTTTTTTAATGATTATTTTAATGCTTCTTTTTTTTTTTTTTTTTTTTTTTTTTAAATTTTATTTATTTATTTATTTATTTATGGCTGTGTTGGGTCTTCGTTTCTGTGCGAGGGCTCTCTCCAGTTGCGGCAAGTGGGGGCCACTCCTCATCGCGGTGCGCGGGCCTCTCATTATTGCAGCCTCTCTTGCTGCGGAGCACAGGCCCCAGACACGCAGGCTCAGCAATTGTGGCTCACGGGCCCAGTTGCTCCGCGGCATGTGGGATCCTCCCAGACCAGGGCTCGAACCCGTGTCCCCTGCATTGGCAGGCAGACTCTCAACCACTGTGCCACCAGGGAAGCCCGGAACTTTTTTATGTAAGCCAAGTAAAACAGTAAAATCAGGATTCACCTCTTCTCTAAACAAAAATGAAAAAGTGAACTGTGTGTCAGAGGCTGTTCTTTTTTGTATACATATGCCCAAACAGTATTTTTTTTTTTTTTTTAGAAATTCACGTTCTTTTATTTATTTATTTGTTTATTTTTGGCTGTGTTGGGTCTTCGTTTCTGTGCGAGGGCTTTCTCCAGTTGCGGCGAGCGGGGGCCACTCTTCACCGCGGTGCGCGGGCCTCTCACTATCGCGGCCTCTCTTGTTGCGGAGCACAGGCTCCAGACGCGCAGGCTCAGTAGTTGTGGCTCACGGGGCCAGTTGCTCCGTGGCATGTGGGATCTTCCCAGACCAGGGCCCGAACCCGTGTCCCCTGCATTGGCAGGCAGATTCTCAACCACCGCGCCACCAGGGAAGCCCCCAAACAGTATTTTTAACAGTTATCTGTGAACGAATATTTGATGTCATCATACTCTCACCCTTAATGGAGATTTAATGGAAATATTTAATAGCATTTGTGAAGTATCATATCTCATGGTGTTCCTTCAATGCCTCCATGAGGTAAGTATTACTTAAAGCTTAGAGAAGATAAGTAATTGATCCAAGATGATGGAGCTAGAACTCATGTCCAGATCTTATAAGTCTAAATACAATATTATTTTCAGACTACACATTGATATATTCTTTTATCTCTAGGGAAGAGGAATTTTGATTCCAAAGAACTATTTCCTCTCTTTTTCCTCTTTTTAAAAATTTTCATCTTTGGTCTTTATTTTTTCAAATTCAAACATTACACCACAGAATTTTTTCCTCCAGCTGTACATTAATGTGCTCATCTGACTCTCAAACAAACATGTATTAAGGGCCAACCATGCTACTGGCACTGTGAAGGGACCAATAAACAGGACACCTGCCCCTACTCTCATTTTGTTAATTTTAGAAGAACATATTGAGACAAATATGCACTGTCACACGATATACCTACAAAAAGTTGGCTTGTAGTGATAAGGATGAATTAATTCAAGTAACACAGCTAGTTGTCCCTCCCAACAGGTAGGATCTGGGGAAGCCAAATTGAGTCAGTACATTAGGTTTGAACTTGCCTTGGTCACAGGATGTGACAACAGAGCTACCAGAATCTTAGGTGGAAATGTGAAACAGAGATGAGCGGACTATTTGATTGAGTCATGCTGTCATGTTAAAAGGGTATGGAGAGTCAACTAAACATATCTGAGCAAAAAAGATGAGGAAAAACTGATAGAACTGCAAGGAGAAAATAGTTGAAATATCACCACTATTATAATTGGAGACTTCAAACCTTTGTATCAGTAATGGACAGATCCAGCAGGCAGGAAATCAGTAAGGACATAGTTGAAATCAACTATCAGCATCATCAGTCAACTAGATCTAACTGACATCTATAGAATACACCATCCAGTAACAGCAGAACACACACTCTTCTGAAGCTCACATGGAACACTCACCAAGACAGACCACATTTTGAGCCATAAAACACACCTTAACAAATTTAAAAGAATAAAAATCATACAGTGTGTGTTCTCAGACCACAATGGAATTAAACTAGAAATCAACAACAGAAAGATAGCTGAAAAATCCCCAAATACTTAGAGATTATACAACACATTTTTTAAAAATCTCAAGAGAAATTTAAAAAAATATTTTAAAGTAAATGAAAATTAAAACACAACTAATCAATTTGTGGAATACAGTAAAAGAGTGCTTAGTGGGAAATGTATACCATTGAATGCATATTTTGAAAAAGAAGAAAGATCTAAAATCAATAATGGAAGCTCCCACCTTAGGAAACTATAAAAAGAGGAGTAAATTAAATCCAAAGTAAGCACAAGAAAAGAAATAATAAAAATTGGAGCAGAAATCAATGAAATTGAAAATAGGAAATCAATAGAGAAAATCAACAAAACCAAAGCTGGATCTTTGAAAAGATCAATAAAATTGATAAGTCTCTGGCCAGGCTAGCTAAGGGGAAAAAAAGAGAGAGGGAAGACACAATTTGCTAATATCATAAGTGAAAGAGGGAACGTCATTACAGATCCCATGAACATTAAAAGGATAATAAACTAATATTATGAACAACACTATGCCCATAAACTTGACAATCTAGATGAAACTGACCAATTCTTTGAAAGACACATCTGCCAAAACTCACACGAGAAGAAACAGACTATCTAAATAGGCCTGTATCTGTTAAAGAAACTGAACCAATAATCAATAACCTTCCAAAGCAGAAAGCACCAAGTCCATATAGGTTCACTAGTGAATTCTACCAAACACTTAAGGAAGAAATTATTCTCTAAAATCTCTTCCAGAAGATAGAAGTAGAGGGAATTATTCCTAACTCATTCTATGAGGCTAGCTAACTCCAATACCAAAACCAGACAAAGACACTATGAGAAAACTATAGGCCAATATCTCTCATGAACATAGATCCTCAACAAAATCCTCAACAAAATATCAGCAAATAAAATTCAACAATATACTAAAAAATATATACACTATAATCAGATAAGATTTATTCCAGGTGTGCAAGGCTGGTTCAACAGTCAAAAACCAATTAATGTAATCTATCACATCAACCAGCTAAAGAAAAGTCATATGACTATTTCAATAGATGTAGAAGTATTTGCCAGAATCCAACACCCATTCATGATAAAAACTGTCAGCAAACTAGAATGGAAGGGAACTTTCTGAGCTTGATAAAAATCATCTACAAAAACCTACAGCAAATGTTAGACTTAACATTAGAACTTTTCCTGCTAATATCAGAAGGCAGAGATGTCCTCCTCACCACTGCTTTTCAACATCACACTGGAAGTCCTAGCTAGTACAATAAGACAAGAAAAGGAAATAAAAGGTATACATATTGGGAAGGAATAAATAAAACTGTCTTTATTCACAGATAGCACTTGTCTATGTAGAAAATCTGAAAGAACTGTCAAAAAAAAAACCCTCTTGGAAGTAATAAGTCATTACAGCAAGGTTGCAAGATATGAGATTAATATACAAATGTCAATTACTTTCCTATATACTAGCAACAAACAATTGAAATTTGAAATAAAAAAAATACCATTTACATGAACACTCCCACAGAATGATATACTTAGCTATAAATATAACAAAATATGTACAAGATCTATATAAGGAAAACTACAAAACTCTGAAGAAAGGAATCAAAAAACAACTAAATACATGGAAAAATATTCCATGTTCATGGACAGGAAGACTCAATATTGTTAAGATGTCATTTCTTCCCAACTCTATCCACAGATTCAATATAATCCCTATCAAAATCCAGCAACTTATTTTGTGGATATCAACAAACTGATTCTAAGGTTTATAGGAAGAAGCAAAAGACCCAGAATACCCAACACAGTATTGAAGAACAAAGTCAGAGGACTACCATTACCCAACTTCAAGACTTACTGTAAAGCTACAGTAATCATGATAGTGTGGTATTGGTGAATAGACAAATAAACCAATGGAACAGAGTAGAGCTCCCCCAAAAAACTCCACAAAATACAGTCAACTGATTTTTGACAAAGGAGCAAAGGCAATTCAATGGAGAAAGGAGTCTTTTCAACTAATGGTGATGGACCAACTAGACTTCCACAAGCAAAATAAATGATCTAGACACAAACTTTACACCCTTCACAAAAATTAACTCAAAATGTATTGTACCTCTAAATGTGAAATGCAAAACTATAAAACACCTACAAGATAACTTAGGAGAAAATCTTTATGATCTTCGGTTTGGTGCCTTGTTAGATATAATACAAAAGGCATGATCCATGAAAGAAAGAATAAGCTAGACTTCTGTACAACTTCTGCTCTGTGAAAGGCACTGTCAAGAGAATGGAAAGACAAGGCACAGACTGGGAGAATATCACTGCAAAAAGACATACCTGATAAGACCCCATTATCCAAAGTATACAAAGAACTTTTAAAACTCAACAATAAGAAAATGAATAACCTGCTTTTTAAAATGGATATGAATAGATATCTCACCAAAGAAGATATACAGATAGCAAATAAGAAAATGAAAAGATGCTCAAAAGCATTCATCATTAGGGAACTGTAAATTAAAGCAACAATGAGATACTGCTATACATCTAACAGAATGGCTAAAATTCAAAACACTGAAAACACCAAAGGCTGACAAGGATATGGAGCAACAGAAACTCTCATTCACTGCTGATGGGAATGCAAAATGGTAGAGCCACTTCGGAGAACAATTTGAAGTTTCTTACAAAATTAAACATACTCTTACCATATGATCCAACAATCGCACTCCTTGGTATGACCCAAAGGAGTTGAAAACTTATATCCACACAAAAACCTACACATGGATATTTACAGCAGCTTTATTCAGAATTGCCAAAACCTGGAAGTAACCAAGATGTTCTTTAGTAGGTGAATGGATAAACCGTTGTATCCCATAAAATGGAGCGTATTTCAGAATTTGAAAGAAATGAGGTATCAAGTCATGATAAGACGTGGAGGAACCCTAAATGCATAATGCTAAGTGAAAGTGGCCAATCTGACAAGACTACATACTGTATGATTCCAACTATATGACATTCTGTAAAAGGCAAAACTATGGATACAGTAAAAAGATCAGTTGTTGCCAGGGGTAATCAGGGAGGTGAGAATAAACTGATTGAGCACAGGGGATCTTTAGGGCAGTGCACTATTCTGTATGATACTACAATGGTATATCCAGGTGTCTACACATTTGTGGAGACCCATAATGTACAATACCAAGAATGAACCCTAATGTAAACTATGGACTTCAGGCGATTATGATGTTTCAGTGTTGGTTCATGGATTGTAACAAATGTACCACTCTGGTGGGCACACTGATGATTGGGGAGGCTACATATGTGAGGGGAGAAGAGGTATATGGGAACTCTGTGTACCCTTTACCTAATTTTACTGTGCATCTAAAACTCTCTCTAAAAAAAAAGAGACTACTTAAAAAGAGAGAGGGAGATGAATAAAGTGATATAGGTCCTCGAGGATTCCCCCCTGACAACCAAGACACGGTCACAACTTCAGTATATAGTCCATCTCCCTCCTGGAGAGGCATAGGTTTGCGGAAAAGATGTCAACGACATTGACCAGACTCTTAAATTATATGACATGAAAAGAGACTCTCTGTATCAAAAAGAGCAGTAGATTTGGAGTCAAGAGACCTAGTCTACCACTGCATAACTCTGACCTTGATGAGTCACTGAGTTACAGTTTCCTTGTCCTTGTAAAGATTATTATGAGGATCAAGTGAGTTAGGATCTGTGAAAGTCCTCAAAAATACAAATAGCCATTCTTTTTTTTTTTAGTTTTTGAATTTTATTTTTTTATACAGCAGGTTCTTATTAGTCATCCATTTTATACACATCAGTGTATACATGTCAATCCCAATCGCCCAATTCATCACACCACCACCCCCATCCCCTGCTGTTTTCCCCCCTTGGTGTCCATATGTTTGTTCTCTACATCTGTGTCTCTATTTCTACCCTGCAAACTGGTTCATCAGTACCATTTTTCTAGGTTCCATATATATGTGTTAATACACGATATTTGTTTTTCTCCTTCTGACTTACTTCACTCTGTATGACAGTCTCTAGATCCATCCACATCTCAACAAATGACCCAATTTCGTTCTTTTTTATGGCTGAGCAATATTCCATTGTATATATGTACCACATCTTCTTTACCCATTCATCTGTCGATGGGCATTTAGCTTGCTTCCATGACCTGGCTATTGTAAATACTGCTGCAATGAACATTGGGGTGCATGTGTTTTTTTGAATTATGGATTTCTCTGGGTATAAGCCCAGTAGTGGGATTGCTGGATCAAATGGTAATTCTATTTTTAGTTTTTTAAGGAACCTCCATACTGTTTTCCATAGTGGCTGTATCAATTTACATTCCCACCAACAGTGCAAGAGGGCTCCCTTTTCTCCATACCCTCTCCAGCATTTGTTGCTTGTAGATTTTCTGATGATGCCCATTCTAACTGGTGTGAGGTGATACCTCATTGTAGTTTTGATTTGCATTTCTCTAATAATTAGTGATGTTGAGCAGCTTTTCATGTGCTTCTTGGCCATCTGTATGTCTTCTTTGGAGAAATGTCTATTTAGGTCTTCTGCCCATTTTTGGATTGGGTTGTTTGTCTTTTTAATATTGAGCTGCATGAGCTGTTTATATATTTTGGAGATTAATCCTTTGTCCATTGATTTGTTTGCAAATATTTTCTCCCATTCTGAGGGTTGTCTTTTCATCTTGTTTATGGCTTCCTTTGCTGTGCAAAAGCTTTGAAGTTTCATTAGGTCCCATTTATTTTCGTTTTTATTTCCATTACTCTAGGAGGTGGATCAGAAAAGATCTTGCTGTGATTTATGTCAAAGAGTGTTCTTCCTATGTTTTCCTCTAAGAGTTTTATAGTGTCTGGTCTTACATTTAGGTCTCGAATCCATTTTGAGTTTATTTTTGTATATGGTGCTAGGGAGTGCTCTAATTTCATCTTTCACATGTAGCTGTCCAGTTTTCCCAGTACCACTTATTGAAGAGACTGTCTTTTCTCCATTGTATATCCTTGCCTCCTTTGTCATAGATTAGTTGACCATAGGTGTGTGGGTTTACCTCTGGGCTTTCTATCTTGTTCCATTGATCTATGTTTCTGTTTTTGTGCCAGTACCATATTGTCTTGATTACTGTAGCTTTGTAGTATAGTCTGAAGTCAGGGAGTCTGATTCCTCCAGCTCCGTTTTTTTCCCTCAAGACTGCTTTGGCTATTCCGGGTCTATCCCTCAAGACTGCTTTGGCTATTCCGGGTCTTTTGTGTCTCCATACAAATTTTAAGAGTTTTTTGTTCTAGTTCCATAAAAAATGCCATTGGTAATTTGATACGGATTGCATTGAATCTGTAGATTGCTTTGGGTAGTATAGTCACTTTCACAATATTGATTCTTCCAATCCAAGAACATGGTATATCTCTCCATCTGTTGGTATCATCTTTAATTTCTTTCATCAGTGTCTTATAGTTTTCTGCATACATGTCTTTTGTCTCCCTAGGTAGGTTTATTCCTAGGTACTTTATTCTTTTTGTTGCAATGGTAAATGGGAGTGTTTCCTTAATTTCTCTTTCAGATATTTCATCATTAGTGTATAGGAATGCAAGAGATTTCTGTGCATTGATTTTGTATCCTGCAACTTTACCAAATTCATTGATTAGGTCTAGTAGTTTTCTGGTGGCATCTTTAGGATTCTCTATGTATAGTATCATGTCATCTGCAAACAGTGACAGTTTTGCTTCTTCTTTTCCAATTTGTATTCCTTTTATTTCTTATTCTTCTTTGATTGCCAAGCCTAGGACTTCCAAAACTATGTTGAATAATAGTGGTGAGAGTGGACATCCTTGTCTCGTTCCTGATCTCAGAGGAAATGCTTTGAGTTTTTCACCATTGAGAATGATGTTTGCTGTGGGTTTGTCATATATGGGCTTTAGGATGTTGAGGTAGGTTCCCTCTATGCCCACTTTCTGGAGAGTTTTTAGCATAAATGGGTGTTGAATTTTGTCAAAAGCTTTTTCTGCATCTATTGAGATGATCATATGGTTTTTATTCTTCAATTTGTTAATATGGTGTATCACATTGCTTGATTTGCATATATTGAAGCATCCTTGCATCCCTGGGATAAATCCCACTTGATCATGGTGTGTGATCCTTTTAATGTGTTGTTGGATTCTGTTTGCTAGTATTTTGTTGAGGATTTTTGCATCTATATTCATCAGTGATATTGGTCTGTAATTTTCTTTTTTTTTGTAGTGTCTTTGTCTGGTTTTGGTATCAGGGTGATGGTGGCCTAATAGAATGAGTTTGGGAGTGTTCCTTCCTCTGCAATTTTTTTGAAGAGTTTTAGAAGGATGGGTGTTAGCTCTTCTCTAAATGTTTGATAGAATTCACCTGTGAAGCCATTTGGTCCTGGACTTTTGTTTGTTGGAAGATTTTTAATCACAGTTTCAATTTCATTACTTGTGATTGGTCTGTTCATATTTTCTGTTTCTTCCTGGTTCAGTCTTGGAAGGTTATACCTTTCTAAGAACGTGTCCATTTCTTCCAGGTTGTCCATTTTATTGGCATAGAGTTGCTTGTAGTAGTCTCTTTAGGATGCTTTGTATTTCTGCGTTGTCCATTGTAACTTCTCCTTTTTCATTTCTAATTTTATTGATTTGAGTCCTCTCCCTCTTTTTCTTGAAGAGTCTGGCTAATGGTTTATCAATTTTGTTTATCTTCTCAAAGAACCATCATTTAGTTTTATTGATCTTTGCTATTGTTTTCTTGGTTTTTCTATTTCATTTATTTCTGCTCTGATATTTATGATTTCTTTCCTTCTGCTAACTTTGGGTTTTGTTTGTTCTCCTTTCTCTAGTTCCTTTAGGTGTAAGGTTAGATTGTTTATTTGAGATTTTTCTTGTTTCTTGAGGTAGGCTTGTATATTCTACTCCGCCATCTTGGTTCAGGCTCCTGTACCCAAATGGTCAATCTTATGGAAGATTGAAACCACAGACAGATACAGTGCAAACCTGGCTCAAACAACCCAAGTCCGCCAGGAAAAGAGGCTTAAATGCCCAGGTTGCAGGACAGGATATTGGGAGCAAGAGTCAACTAGCTCTGATGAGTGAGTACTTATGGAGAAGTTGGAAATGGAAGAAGTCAATAGTGACCTCAGGGTTTCTACTGGCAGTCCAGGAGAAAAAAACATGCAGTGTCCCTCAGACACAGGACAAGTTAGGAGCAGTTTTTCAGGGAAAATGGTGAGTTAGCCTCCAAGTGGAAACATCCACTGAATAATTCAAAATGTTCAATAGCGACTCAGAAGAGAGACTGAGGCCATAGATACAGAGTCAGATGCCAACTGCTTCAAGCTGACGGGTGAAGACACAAGCCCCAGTGAGCTCTGGAGGCAGAGCACAGGGAGGACAGCAGAGGCCTGGGAATGAACATCTCGATGGCTGACTCTGCCCAAATGGCTCCGCAGTGTCCAAGAGAGGTTGTGGGTTGTAAATTGAAGTCACCAGACATCCATCCTCCAAGCACTGCCCTTGAAATCCTCCTCCTCCAATTCAAACCTGAGGTAACTAATCAAACGAGACAAAAACTTCCAGAGATTTGTTCTTTTACTGCACTAACCATCTCTCTTCTCCAGGCTGTTCTCCAAAGTCTTCACTGAATACTTTAATAAGCTTTTACTAGCTGTCACCTCCATATGTATCTGTCAAGGAAAGTCTTCCTGTGTGTGGTATCTAGCAAGCTGGACGCTTTAGCAGGTATTGAAATAGGGCCTGAGGACATGACAACTTGTGATAACTGCTCCGGAACTCTTACAGGCAAACATCCCAAGGCTTTTTTTAGGTATTTTTCTTTTTAAGTCCTGGACCACTGACCTCATTAGCTCCAAGGCTCTCAGCACTGTGGGAGCACCATTCCTTTCCTTCCATTGTCAGAGCCAAAAATAGCCCTGTCCTCTCTGGTCCAATTGTGTCTTAGGTTTCCTGTCATGGCTACATTCATAATCCTTCACATTTCAAGGACAATGGAGATCCAAAATTTGACCACTCAGAGAGAAGTTTGGATTTTCTTTTATTACTGATTCTTGTTCCCTTGTAACTCTGATAATTTACAGTCATTATTTGAGCTAACACGGCTTTTGGGTTTGGTTTGGTTTGTTGGGCCCTTGGCCTGAGCAAACGAACCGAGCAGTGCATTTCATCCATGTGCTTCATCCCCCTGCAGTCAAGCTCACATCTCAATGCCAGCTGTCCTTTGCCTCCTGAGAGAAGATGGGCACAAGACAGGGAGACTCAGAGGGATGGGAATCAAGCACCCCTGGAACACAACAAGGCATCAACATGGGAGCCTTAGTTCAATGTAGGTCCAAGTGTACGAACTTGGGAAATGTGCTTGTCCACAGAAATAAATACCAGTTCCCCAGCGACACCCCTACACTTCCTGTCAACTAAAAAGAGTCCCCAAAAGAGGCCAAAAAGCATCGTGTAAAATATTATCTTTATTTTAAGTGATTCAGAGCCTTTTTTCACTTTTCAAACATCGGCTCATTATCCCAGCACATTTAATAATTTCCTGCGTGTAGAGTTGTACTAGGCATTTTACAAAGCTAATTAAACAGACACAGTGCCTAACCTCTAGGCGTTTATAATTTAAGGAAGATGATGCCAGTGGAGATGGAGGAACTAATTCAGGACATAAAGAGAACTGAACGAGGCCCACGCAACCGTGTAGATGAACTACAAAAGTTAATGTGTTATTGGGTGTCTCCCGGCAGTGATAGGACTATTCCAGCTTGCCTGGGGATTCCAAAAGTTTCTAAACTAAGTTACTAAAGTTCCTTAAGACTATTATTTCTCTTTTCAATCCTGTATACTCACTAGCTAAGCCAACAAAAGTGGATAACAGACAATACATTCCTGTCCTTCCGTTTTGTAGCGTGAGCTCCCCAGAAGTAGACGGACACCTTTGAAGACAGGCCCCGCCCCTTCCTTAACACAGGCCTATTTCTTTGCTGACTCAGCTTTAGTCTGTTCTGATGATTCCAACCTGGGATCCTTTCTGTCTTCTCTAGACCTTCTTCCCACAATCATCTGCCCGCCCAATGAGGACAAGGCCCAGCTTTTTCCATCTCATTCCCAATCATGCACCTATTTCAGACAGGTAATTAATAACTGGGCACAGTAAGTAAGGTCAATGAAAGGGCTGGGGTCACCAATTCACATCAGGGGTCCCCAAACCCCCAGAGAACCAAGAATTGTATTTGGACAGAGCAGGTTTGAATAACTTTGCAAAGTAGGTTAAGAAAAAGAATGCATTAGATGCAGAGCCTGACCAAGAGTTTAAGAGCCCAGGGTAAAATTCTTGTTACTGCTTTGTATGAAAGCAGAGTTACATTTTCTATGAACAGTGGTCAGTTCTATCGTGAAGGCGTTGGTCCCTTTAAAGTGGCAGAGGGCAGTGTCTGAACCTGTTGCTAGGAGTAAGCCAGCAGGGCCAGGCAAAGACTACATGGGCTCTACATGGGACCAAAGCGCCAGGTGGCCCGTGTGGTCACTGGTCCACAGTCAGCCCTGACTGGCACTGATACACGCATAGTAGAGTCTGCGCATCCCTTCAGATCCAGCGCTCTACTGCTTCTGTGCCTCTGTGGGCAACGGGCATCTTTGGCGGGGCTGGGAACCCCTCATCAGGGTTCAGCCCTCAGTCCTGCCCTCTGAGCCATGCCACCCCCTCAGGCACTGCCACAGAGCAGAACGCAAGTCCCTGCTCTTTCTAGGACCTCTGCCCAGAATCCACGAACTCTCTTCTATCCTCTTTTTTGCATCTTCTCAAAGACCCAATCCTCTCTAACCTGTAGACCTCCAAAACGCCTTGTGAATCTCTTCAATGGGTTTCAGCTTCCCCAAAATCCAGAAGGTGTGTGGCTTGCAGGAAACTTTGGCTTTTGGCTCAGAAACTAAACCATCCCTGAGATAAGAAGGCCCAAAAGCTCTGGCTACTTGCTTAAAATAGGGAAAGGGAAAAAATATAGGAAGAAGAAGTATGTTGCCCAGGAGGTATGACTGGTGTCGTGCAGACACAAAGAGCAGGGGTCTACCTCTGCAGAAGGCCTAGAGATGGGGCAGAAAAATGATTTTAAGATGAGTCTTCAGGTACATAAAATTTACATTTGATCTTCAAGAATATATACTTTGCGGGCTTCCCTGGTGGCGCAGTGGTTGAGAATCTGCCTGCCAATGCAGGGGACACGGGTTCGAGCCCTGGTCTGGGAAGATCCCACATGCCGCGGAGCAACTGGGCCCGTGAGCCACAACTACTGAGCCTGAGCGTCTGGAGCCTCTGCTCCGCAACAAGAGAGGCCGCAATAGTGAGAGGCCCGCGCACCGCGATGAAGAGTGGCCCCCACTCGCTGCAACTGGAGAAAGCCCTCACACAGAAACGAAGACCCGACACAGCCAAAAATAAACATAATAAATAAATAATAAATAAAAAAATTAAAAAAAAAAAGAATATATACTTTGCAAATTAGGGAAAACCTGCATAAATTTTTTTTCTGATGTATAAATTTCACTGAAGGTGGTCCACAAATGTAGCAGAAACCACATTTTTTTTTCACTATGTGGCAGATTTCCTAGTGATGACAATAACAGTGACAATTAAAATGAAAACACAGAATGTCATGAACTCCTAAAAATTTTCTGACATCCAAGTATATATATTTGTTAGGTTTGCCTGGAGGGACTGTGGAGATCAAGTTAGTCCTTATTTTCCACTCGCCTTACTCCTCATGCCTAATTGGAACATGCATGGAGACTGACATGAGTTTGAGTGATTGAGTGAAATCAGACATATTGAACTTCCCAGGTCTAGTAATTAATACCTTGTCATATAGGAAGACAGTGGTGCACTCAAGGGGAAAAGCCTAGGAGTAATTATACAGTGGCCAGGTTAGGGCTTAGTAAGTGACACTGACTTATTGGCCCTGAGCTTCTGACATTGCCTGTCAAGATTGATTTATAACAGAAATGACTCATCTGCACTTCTCAGCCTCAGATCAAGTGTGTGTCCTTCGCTCAGGGAAGTCTAACTTTCTTTAGCAGACGGATGGAGTCAAAGTCTAAGTAACCTGATGATAAATCACATGGAAGCCATTGCCTGTTACCTGATTCTCAGATAACCCATTCCACGTTCTATGCTGTCATTTGACTAGTCCCTACGCCTTTACAGAGGATCAATACAAAGACCGCCCTGAACTAAATTACAATATTTCTTGGAGGCAGCATGGGGGGAACAGCGTTATTCGTAAAACAGAACACTGGAAAGAAGGAAAAAGAGGAGGAAGGAAGGAAGAAGGAAACACACATTGAGCATCTTTAAGATACAGCTAGGCTCTTTCTCTTATAGTTATGTATGTTTTTACAAGTCTGCATGATGCAATCAAAGGGCCAGGCCACCAAGTATAATCTGCCATGGACAGAATTACCCAGACTGAGAGTACCCAAAGCTTGGACAAAAAGGGATGATTTCAAACATCTGGGAGTCTGTGGAGACCCCGTGCCACTGGTAAACAAGAAATTGAAATCCAGTAAATGCTGCAAAGTTGGAAAACAACAAAATTTGTGTGGCCAATCTATGCATCCTTGTTCTACTATGTCCCAGCTGGCAGATCTAAGATCAGGTCTTAACATCTCTTAGCCTCTGTTGCCTCATCTCAAAAACAGAGAATTAAATGGCACAATGTGAACATCAAAAAGACAAATAACCCAATTAAAAATGGGCAAAGGATTTGAATACACGTTTCTCCAAAGGAGAATACAAAGGAGTATCCGAACGAGATACACAAATGGCCAATAAGCACATGGAAAGATGCTCAACAATATTAACCATCAGGGAAATGCAAAGCAAAATCACAATGAGATGCCACTTGACACCCACTAAGATGACTATATAAAAAAAGAGGGAGACAGAAATGGGAAGCCCCATCCAATGCTGGTGAGAATGTAAAATGGTGCAGCCACTGTGGAAAACAGTCTGCCAGTTCCTCAAAGGGGTAAAAAGAGTTACCATAAAACCCAGCATCCCACTCCTAGACATATAACCAAGAGAAATAAAAATATATGTCCACACAAACATAAGTACATGAATATTCATAGCAGCATTATTCATACTTGTTAAGACGTGGAAATAACCCAAATGTCCATCAATTGATGAATGGATGAAACAAAAAAAGTAGTATATCCTTACAATAAAATAGTATTAAGCAATAAAAAATAATAAATCAATGAATAAATGGCATAGTGTGTGTATAAAGTCCCTACTAGAGTGCTTGATAGATATTGGTTGCTCAATAAAAATGTTGCTTCTCCTCACCACCATCACTAGGATGAAGGGACTCAGCAGAAGCAGGTTGGGAGAACAAGAGAGAGTCCACACTTGGAAGCCAAGAGCTACAGTCTGAAACTCACCCAACTAGGAAGTTCAGTGGTTTAAAAACTAAAACACATTTTTCATTATATTTTCTAGGGCCAAAGAGATTTCTACCTTATGTAAAATTAAGACTAATTTCATTTTTCAAAAATTTAATTACACATTCTAAACCTTCATAAACTCCATTAAACCAGTGTTTAGAATACATATTGGGTTGTCATACTTCATTTCCTGGTATTTTAAGTGTTACTCATGACTTGATTTTACTCTATTTTCTGCATAGCACTCCATTTTTATTTTTTTTGAAAGGGGAAAATAAGTCAGTAGTTTATATAACAAAGTCGAGCTTATAGAAAACAGCTCAGTCTTCAAATACAGGATGAGACTTAATTCAATTTTGGCCAGGTAGCATACAGTTGCTTCCCAGAACAAAATGCAGAAATGATGGAATAAAACCCTATCACTGACATGAATTTCTGAAATAGTGTCTTGAGTTAGTCAAGATCTCAGAAGCACTCCTCAGTTAAAACAGTGATTTCCATGGCCATGGAGTTACTGAGTTTCAGAATATCTGTACAGCCTAAAGGATAGGAAGTAGCCATCAAAACCAAAGAACCTACACAGGTTAGGGCACCGAAGATAATTACCAAACAGTAGAGGCAATAAATCTCCTCTCAATTCTGTATCTGGTCTCAAAAGCCTAAAATGGGGGTGGGAGAAATCTTGGGTCTGCTAGGATTCCTTTACTGTTTGCATGAAAACCTAATTAAAAAAAATCTCCAGCCCGTCCGTACCTTCTCAGGGGCCTCCGTGTCTCCAAGAGCCTGGACATTTGGGGTGGGGTTGATGAGAGGAGAACAGGAAGAATGCAGGAGGGCTACTCTGAGGTCGTAGATGCCTTAGAAGTGGAGACTTTGGAATAAAACTCTTCCGAAGAGGATGTTAAGTAATTGTTAGTCCAATGTTTCTGAACAGAATCTAAAGCACCAGGGATTTAGTGTTGGTGTAGGATTTTCTAGGTAAGATAGAAGGAGATACCCCCAGATAGACCACTGGGCTTACACTCAGCCAGGTCACTGTCACCACAGGCACTGTCCTCCTGGGTGCCACCATCATGTGAGCAGAAAGTATAACCCCAGGGGCGCAGTGTGAACACCTGGGGGCTACGCCCTTCAGATCCCTCAGCTGCAGGTGACGAGAAACCTGGCCTTGGAGGCCAGGAGGGCAGTGACATTTGATAACGGTCCCCAAGGTAAGAACAGAGACACACATCTGCCAGAAGTACAGAATTAAGTTTCCCCGGCCCTAATAGTGAGGAGAGAGGTGTTTTAGGGGTGACCTAATTTTAGTATCTCACTTAATTCTCTCCCAGAAATGTCCTTCTTTGCTCACACCATGGGATCCCCCCACATGAAATACACACTGGCAAAGAAATCAGGGGCTCTGGATTCTCTCCTTGGTTCTCTCTCTACACTTTTCTATATACTTTTACAAAGTCATTTAAGCTGTGGCTTAGTTTCCATATCTGCCATCAGTGTACATCAGTTCATTGACATTCATGACCAAAAGACATCTGACCTAGAAATAAGGTACTAAAATTAGCTCTCAAATTCTACTTTGGGTCCTTAACCAGTTTATCTAAAATGACCTCATTAATAAAAAAACAACATAGTATTATGCTGTTCTATAACATACTGTAAAATACATATATGGTGTGAACATCACGTGTATATTACCCAGTGAAAGCTCAGCCTAGATATCAAATCAAGAATGCAAAGACCAGGGTGGTCTTCTGGTGTTCTATTCAGGAAATCTGTTACCAAAAGCAGCTACCACTTTTAATGGTCTTTAAGGACAGCACCTAACTAAATAGTTCTGTGTTTGGCCATCGGTTTAGGAGGATTTTCAGTTGCCCGATACGGTCTATAAAGGGACAGAATTGTGATGGTGGAATATGGTTGTGTTTGTCTCAAGTAAACTGCATGCACGATGGTGGTCAGAATATGCTAAAGGACAGAGAGCTGGGACTTGATTGGGCTTATACAGCTGGTTGTATGTTCTATTTTGTGCTGGCTCTCTAATTAATATCTATTTCATAAATATCTCTATTATGGCAGAATTTGATCCGAGACCTGCGTCTTTTATGAGCTGTACCAAGGCTGGGGGGGATTATTTACCTTCATCAACTTCAGACTTTTCCAGTGTCTGTCACGATCGACCAAAAAGAACTGAAAAATTTTTGTGTGACCAATTCGCTTATAATATACAGCTAGTAAGAATATTACAAGATTATTAGAAAAGACTTCATTTTCATCAAGGAAGCCTTGAATTTTATTTGATAACCCAATGTCTATAAATTCTCTGTATCAGAATAAGAATTCAAATAAGAACTCTTAGGTGTCATTCAGGGGTATGATGCTTCTTCTCCCCCTTACCTCCTTTATACTTTCGAAGGAAGAGATTCAACAAATATTTATCAGACAATTACTAAGTGCAGGGTTCTATGCTGGGCACTACCAAGGGTACCATGACATGTACCTTGTGATTTGTGAGCATAAGTAACTTCCGTGAAATTGTGGGTAAGACGGAAGTAAGACGGGGCTGTGAGTCAGGAGACCCAGGCTCTAGTCCCAACGAGCCCACCAGCACTTCCTTGGGCAAGCCCACCTACTTCTCTGAACTTCACCTTTCCATCTGACAGCAAAGGGGAGGGACTATGTGGCCTCTCTAGTTTCTTGCCTTGTAACTTCTTTAATTCTATGATCAAGGTCCATGAACTTATTACTACGCTGCACCAGGCACTTTACCAGTTCTTAGGATTACAAAGGTTTGGGATTACAAAGATGAAGAAGATATGGTCCCTCCCCTACACAGCACATATAATAGTAGGAAAAACAAAGGGAATTCATCATGATAATAGTATTATCCTTGTTTACACAATATTATTGTTATCACCCCCATTTTCATTGAGAAATATCCAAAGAACTTAAACCAACATTGCTGCTTTTCCAGAAACAATCGGTGAGTGCTATAAATAGGAAGATCATCGAAGGCTATAGGAGAGACAAAAACCATCATAGTTGGTTCAAGTAATTTTGACTCAGGCTATAAGGCTGGACTTTGATGTCACTCACTTCTTATCAAGTATTGTTTAAGGAACATAAAAAGGCTTTGCCTAAAAACCCAAGCCCTGATATTTCTCCTGAAATTCCTACCATTAGGGTCACTTTTAGGCAACATATCCATAATTTTACCTGAAAGGGATACTGCACTGAGTCATTAGGAGCCTTTATTGACAACAACATGGATAAGCTTATCAAACATACAAGATAGGTAAGTTTTATCAACCTGGGAAAAGGATAAATAAACCTCTTTTCGGCTCTTCTCCTTCCAACTACCTCCATCAGGATGTCCCACCAGAACCTTCAGGTCAATATTTTAAAATCTAAGTTACCCCTCCCACCAGATCCTACTTTCTATCCCAACCGCTCCAAACCAACCTTCTCTACCTGATGTCTCTCTATTAATGTCGCCATTTTTTTCCTTAGTCACATTAACTCAGAACCTTAAAACCAACTTTGATCCCTTCTTTTTAGTCCTTACTGCTCAAACCTTGTGGATGCACTGTTTGCCATGTTTCTCTTTTGAAAATTGTGGTAAAATACATGTCACATAAAATTTACCACCTTAACCATTTTCAAGCATACAGTTCAGTAGTGTTAAGCACATGCACACTTTTTTTTGCAATCAACCTCCATAACTCTTCTCATCCTGGAAGACTGAAACTCTAAACCCTTTAAACAACTCTCCATTTTCCCTCTCCCTCAGCCCTGGCTGTCACCGTTCTACCTTCTGTCTCTATGGTTTTGACTACTCTCTACGTCAGTCATATAACTTCAGTCACGCAATGTGTGTCTTTCTTGTGATTAGCTTGTTTCACTTAGCATAATGGTCTCAAGGTTTACCCATGTTGAAGCATGTCTAAGAATTTCCTTCCTTTTTAAAGCTGAAAAAATGTTCCATTGCACATATAAACCACATTTGTTTATCCCTTCATCCAACAACGGACACCTGAGTCGCTTCCACGCTTTGTGTATTGTGAATAGTGCTGCTATGAACAGGGGTGTACAAATATCTCTTCAAGACCTCGCTTTCAATTCTTTTGGGTATATACCCAGAAGTGGTATTGCTGAATTGTATGGTAAGTCTAGCTTTAATTTTTTAAGGCGCCACCATACTGTTTTCCATAGTTGGCCGTGTCTCTTGCCTCTGCAGCCCCACTATCACCATCCTCATTCAACCTCACCATCTGTCCCTGCACAATAGCAGAAGCCTCCAAACTCTTCTCCTGTTCGCATCCATTGAGCATACTACTGCCAGACTCATTTTCCTTTAAGTGCAGTTCTGATGTCATTTCTCTGCTAAAACAATAACAACTACAAAACTTCAGTGGCCCTATTACCTGCCAATTGAAGCACTCTTTGATCAGATTTTCAAGGGCAGTCAAAATATGGCCTCACCATGCTCCTCGAGGCCATGCTTCAGCATGTCCTTTCCTCTTTCATTGCCCATGTTCTCTGCCTTCCTGTCAACATTTGCTCCACCTGCTGAAACATCCTCACCCCTTAGAAATGATTTTACTTGGCACTTGCACTAAATAGTTAAAATGCCTCTACCAAATCTGAGTGCCTATCCAGCCTAGGATTCATCTACGTAGCTCCCGTGTATCCATGTACCAGAAACACTACATTCCACATTTCATATGCAGTGTCTTCTCCACCACACTGAAAACCTTAAGGACAGGAAAGGGGTCTATTTTATTTGCTGCAAAACCCCCAGGGCTCTACAATGTTGGGCATTTGATAAACAGAAGAACTGATGGCTGTTTCCTAAATATGAACTTTTCTCTCTCTTTTGAAATTTCAACACTTTTAGAACTGAATCAGGTTTATCAATGAGCCCTCTGAAGATGCTCTGAGGGCTCTTTATTTAGGGCCTAAATTAACCAGTTTGACTCTCTGTATTGATCAGACCAAAGAGGTAATAGCTAAATAACTGCTTCCCTTGAGCAATATAGAATCAGTCATCACTGGATTTCATATTGGACTTTTTGCAATTAGTTCATTTTCCCTTAATGATGGTCATTGTCTTCCAAATGCTCTATGCTCAGAAACAAATTATGATTATCTAATATTCCCTGAGACTCATGGAAATAGATTTGAGGAATATTATTCAGTAGGCAGAGTATTATTAACTCAGTGAGAAGTTTATAAGTTATCTCCTTTTTAATTGGTTTGCTTTATTATTCTTTTCCTGCTCTATTGGACAGAATACAATAAAAAGAATCACGACTTTTGCCAAGGAAAGACAACATAAAAATAAGTTAAAACAGGAGGCAACACGACACGCATGGTACAATTTTAAACTAAAATTATAATACATAATAAAACTCAAAATGAGTTGCAGCTGGGGTTTTAAAACTTCCCTGTATCATTGGAGAGAAAATTGACTGATAAACAATCTCCCCCATACTAACAAATCAGTGTACATATGCAAATAAAATTAATCCACTCTATAAAAAGCTGAAACGAAATCCATAAAACGTGTAGGACGTTTTTTTTTTCCAGAACGACTGGAGGAGAGAATCAGAGGAGGGCAAGTCCCGTTGAGTTTGGGGGACGGAGGACCAGAAGAGGAGGATGAGATCAGCAAGCTAGGGAGAGGAAGGAGAGGCAAAGACAGCAAGTGGGACCCAAGGTGAGCAACCCGAAGGCCTGCCGGAGACTGAACGGAAGATGAGAACGAAGAAGGTAGTTGAGAGAACACAGTGAGGAGAGAGGTTCCTGCTAGTGAGTCACACCATGTAGCTCTTTGGTCTGGGAATTCTACATTTCTCTGACGGCGCCTGACACATCTTACCAGGCCAGAGGCAGCATCTTAAAGGAGCCCGAACCAGGCTGTACAGACCTGTCTTTTACCTCCTACTTGATTGTAAGCTCCTCGAAGCCAGAATCTGTCCTTGACTCGTGTTTGTACACAGCACAAATATGCAAGCATTTGCACACCATAAAGTGCTTGGTGCATGTTTAAGACATCAATATGTGAAGTACCACAATATCCCAGAGCCCACCTTGAATTATTAATTCAGATTAGTCTGTGATCGGTAACCTAGGTCTTCATATACTCCAACTTGCCTGGGATAGTTCTAGTTAACACCTGCTGTCCCCGCAGAGCTCTCCCTTTCACTCTCAAAAGTGTCCATGTTTGGAAGATAAACTTTATGGTAATTCTAGTTATAACATAGCCTGAAAGTTGATTTCTAGAATTCCCTGTCAACTTGTTTACTGGCCACTGTCTCTTTCCGATCAAAACAGAAAATAGACTATGCAAATTAACATTGCAAATACTGGGACTCTGGATTACAGGCAAACGAATTTAGTTATCGTTATTCTGACATTAGCAATGTTTTCTAGAGAAATAGTTTTCTAAACTCAATGGATATGTATCGCTACCTAGTGATTTCTGTTATCAATTTTTTCCGGTGTGAACGTATAGCAGAAAGGTTACTACCTTCAACCTTTTGGGATATCAGTATAACACACTGTTAACTACGGAGCCTCAGCCATACTGAAAATTAGCGACCTTCGTGTGTGTGTGTACACATATTTACTTGTGGAAATAGAAACATATATATATATTTTTAATCAGTCTTCAATTTTATACACATCACTGTATACATGTCAATCCCAATCGTCCAATTCAGCACACCCCATCCCCACCCCACCGCAGTTTCCCCCCGCTTGGTGTCCGTACGTTTGTTCTCTACATCTCTGTCTCAACTTCTGCCCTGCAACCTGGTTCATCTGTACCATTTTTCTAGGTTCCACATACATGCGTTAATATACAATATTTGTTTTTCTCTTTCTGACTTACTTCACTCTGTAGGACAGTCTCTAGATCCATCCACTTCTCAACAGATGACTCAATTTCGTTCCTTTTTATGGCTGAGTAATATTCCATTGTATATATGTACCACTTCTTCTTTATCCATTCGTCTGTTGATGGGCATTTAGCTTGCTTCCATGACCTGGCTATTGTAAATAGTGCTGCAGTGAACATTGGGGTGCATGTGTCTTTTTGAATTACGGTTTTCTCTGGGTATATGCCCAGTAGTGGGATTGCTGGGTCATATGGTAATTCTATTTTTAGTTTTTTAAGGAACCTCCATATTGTTCTCCATAGTGGCTGTATCAATTTACATTCCCACCAACAGTGCAAGAGGGTTCCCTTTTCTCCACACCCTCTCCAGCATTTGTTGTTTGTAGATTTTCTGATGATGCCCATTCTAACTGGTGTGAGGTGATACCTCATTGTACTTTTGATTTGCATTTCTCTAATAATTAGTGATGTTGAGCATCTTTTCATGTGCTTCGTGGCTGTCTGTATGTCTTCTTTGGAGAAATGTCTATTTAGGTCTTCTACCCATTTTTGGATTGGGTTGTTTGTTTCTTTAATATTGAGCTGAATGAGCTGTTTATATATTTTGGAGATTAATCCTTTTTCCCTTGATTCGTTTGCAAATATTTTCTCCCATTCTGAGGGTTATCTTTATGTCTTGTTTATGGTTTCCTTTGCTGTACAAAAGCTTTGAAGTTTCATTAGGCCCCATTTGTTTATTTTTATTTTTATTTCCATTACTCTAGGAGGTGGATCAAAAAAGATCTTGCTGTGATTTATGTCAAAGAGAGTTCTTCCTATGTTTTACCTCTAAGAGTTTTATAGTGTCCAGTCTTACATTTAGGTCTCGAATCCATTTTGAGCTTATTTTTGTGTATGGTGTTAGGGAGTGTTCTAATTTCATTCTTTTACATGCAGCTGTCCAGTTTTCCCAGCACCACTTATTGAAGAGACTGTCTTTTCTCCATTGTATATCCTTGCCTCCTTTGTCATAGATTAGTTGACCATAGGTGCATGGGTTTATCTCTGGGCTTTCTATCTTGTTCCATTGATCTATGCTTCTGTTTTTGTGCCAGTACCATATTGTCTTGATTACTGTAGCTTTGTAGTATAGTCTGAAGTCAGGGAGTCTGATTCCTCCAGCTCCGTTTTTTTCCCTCAAGACTGCTTTGGCTATTCGGGGTCTTTTGTGTCTCCATACACATTTTAAGATGATTTGTTCTAGTTCCGTAAAAAATGCCATTGGCAATTTGATAGGGATTGCTTTGAATCTGTAGATTACTTTGGGTAGTATAGTCATTTTCACAATATTGATTCTTCCAATCCAAGAACATGGTATATCTCCCCATCTGTTGGTATCATCTTTAATTTCTTTCATCAGTGTCTTATAGTTTTCTGCATACAGGTATTTTGTCTCCTTAGGTAGGTTTATTCCTAGGTATTTTATTCTTTTTGTTGCAATGGTAAATGGGAGTGTTTCCATAATTTCTCTTTCAGATTTTTCATCATTAGTGTGTAGGAATGCAAGAGATTTCCATGCATTAATTTTGTATCCTGCAACTTTACCAAATTCATTAATTAGCTCTAGCAGTTTTCAGGTGGCAGTTTTAGGATTCTCTATGTATAGTATCATGTCATCTGCAAACAGTGACAGTTTTACTTCTTCTTTTCCAATTTGTATTCCTTTTATTTCTTTTTCTTCTCTGATTGCCGTGGCTAGGACTTCCAAAACTATGTTGAATAATAGTGGTGAGAGTGGACATACTTGTCTTGTTCTTGATCTTAGAGGAAATGCTTTGAGTTTTTCACCATTGAGAATGATGTTTGCTGTGGGTTTGTCATATATGGCCTTTATTATGTTGAGGTAGCTTCCCTCTATGCCCACTTTCTGGAGAGTTTTTATCATAAATGGGTGTTGAATTTTGTCAAAAGCTTTTTCTGCATCTATTGAGATGATCATATGGTTTTTCTTCTTCAATTTGTTAATATGGTGTATCACATTGATTGATTTGCGTATATTGAAGAATCCTTGCATCCCTGGGATAAATCCCACTTGATCATGGTGTATGATCCTTTTAATGTGTTGTTGGATTCTGTTTGCTAGTATTCTGTTGAGGATTTTTGCATCTATATTCATCAGTGATATTGGTCTGTAATTTTCTTTTTTTGTAGTGTCTTTGTCTCGTTTTGGTATCAGGGTGATGGTGGCCTTATAGAATGAGTTTGGGAGTGTTCCTCCCTCTGCAATTTTTTTGAACAGTTTGAGAAGGATGGGTGTTAGCTCTTCTCTAAATGTTTGATAGAATTCACCTGTGAAGCCATCTGGTCCTGGACTTTTGTTTGTTGGAAGATTTTTAATCACAGTAGAAACATATTTTGATGCTCCCAGAAACTTGAGACTTTGCATCATGGTTGTTTTACTTGGCAATGACTCCATTGTCAGATTTTTTTAAAAAGTATGGAAGTTCCTCAAAAAATAAAAAACCTACTTACCATATGACCCTGCAATTCCACTCCTGGGCATATATCTGGAGAAAACTATAAATCGAAAAGATACATGCACTCCAATGTTCACTGCAGCACTATTTACAATAGCCAAGACATGGAAGCAATCTAAATGTCTATCAACAGATAGATGGATAAAGAAGATGTGGTATATATATACACAATGGAATGTTAGTCAGCCATTAAAAAGAATGAAATAATGCCATTTGCAGCAACATGGATGGACCTAGAAATTATCATACTAAGTGAAGTAAGCCAGACAGAGAAGACAAATATCATATGATAATGCTTAAATGTGGAATATAAAAAATATATATAAATGAACTTATTTACAAAACAAAAAGAGACTCACAGACTTAGAAAACAAATTTATGGTTACCAAAGGGGAAGGTAGGGGGAGGGATAAATTAGGAGTTTGGGATTAACATGTACACACTACTATATATAAAATAATCAACAAGGACCTTCTATATAGCACAGGGAACTATACTCAATATTTTATAATAACCTATAAGGGAAAAGAATCTGAAAAAGAATATATATGTGTGTGTGTGTGTGCGTATGTGTATATACATAACAACTGAATCACTGTACTGTACACCTGAAACTAGCACGGCATTATAAATCAACTATACGTCAATTAAAAAGATAAATAAGGGGTAGTTTTTGTCATTTTAAAACATTTTTTAAAATTGCCTTTAAAAATACCCTCTTCAGGGCTGCTGCAAGCACATGCCATGTGATTTGTAAGAATGAGAAAAAAAAATCACCTCTCTGGATGGATCAAGTGGAAAAAGGACGCTCCTTCCCCCAGCTGCATGGGGGGCTGAATCAGGCTGGATTTCACAGCTAGCTCACCCCTGCGAAGAGAGTGGTGGTCCTGACTGTAAAACTAATTTCTCCCACTTTACAAAATAGATGCAGCCACATAAAGGTTGCCTGTGAAGTAAATCTCTGTATCTTACATCCAATTTTTTTTCATTAAAACATTTTAAAGGTGTCCACCTGAAGGAAAAAAAAGAGCCAGCTTCATAACGTGTGTATGTGTGCAGAGGTGACTGGGGGATTCCACTTCACAAGGCAGGAAAGCCATCGAAATCTCCAAGTTTAAAGAAATGTAACAAACATTTGGTAAGATCTGACATCTACAATTCAAATGAGCAAAAACACCTATGAATTAAAAATAGCTAGTGTGCTTTGATTTTCAGGATTTTCTGCCAAAGACCAAAAGATTAAGAGAATAGACCAAACTGAGCTTAAAAGTTTCTGGTTTTTAATTAAACCTCTAAAATACTAGAAAATGCAAACATGCTGGTCCCTTCTATGAATCTCAGATCCATCTTCTCAGCAGCTGTTAAAGGAAGGCTGTTAAAATCACCATCATCAGTCAGAAAGAGAAAAACAAATACAGTATGCTAACACATATATACGGAATCTAAGGAAAAAAAAAAAAGGTCATGTAGAATCTAGGGGTAAGATGGGAATAAAGACACAGACCTACTAGAGAATGGACTTGAGGATATGGGGAGGGGGAAGGGTAAGCTGGGACAAAGTTAGAGAGTGGCATGGACATATATACACTACCAAACGTAAAATTGATAGCTAGTGGGAAGCAGCCGCATAGCACAGGGAGATCAGCTCGGTGCTTTGTGACCACCTAGAGGGGTGGGATAGGGAGGGTGGGAGGGAGACTGAGAGGGAAGAGATATGGGGACATATGTATATGTATGACTGATTCACTTTGTTATAAAGCAGAAACTAACACACCATTGTAAAGCAATTATACTCCAATAAAGATGTTTAAAAAAAAATTTAAAAAAAAATAAAATAAAATCACCATCATGATAAATATTAATTAATCGATTGCAAGATTAAAAAGAAACAAAAACAAATACATGAGAGACTGTGGCTCAGAATGTGGCAGAAAGAAGCGGAGGAAAGAGATGTAGCGCACTGCCTACAGTCCACACAGTGGTCCCAGACGCAGTGGAGCTGAATGCTCACCAAAACTCCATGGCAGAGGAGACCCCAAAATTCTAAAAGCAAGTCCGGGTAAAGTACACGCAGTCGCTTCCCTGATTTATAGCCTATGTAGGCGTCCGTTTCCGTGCATCCTGTGCCTGGATGAGGAGACATCCCGATAGCTTTCCATTATTACCTCACGCTGTAATGGCAACATAAAAATAAAACTGCCAGACGGGCTTTAGCATAGGTGTTTAACTGGAATGGTGCTGCGTCAATGGTATCTTTATATGTTCTGAACAGATCTGTCTGCTCTTTATTTTCACTGTCACAATGTCCTCCAAATCTAAATAAATGTCTAAAATGGTATTATTTTATCAAAAGGCTTGCAGTTTCCTAGAGTAAGGGAAAACCATTCCAGATCTTGCTGCACCATTTTTACTGACTGGGAAACCAAATAACATCCCTGGCACTTAACCCTGAGAAGCTGAATCTAGAGAATGCAGCCCCTTCAAGAGTCATCGCTGGTTGAATTAGAAAGAAATCACATCATTAATTGTTCTTATCACCGGATTTTCTTTCGGTATCTGACTTTTCTGTGCACATTCAACTTGAGATTTATTTACTCAACAGTATTTGGAATGGATTTGTTTAAGAAAAAATAAATAGATTATTTAGAATAGGAAGTTCCCAATCACTCTCCATTAAAGATTCTTTTAACATATTTTTCTTTTGATACTCTTTTTAATTGAAGTATAGTTGATTCACAACGTTGTGTTAATTTCTGCTATGCAGCAAAGTGATTCAGTTACCCAAGATTCTTTTAACATTTTAATGTATCTTACAGGTGACATTTACACTTTGTGTGTAGAGGCCGGTGCCTTTGGTGTCTCTCCTCTTCATCGTAGTACTTTGAGACCTTATAACATGTTGAAGTGTAGCTTTTCTTCCCCATCCCCACATCTGCTATCATTTGGACAGCCACTGTGCTAAAACCTATTGATTCGTCTGCTTTTTTCCCCAAAACTATTTCATTTCAAGTCATAAACTTCAAGTTAAAACTAAGCTCCCAGCCCTTCAGGCCACACAATGGCTCAGCAGCCAGTCTGGGCACTGGTTCTGTTCCTTGTGATGTTTGAGACACACTCTAGGTGGCTTGGACCTGTTCCCACACAGTCACTGAAAAGAGAACGTCCTCAGAAACATCGGTAGCAACGATTAGAGGCCATCAAGAGTGCCTTTAAGAGGATAGGAAAGGGAAGTTATAGCACACAAATAAAGTACTAAAATAAACTTTACTGGGAAACCTAGTGTCTCTGTGAGGAGGCTTGCACACAGAGTGGGGCAAATGAGTTGAAAGGGAAGAGGAGTCACGCAGACACTGCTCTGTGCTCGGAACCTGCGAGTGTAGCCTCGTCATTGCTCCTTAGAGGGACCAAAGGCACCCACACTCTGGGCCTAGAGCAGCACAACCACACTTCAGCTAGCAGACCCTCTGAAGAGAAACACCTTCCTAACAAAGGAGACTGTTAAGACAAAAACCAAACAAAAAAATAGCGTTATTTATGAAATATAATCTTGGCTTTCATCTTTGGGCTCAGGATGCACATCCTGTCAGGATGAACGTGCAAAACCAACATGTCACTCACTGAGCACAGAATCAATGTTTTCAGTCTGTTTTCATTTTTTAAAAAAAAGTATATGTGTTCAGTTGCTCATTAAACCAAAAGTTCTTTAAGGAGGGTAACTCAGTGTTCATGATTGCTACATTGTGTGCAGATGAATGAATGAAGGCATGAACGACCTTTTCTAAAAGCTAGAGTGATTGACACGTGATGGCTAAAAGTGCAAACTGGTACTAAAATAGCACCAGTCATAGAATGCATACTCTGTAATAATGCTGCACTAAAGGTTCGACACAGGAGTCCATGAAATCCCCACAATGACCCTGTGAGGTAGCTCCATAGCTAGCCCTGTTTTTCAGGTGAGATCATTAAGGCTCAAAGAAGTTAATCACCTGCCCATTTCAATATAGTCAGTGAGGGCAGAGCTGTGATGACCACTGAGGTCTGTCTGATGTCAGAGCCTGAGCCACAGGCTTCACGAAAGTTTGAAAATGTAAAAACAAACCTCCTCCTTAGAAAAGTAATCATTCAAAGATGCTTAGAAAACTCTGGATGTTTGCATGTCACCACTTAATTGTTATTTAATTTAATCTACTTTCTAAAGGGATTGGAGGCAAATTCCTGAGTACGGGCTATACATACACAGATACATGTAGATATATATGTAATGGCAGCTAACAGCTTCTACAATGAATGCGTGGGATGCAAAGCTGATGAGGACAGAGGCCTCGCTGGAGAGTGGTCCCAGACAGCAAGTCATGGCAAATGACACAGACCCCTTAGTGTTGATCCAATCCTCCCTTCCCCGGAAAATACAGTGAAGTGCAAAGGCATGAAAAGCCCAAGCTGGGAGCCAATTCGTCTGGGTCCAAATCTGTGCAGTTTAATGCCAGTTTGTCAGCTTCTCCCGGTCTCAATTTCTTCATCTTTGAAAAAAAGGAAAAGATAATCATCATAGTAGTTTCCTTGAAGAGTTGTAAACGAGAGAATCCTATAAATAAAGTTCCTTGCACAGTCCTAGTACATAGGCACTCGAAGGAAGGAGTTTTTATAGCAAGAAATGCTATGAACATAATCATTGAGTAAAAGCAAGAAGACGTGTTTTCCTATACATACTCCCTCAAAAGCAAACGCTCAAAGGACAAAGCTCAATCCAAGGAATGCTTCTTGATGTGCTGAAATCTTGCATTAGTGCTCTCTAAGAACATGTTATAGCCACCAGAAGCAGAAGGGCAGGGAAACAGTGAAAGGTTCCTTCAGGAATAAAGTCACTGATGCTGATGGAGCGTTAAGGCACTTATTAGGTGTTCCCTTGGAAGACGTTAGGAAAGATTGAGAATAACAACAGCAATGAAGGATGACCAGATTCACTGGCTCCTGTGAGCAAAATGGCCAGGCACTTCCTGAGCCTATTTGAAAGGCTGAGACAGCCAGTTCAACAGAGGATCAATTTGTATCCAGTAGCCAATAAGTAGATAATAACATAAATATACGGTTTATGTTTGCCATCATGTTCTGGGGTTTCTCAGTAAATTTGGTTTACTAGTACAAGGATAAACAATCTTTAATGAAACCAAGGTTTCTTGACAAACTGCACAACTCATAAAAGGATCCCGGGAGAAAAGGTCCATCTCCTCTCCTGAATATCCATGCATTTGTGTGATGGTTTTGTTTGTTTGTTTTTTCTTACTAGGAATGCTCTTTTAGTGAACAATGTGTCATTTATCATCTCAAAGTCATATGCTTTACAAGCAACCCGTTCTCTCTCCTTTATTAGTTTCTTAATCGTATTCTCTTGTTGTGGAGACTTTGGCATTGAACTGTATCAGAAACCGTTAAGTTGGTCTGAACGTCACAGGAGGTGAGGTTAATTCCACTTCTAAATGATTGCTTTGGACGGCCCAAGACACGAAACACAACTAGAAGCATATCTGATGTCACTAACCTTAGACACAGGGCATCTAATACCATTCATTAAGTAGAATTAAAATAGAAATCCAACAATGAGAACATAACAAGGAACACTGTGTAAACTGACTTTTTGAAGTATATCCTTCCCCCGGTGCACATATTTGGCTCCCATTAATTTTCATGGACATAACTTGCTCATATATTAGCTGAAGGATTTCACCGGCATCTGTGTAAAACTGGCTGCATAAGGAAAAAGGTGCCCACAAAGAAAAAGTGAGGCAGCTGCCAAAGAATGCCTGGATAATAAAGTCCAAAGGCATTACAGTTAATTCAATGTAAGATGTTGGAAAAAAAAAATGAATGAAGAATTATTATGAAATTAAGCAAAGTGGTTTTTTTTGTTTTTTTTTTTAAAGACAGTATCTAGGAAAATAATGTTGAGGTCAAGCCATGTGTATCCTTGGCTGCTTTCCCACTCAAAAGCCAGTGCTTCTGGGGGCTTCCCTGGTGGCGCAGTGGTTGAGAATCTGCCTGCCAATGCAGGGGACACGGGTTCGAGCCCTGGTCTGGGAAGATCCCACATGCCATGGAGCAACTAGGCCCGTGAGCCACAACTACTGAGCCTGCGTGTCTGGAGCCTGTGCTCCGCAACAAGAGAGGCCGCGATAGTGAGAGGCCCGCGCACCGCGATGAAGAGTGGCCCCCGCTCGCCGCAACTGGAGAGAGCCCTCGCGCAGAAACGAAGACCCAACACAGCCAAAAATAAAATAAATAAATATTTTTAAAAAAGCCAGTGCTCCCATGCATACGAACTGTGAGCTAAAGGTAAATAATGTGTCTTATTCTCCAGCACGGATCTACCACACAAAAGGCACAAGGCAGATACTTGTCGAACTGGAATGGACTATCCATTGTTTCTGAAATGCTGTCCAAACTTTCACATGTCTGGACCTCAGCTCACATTCATCCCTGTGCCTGGAGCAGCCTCTCACACACACCATCAGCCCCAATTCTTCAGTTGCTAAATTTCCAGGCAGCTCTTAAAGACCCTATCAACTGCTGGGAGGTTCTTGTGAACGCTGAGAGATCAGCATAGTCTCCAAATACCATTACACTCTTAAACCCTATTGAAGACCTCAAAGAGGTTTTGTTTAAATGAATTATACCTAACAATAATTACCATATTAGAAATTAAAACTGAAACAACTTTTAAACATTTGTTAAGTCATTAAGCTAATAATAAACTCAGTACATACTGGCATAAATAATACACTTAGGAAAAATAACTATATTTACCCCTCAAATTGTGAATAAATTGGCACTGTTTTACATTTTGCAAATCTCTTTAAGCTGGATTCTTACATCTGCTTTGCAGTTAATATGTTACAGTATATCATCTTGATGGAAACATCTGAACAAAAAACAGCCTCACATAATATGCAGTTGGGAAAGGGAGGAGTATTTTGGCAGTCTTCTCAGATAATTGTGGATATTATTTATTGATACTACACCAAAACTCTACAAGTCATCTTTCTTAAATGTTAGTTGCAATGTGGAATCGGAAACAATATTAATGAACTTTTCATACTCTTACATTTATTGCTCTATTCTGCACTTTGAATAAATCTTTTTACTCATGGACAATTTTTTAACATCATATATTGGTTATTTGGAAAATACTGATTCACTGAGTTATGCAGATCTTCCAAATGTTATATTCAATTATAAAATATTTTTAAAAATCACATTAATATCACTTCCAATTTCATCAGAAAAGCCTTCAACTATTGAGAAGTTGTCAGGTTCATGGTAGAAAATAAAGTTTTCCAAAATTCTAATTTTCACTTGAAAGCTGAAGTTTTATCCTTGGCAACAAATACTGTCAGTTGTTTTCTTCGAAACCATCAGCTCGCTTAATTCATTTTGAGAAAATGGCTGCCGAATACCCATGTCTAAATAATCAGTTTAGCTGCCAATCATTTCTTCTACTAAAACCGCTGTGCCACAGGAAAAGCAACTAACTTAGCTCACAACAAAAACAACTGCTTTTCCTCGAGATGACCGTTATACTTCAGTATTCCACAGAGACTCCCATTTCATCACATAGGATGTTAAAAACACATGTATTCAAGGATCAAGACTTCATAAAATTAATCATTTTTACTGCTTAGTCAAGGATGTTCTTAATTGAAAATGGCATTCTGTTTTCCCGTGAGTGTCTGGCAGTTAAGGAACAGTGTGACTTGCGACATGGTTGGGAGCCGCTGCCTTGATTTCTACTAAGGTGCCAATGGTTTTATCCACCATTGCTTTTGTTCCATCACTGGCTCAAAATACAAATACAGTGAAAGAGACAAATAACAATTTAGTATTATTTTCAAATGGTTTTAACCACACAAATCCCCTAAAAGAATCTTGGGGAAACCCAGGAGCCTGTGGTCACATTTTAAGAAAAACTGTGATAGAGCAAAACAGACTTCAATAACCGGCCTTAAGCAAATTACTTAAACTTATCTGTGAATTGAGGATAATAAATCCTGGCACACTGGGTTATGTGAGAATGATATACTGCAACATATGTAAAGCACCCTATGGTGCCTGTCACGAATTCAGTACTGTATTAATTTTATTCTCCTTTTAGGTCCCTCGTATGTACTTTGTACCCCCAGTACTTACTATTACTATGTTTAGATAACAGCTTATAAAAGTGTCATCTTTTGTTTTATTTCCCTATTAGACTGTAAACTCCTGACTGCACCTTACTCAAATTTTCTATCCTATATAATGGGTCATTGGCCCTTCTGAGAACCTGATGTACCGGTAAGGCCTCTCTATCCCCCCAAAATGTACATAGACACACACATACACAATCTTGCATACAACTGCAAACTTGAAGACCACCTGAAGTGAATCTATGTTTCCCCCAAGGAAGAGTTTCAAAGTTGATCCTTGAAACACCTGCTTCAAAATCAGTCTAAAACATAATTAAAATAACAATTCCTAGGCCCCTCCCAGAGCTACAAAATCTGGACCTCTGCTAGTCAAGCTAAGAATCTGCATTTTAATAGTTCTTCAGGTGCTTCCTATAAGCTTTCAAGTTAGATTTCAAAGGGAAACCCTTGGAGCCTGGATTAAGAAACCCTACTCCATAGTACCTACTACATAGTTGATACTCAGTAAGTACAAATTAATCTGAGTAGACACTGTACTCTGGAAGTCAATGACATGGCTAGAGGATCACTAAAATTTAGAAAAGTGCACCCAGTTCCCATCTGTTACAAACCCTCACTGATCTTCACAATTTCTTGGGGATTTTGTTTTGTTTGTTTTTTAAAAAACAAACTTTTGCTCAGGGTCTTCTAGAGGGTATGATTCAGAAGTCATGGAGTGGGGTCTTAGTTTTCTCCAGTAATTCTGATTATCATGCCAGGTTTAACAATCACTTTGGGGGAGTCAAGATGGCATACTAGGAGGACGCAGAATTCACGTCTCCGCACAACTAGGGCACCTACCAGGCACGGGTTGGGGACACGGACACCTAAGGGAACGGGAGGAACCCCCAGAGACTGCTTGCGGGATCTTGATTCCCAGACCGGAGGTCCGGTCCGAGCTCCTGTGGTGGGAGCTCCGACTCCAAACAGCTGGACAAACCGAGAACCTCAGACCCCAGGGAATATCAATCGGAGTGAGGCCTCCTGGAGGTCCTCATCTTGGCACCAAGACCCAGCTCTAGCCAACTGCCTGCAAACTCCAGCGCTGGACATCTCAGGCCAAACAACCAGTAAGACAGTAATACAGCACCATCCATCAAAAAAAAAAAAAAAATGAAATGACAAAAAATATGTTACAGACAAAGAGGCAAGGTAAAAACCTACAAGACCAAATAAATGAAGATGAAATAGGCAACATACCTGAAAAAGAATACAGAGTAATGAAAGTAAAGATGATCCAAAATCTCGGAAACAGAACGGAGAAAATACAAGAAACATTTAACAAGGATCTAGAAGAACTAAAGAGCAAACAAACAGTGATGAACAACACAATTATTGAAATTAAAAATACTCTAGAAGGAAACAATAACAGAATAACTGAGACAGAAGAATGGATAAGTGAGCTGGAAGATAAAACAGTGGAAATAATTGCCAGGGAGCAGAATAAAGAAAAAAGAATGAAAAGAATTAAGGACAGTCTCAGAGATCTCTGGGACAACATTAAATGCACCAACATTCAATTATAGGAGTCCCAGAAGAAGAGAAAAAGAAAGCGTGTGAGAAAATATTTGAAGAGATTATAGTTGAAAACTTTCCCTAACATGGGAAAGGAAACAGTCAATCAAGTCCAGGAAGCACAGAGTCCCACACAGGATAAACCCAAGGAGAAACATGCCAAGACACATACTAATCATACTATCAAAAATTAAATAGAAAGAAAAAATATTAAAAACAGCAAGGGAAAAACAACAAATAACATACAAGGGAATCCCCATAAGGTTAACAGCTGATCTTTCAGCAGAAACTCTGCAAGACAGAAGGGAGTGGCAGGACATATTTAAAGTGATGAAAGAGAAAAACCTACAACCAAGATTACTCTACCGAGCAAGCATTTCATTCAGATTCAATGGAGCATTAAAACTTTTACAGACAAGCAAAAGTTAAGAGAATTCAGCACCACCAAACCAGCTTTACAACAAATGCTAAAGGAACTTCTCTAGGCAGGAAACACAAGAGAAGGAAAAGACCTACATTAACAAACCCAAAACAATTAAAATGGTAATAGGAACATACTTATCGATAACTACCTTAAATGTAAATGGATTAAATGCTCCAGCCAAAAGACATAGACTGGCTGAATGGATACAAAAACAAGACCCGTATATATGCTGTCTACAAGAGACCCACTTCAGACCTAGGGACACATACAGACTGAAAGTGAGGGGAGGGAAAAAATATTCCATGCAAATGGAAATCAAAAGAAAGCTGGAGTAGCAATTCTCATATCAGACAAAATAGACTTTAAAATAAAGACTATTACAAGAGACAAAGAAGGACACTACATAATGATCAAGGGATCAATCCAAGAAGAAGATATAACAATTGCAAATACTTATGCACCCAACATAAGAGCACCTCAATACATAAGACAAATGCTAACAGCCACAAAAGAGGAAATTGACAGTAACACAATACTTGGGGACTTTAACACCCCACTTTCACCAATGGACAGATCATCCAAAATGAAAATAAATAAGGAAACACAAGCTTTAAATGACACATTAAACAAGATGGATTTAATTGATATTTATAGGACATTCCATCCAAAAACAACAGAATACACTTTCTTCTCAAGTGCTCATGGAACATCCTCCAGGATAGACCATATCTTCGGTCACAAATCAAGCCTTGGTAAATTTAAGAATATTGAAATCATATCAAATATCTTTTCCGATCACAATGCTATGAGACTAGTTATCAATTACAGGAAAAACACTGTAAAAAATACAAACACATGGAGCCTAAAAAATATGCTACTAAACAACCAAGAGATCACTGAAGAAATCACAAGAAATCAAAAATTACCCAGAAACAAATGACGATGAAAACACGACGACCCAAAACCTATGGGATGCAGCAAAAGCAGTTCTAAGAGGGAAGTTTATAACAATACAATCCTACCTCAAGAAACAAGAAACATCTCAAATAAACCTAACCTTACACCTAAAGCAATCAGAGAAAGAACAAAAAAACCCCAAAGTTAGCAGAAGGAAAGAAATCATAAAGATCAGTTCAGAAATAAATGAAAAAGAAATGAAGGAAACAATAGCAAAGATCAATAAAACTAAAAGCTGGTTCTTTGAGAAGATAAACAAAATTGACAAACCATTACCCAGACTCATCAAGAAAAAAAGGGAGAAGACTCAAATCAAGAGAATTAGAAACGAAAATGGAGAAGTAACAGCTGACACTGCAGAAATACAAAGGATCATGAGAGATTACTACAAGCAACTCTATGCCAATAAAATGGACAACTTGGAAGAAATGGACAAATTCTTAGAAAAGCACAACCTTCTGAGACTGAACTAGGAAGAAATAAAAAATATAAACAGACCAATCACAAGCACTGAAATTGAGACTGTGATTAAAAATCTTCCAACAAACAAAAGCCCAGGACCAGATGGCTTCACAGGCGAATTCTATCAAACGTTTACAGAAGAGCTAACACCTATCCTTCTCAAACTCTTCCAAAATATAGCAGAGGGAGGAACACTCCCAAACTCATTCTATGAGGCCAACATCACCCTGATACCGAAACCAGACAAAGATGTCCCAAAAAAGAAAACTACAGGCCAATATCACTGATGAATATAGATGCAAAAATCCTCAACAAAATACTAGCAAACAGAATCCAACAGCACATTAAAAGGATCATACACCACGATCAAGTGGGGTTTATCCCAGGAATGCAAGGATTCTTCAATATACACAGATCAATCAATGTGATACACCATATTAACAAATTGAAGGAAAAAAACCATATGATCATCTCAATAGATGCAGAAAAACCTTTTGACAAAATTCAACACCATTTATGATAAAAACTCTCCAGAAAGTAGCATGGAGGGAACTTACGTCAACATAATAAAGGCCATATATGACAAACCCACAGCCAACATCGTTCTCAATGGTAAAAACTGAAACCATTTCCTCTAAGATCAGGAACGAGACAAGGATGCCCACTCTCACCACTATTATTCAACATAGTTTTGGAAGTTTTAGCCACAGCAATCAGAGAAGAAAAAGGGATAAAAGGAATCCAAATCAGAAAAGAAGTAAAGCTGTCACTCTTTGCAGGTGACATGATACTATACATAGAGAATCCTAAAGATGCTACCCGAAAACTACTAGAGCTAATCAATGAATTTGGTAGAGTAGCAGGATACAAAATTAATGCACAGAAATCTCTTGCATTCCTATACACTAATGATGAAAAATCTGAAAGTGAAATTAAGAAAACACTCTCATCTACCATTGCAACAAAAAGAATAAAATACCTAGGAATAAACCTACCTAAGGAGACGAAAGACCTGTATGCAGAAAACTATAAGACACTGATGAAAGAAATTAAAGATGATACAAACAGATGGAGATATATAGCATGTTCTTGGATTGGAAGAATCAACATTGTGAAAATGACTATACTACCCAAAGCAATCTACAGATTCAATGTAATCCCTATCAAACTACCAATGGCATTTTTCACAGAACGAGAACAAAAATTTCACAATTTGTATGGAAACACAAAAGACCCCAAATAGCCAAAGCAATCGTGAGAAAGAAAAACGGAGCTCGAGGAATCAGGCTCCCAGACTTCAGAATATACTACAAAACTAGAGTAATCAAGACAGTATGGTACTGGCACAGAAACAGAAATATAGATCAATGGAACAGGATATGAAAGCCCAGAGATAAACCCACGCACATATGGTCACCTTATCTTTGATAAAGGAGGCAAGAGTATACACTGGAGAAAAGACAGCCCCTTCAATAAGTGATGCTGGGAAAACTGGACAGCTACATGAAAAAGAATGAAATTAGAACACTGCCTAACACCATACACAAAAATAAACTCAAAATGGATTAAAGACCTAAATGTAAGGCCAAGCACTATCAAACTCTTAGAGGAAAACATAGGCAGAACACTCTATGACATAAATCACAGCAAGATCCTTTTTGACCCACCTCCTAGAGAAATGGAAATAAAGACAAAAATAAACAAATGGGACCTAATGAAACTTAAAAGCTTTTGCACAGCAAAGGAAACCATAAACAAGACGAAAAGACAACCCTCAGAATGGGAGAAAATATTTGCCAGCGAAGCAACTGACAAAGGATTACTCTCAAAAATATACAGGCAGCTCATGCAGTTCAATATCAGGAAAACAAACAACCCAATCCAAAAATGGGCAGAAGACCTGAAGAGACATTTCTCCAAAGAAGATATACAGATTACCAACAAACACATGAAAGGATGCTCAACATCACTAATCATTAGAGAAATGCAAATCCAAACTGCAATGAGATATCATCTCACACCGGTCAGAATGGCCATCATCAAAAAAGCTACAAACAACAAATGCTGCAGAGGGTGTGGAGAAAAGGGAACCCTCTTGCACTGTTGGTGGGAATGTAAATTGATACAGTCACTATGGAGAGCAGTAAGGAGGCTCCTTAAAAAGCTAAAAATAAAACTACCAGATCACCCAGCAATCCCACTACTGGGCATATACCCTGAGAAAACCATAATTCAAGAAGAGTCATGTGGGCTTCCTTGGTGGCACAGTGGTTAAGAATCTGCCTGCCAATGCAGGGGACACAGTTTCGAGCCCTGGTCTGGGAAGATCCCACATGCCGCGGAGCAACTAAGCCCATGCATCACAACTACTGAGCCTGTGCTCTAGAGCCCATGAGCCACAACTACAGCAGCCACCGCAGTGAGAAGCCCATGCACCACAATGAAGAGTAGCCCCTACTCGCCGCAACTAGAGAAAGCCTGCATGCAGCAATGAAGACCCAACGCAGCCACAAATAATAATTAAAAAAAATAAATGTATTAAAAAAAAAAAGTCATGTATCACAATGTGCATTGCAGCACTATTTACAGTAGCCGGGACATGGAAGCAACCTAAGTGTCCATCAACAGATGAATGGATAAAGAAGATGTGGCACATATATACAATGGAATATTACTCAGCCATAAAAAGAAACGAAATTGAGTTATTTGTAGTGAGGTGGATGGACCTAGAGTCTGTCATACAGAGTGAAGTCAGTCAGAAAGAGAAAAATAAATACCATATGCTAACACATATATATGGAATCTAAAAAAAAATGAAAAATGGTTATGAAGAACCTAGTGGCAGGACAGGAATAAAGACGCAGACATAGAAAATGGACTTCAGGACACGGAGAGGGGGAAGGGTAAGCTGGGATGAAGTGAGAGAGTAGCATGGACATATATATACCACCAAATGTAAAATAGATAGCTCGTGGGAAGCAGCCACATAGCATAGGGAGATCAGCTCGGTGCTTTGTGATCACCTAGAGGGGTGGGATAGGGAGGGTGGGAGGGAGAAGCAAGAGGGAGGGGATATGGGGATATAAGTACACACATAGCTGATTCACTGTGTTATACAGCAGAAACTAGTACAACATTGTAAAGCAATTATACTCCAATAAAGATGTTTAAAAAAAAATCACTTTGTGCTCCTCTGAATGCACAAAGTTTGCTTTGCTAAAAAACACAAGAGATACCTACTTCTACAGGATTTAGAGGATTTAAATGTTTAATAAATCCAGGACTCAATTTCCTTGTCAAAATTTTTTCTTTGCATTTGTAAATCATAAGGTCACTCGAGAGTAGTGGCTCTCAAACTTTTCTGCACATTGGAATAACCTGGGGAGGTTTTACGTCTCCAGACCAGACCCCAATCTAATTAAACCACAATCTCCAGGGACGGACATAGGCATCAGTATTTTTTTAAAACTGCTTGAGTGAGCCCATGTGCAGCCAAAGTGTGAAAACGATTGCTCCAGAATTTACGGTCAGAGGCAGAAGGAATTGAAATGTGTTTCTCTCACCTCCTCCCACCAACCCCACCACCATAGTAAGCCCTTCTTCCTGTTATTTTGGATATAAAACAGAAAGAAGGAAGCTGAAGATTAGGTAAAGGAGGTGGGGGAGAAAGGTGAAGCTAGGATAAAGTAGATGGATCAGTACTGGTATTTACTACTTTGTGAGTGTCTACTATGTGCTATATAGATGGACACATGTACATAAGCACAATTTTTTTCTGAACTATGTAAGATTATATTGCAATGCCTCTTTACCCACAAATACTGTAGTGTACGTTTCTTTAAAACAAGGGCTAGCCACCTATTAGAATGTCCAAAATCCAAAACACTGACAATACCAAGTGCTGATGAGGATGTGGGGCAACAGAAACTTCTCTTATTGCTAATGGGAATGCAAAATGGTACAGTCACTTTGGAAGACAGTTTCTTGCAAAGCTAAACACACTCTTACCATACAATCCAGCAACTGTACTGCTAAGTATGTACTCAAAGGAGCTGAAAACCTATGTCTACACAAAAACCTGCACATGGATGTTGATAGCAGCTTTATTCATAATTGCCAAAACTTGGATGCAACCAAGATGTTCTTTAGTAGGTGAGTGGATAAATGAACTGTGGTACATCCAGACAATGGAACATTATTCAGCGCTAAGAAGAAATGAGCTATTGAGCCATGAAAAGACACAGAGCAACCTTAAATGCATATTACTAAGCGAAAGAAGCCCATCTGAAGAGACTATACACTGAATGATTCCAACTATATGACTATTCTGGAAAAGGAAAAACTATGGGTAAAGTAAAAGTATCACAACACTAAGAATGGACCCTAATGTACACTATAAACTTTGGGTGGAAATAATGTTTAAATGTAGATTCATTGATTGTAACAAGTGTACCACGGTGGTGTGGGCTGTCTATAGTGGAGAAGGTTGTACGTGTGTAGGGACAGGAAGTATATGGGAACTCTGTGATTTCTGCTCAATTTTTCTGTGAACCTAAATTATTCTAAAAAAAAATTTTTTTTTAAAGGGCAAAGGCATTCTTTTATTTAAGCACAGTTCAATTATCAAAATTAAGAACTTATTCACAGGACTTCCCTGGTGGTGCAGTGGTTGATTCCATGCTCCCAGTGCAGGGGGCCCGGGTTTGATCCCTGATCAGGGAACTGGATCCCACACACATGCCGCAACTAAGAGTTCGCATGCCACAACTAAGGAGCCCATGTGCCGCAACTAAGGAGGCAGTGAGCTGCAACTAAGGAGCAGCGAGCCACAACTAAGGAGTCTGCCTGCTGCAACTAAGACCTGGTGCAACCAAGTAAATAAATATTAAAAATATATATATTTCTAAAAAAAAGAAATTATTCACACAAATCTCTTATCTAATCCGCAGAATTTAGTCAAATTTCACTAATTATTCTACTAATGTCCTTGATAGCAAAAGAAAAAAGTCATTTTTTCCCATCCAGGGCCACACACTACACTTAGTTGTCATATATCTTTACCTTCTTACAGTTCCTCAACCTTTCTCTGTCCTCCATGACCCTGGCATTCAAGAAGTTTACAGGTCCTGAATTTGGTCTGCCTGATGTGTCCTCATGAGTAGGTTTAGGTTATGCAGTTTTTGGGGAAATGTTATGTCCTTCTCAGTACCTGATGACGAGAGGCACGTGACACCTCTCTCATTATTAGTGATGTTTACTTTGATCACCTAGTTGAGGGGGCTCCTGCCAGTGTAAATCTATGTTTTTCTCCTTGTAATTAATAAATATATTCTGGGGAGCTACTCTGAGGCAACATAAATACCCTCTTTCTCGTCAAGTTTTCACCTACTCGTTTTAGGTTGCTTTCTTGATTCTTGCCTGCAAGTATTATTACTGTGGTGGTTGCCAAATGATGATGTGTCTACTTTTCAATGCCTGTTAAGTTTTCCCTTTTCTTTCAGCAATATCAGATGTTTCTGTTATTCTGGAACTGCCATAATATTAACATAGCAGTGGCGCTGCTTAATTGCATTCTCAGAGTTGATCAGATCCCAATCAGTCTAATTGGGTTGGTATCATTCAGTACCTTCTGGGGCTTCCCTAATAGGGCTGCCATCAAATAGATACCTGGAACATTGCTGGTTGGCATGTCTCTTCTGAGTTCACTAAAGATTTTCAACTGCTGTTTGACAGAATTAAGAACTTGGTAAACTCCCCAAATTTTCCTGAGTTTCAAAGTCTTTATCTCAGAAAAACAGTGAATTCCTGAGGTCCTTGAAGTGGTAATTGGTCCCCAGAAAGTCTTTAGACTAGCCACAGCTGTCATTTCTGAGGTTCGACTTATTGCACTTCATTTTATTGCGCTTTGCAGGTACCGCTTTTTTTTTTTTTTTTTTTTTAACAAATTGAAGCTTGGTAGCAACTCTGCATGGAGCAAGTCTATCAGTGCCATTTTTCCAACAGCGTTTGCTCACTTTGTGTCTTTGTGCCAATTTTGATAATTCTTGCAATATTTCAAACTTTTGCATCATTAGTATATTTGTTACGGTGATCTGTGATCAGTGATCTTTGATGTTCTTATTGTAACTGTTTTGGGGCATCACAAACTACCCCCATATAAGACGGTGAACTTAATCGACAAGTGTTGTGTGTTTTCTGACTTCTCCACCGACTGGCTGTTCCCCCGTCTGTCTCCCTCTCCTCAGGTCCCCCTATTCCTGAGACGCAATATTGAAATTAGGCCAATTAATAATTCTATAATGACCTCTAAGTGTTCAAGTGAAGGGAAGGTCCTATGTCTCTCACTTTAAATCAAAAGCTAGAAACGATTAAGCTGAATGAGGAAGGCATGTTGAAAGCTGAGGTAGGCTGAAAGCTAGTCCTCCTGCACCAAAGAGTTAGCCAAGTTGTGAATGCAAAGGAGAAGTTCTTGAAGGAAATCAAAAGAGCTACTCCAGGGAACACATGAATGTTAAGAAAGCAAAACAGCCTTATTGCTGATATGGGGGAAGTTTTCATGGTCTGAATAGAAGATCAAACCAGCCACAACATTCCCTGAAGCCAAAGCCTAATCCAGAGCAAGGTCCTAACTCTCTTCAATTCTATGAAGGCTGAGAGAGGTGAGGAAGCTGCAGAAGAGAAGTTTAAAGCTAGCAGAGGTTGGTTCAGGAGGTTTGAGGAAAGCCTTAACATAAAGTCTTCATAACATAAAAGTGCCAGGTGAAACAGCAAGTACTGATGTAGAAGCTTCAGCAAGTTACAAAGAAGATCTAGCTAAAATAGTTGACAAAGATGGCTACACTAAACAGATTTTTCAATGTAGACAAAACAGCCTTATATTGGAAGAAAATGCCATCTCAGATTTTCATAGCTAGAGAGGAGAAGTCAATGCTTGGCTTCAAAGCTTCAAAGGATAGTCTGACTCTTTTGTTAGGGGCTAATGCAGCTGCTGACTTTAGGTTGGAGGCAGTGCTCATTAACCATTCAAAAAATGCCAGCATCCTTAAGAATTATGCTAAATCTACTGCATCTGTGCTCCATAAATGGAACAAAACCTGTATGACAGCACATATGTTTACAACATGGTTTACTGAATATTTTAAACCCACTGTTGACACCTACTGCTCAGAAAAAAGATTCCTTTCAAAATATGACTGCTTATTGCCAATGTACCTGGTCACCCAAGAGCTCTGATGGAGATCTACCATGAGATTCATGTTGTTTTCATGTCTGCTAACACAACATCCATTCTGTAGTCCACGGATCAAGGAGCCATTTCAACTTTCAAGTATTATTTAAGAAATGTATTTCCTAAGGTTATAGCTGCCATAGATAGTGATTCCTCTGATGTACCTGGTCAAAGTAAATTGAATACCTTCCGGAAAGAAGTCAACATTCTAGATGCCATAAGAACATGGGAAGAGGTCAAAATATCAGTATTAACAGGAGTTTGGAAGAAGTTAATTCCAGCCCTCATGAATGACTTTGAGGGGTTCAAGACTTCAGTGAAGGAAGTAATTGCAGCTGTGGTAGAAATAGCAAGAGAACTATTCAACAGAATTAGAAGCAGAGCCTGAAGATATGACTGAGTTGCTGCCATCTCATGATAAAACTTTAATGGATAAAGAATTGTTTCTTATGGATGAGAAAAGAAAGTGGCGTCATGAGATGGAATCTACTCCTGGTGAAGATGCTGAGAAGACTGTTAAAATGACAACAAAAGATTCAGAATATGACATAAACTTAGTTGATAAAGCAGCAGCAGGGTTTGAGAAGACTGACTCCAATTTTGAAAGAAGTTCTATTGTGGGTAAAATGCTATCAAACAGCACTGCATGCTATAGAGAAATTGTTCATAACAGGAAGAGTCCATCAATGTGACAAACTTCACTGTGGTCTTATTTTAAGAAACTGCCACGGCCACCCCAGCCTTCAGCAGCCACTGCCCTGATGATCAGTCAGCAGCCATCAACACTGGGGCAAGACCCTCCACCAGCAAAAAGATTACAACTCACTTAAGGCTCAGAAAATAGTTAGCATTTTTTTTTTTTTTACCACTGAAGTGTTTTTTAATTAAGATATTTACTTTCTTTTAGACATAATGCTATTGAACACTTAATAGAGTACAGTATAGTGTCAACATAACTTTTATATGCACTGAGAAACCAAAAAGTTTGTGTGATCTGCTTTATTGCAATATTCATTTTATTGTGGTGGTCTGGAACTGAACCAGCAATATCTCCAAGACTGACTCTTCTTTTTGCTTTTAAGTCTATTGACTGGATTTTTGACACTTTAGATGATGCATTTTTCAGTTTCAGGATTTCCATTTGATATTTTTTATAATATTTATTTTCCTGATAATATTTACTACCTTTTAATTCATTAAATGAGCACATTCTTGATACACTTGAACAAAGCTTTAATTGGCTTCTTTAAAATACTTATCTACTAATTCCAACATCTGGGTAATCTTAGAGTCAGTCTCTGGTGATTGACTTTCAGGAGAAAGATCAAATTTTCTTGTTTCTTCATATGTCAAGTACTTTTGGATTTTATCTTGAACACTGTGAGTGATATACTACACAAACTCTGGATACTGTTATGTTCCTTTGAAGAGTATTAATTTTGTTGTCAGTTAAGTTGGTTGAACTCAAACTGAAAACTCTTGTCTCTTCTATGATGAGCAGCAGCTCAAATCTCACTTCAGTTCCTTTAGCCATAGCTGAACTACTTGGAACCTGCCCCACATATGCATGGTCTTGGACCAGCAAGAAACTTGGGCAGAGTTTATGCACAGAATTTTGGGTTCCCCCTCTCTGGCTCTTTTCTTCCTAAGATTTCTTCTTCACTTTCCAGTGGCTGTGGTTTCTCTAAATAGTGTCCTCTATTTCTTTTAACAAGTAAGATTATAAGAGGTACATTTTGTTGTTTATAGGTCCTCCCACAAGGCTAACTGGAACCTGAGGCAAAATGCAAAAGATCTCACAAAATGATATTTCTTTCTCCCAGTGTCACCTCCTCTCCAGTATTTGCCTGCTTTTATTCAATTTCCAGTGCCTTTAGGTAGTTATTTTTCATATTTTGTCTAGAATTTTTAGTTATCCATGGAAGTGTTGGTCCAAAATATTTGGCGGTTACCAAAGGCAGAATCAATCCATCTCAGTGAATTCTGCAGTTATTTGAGATAATGAATTCCTCTTTATCAAAAAACAGTTACATTTAACTTTGTCTCCTTTTCCTTCATTCATTTATCCCTTCACTTGATTAACAGATACTTTGTGTAATGCACTGTGTTGAGTGTGGTCATGGATTCAAAAAAGAAGGCATAACTCCCATCTTCAAAAAATTTGAAATCTAATTGGAAAGGTGAGACATAAATTCATGAAAGTTACATCATATATAACACTGCATGTGATCTAGTACCAAATGAGTGTTATCAATGAGGGCCTTTTTTACTCAAAATGTTGTATATGGATCAGTAGCATTGGTAACCCCTGAGAGCTTTTCAGAAATTTGGAATCTTTGGTCCCACACCCCACACCGGCTGAATCAGAATCTGCATGTTTACAAAATCCCCACATGACTCCTAAGAGCATTAAAGTTTGAGAGGTACTATTCTAGAAGTCCAGAAGAGGGGACTCTTTGCAGGAAGTTTTGGGGAGATTTCATATAGAATATGAGATTTCAGGCTCTGTATGGTCTGAGAAGCCAGAAAATAGCATTTTAGGTGGAGTACAAGATGGGAAGGAGTTCAAATTGATGAGCAGTTAAAGATGATTCTGGGGAAAAAATTTGAAACATACTAACTAGAGTGCTTTCATCTGCAAATTAGAGAAAACCTGACCCAAAGAAACTTACAAAATTAGGGGCATCTATCATCTCACATAACTAGAAATGTGAAGGTAGGTCAGTTTTGGGGATGGCTAATTCAGTAGTTCAGCAATGTCATCAAAAAATAGGTTCTAAAGTAGACAATCTGAAGAGGCCTATATCTATTAAAGAAATTTTTATTATTAATTAATAACAGTGCTTTCAAAATAGGAAGCACTAGGTCCAGATGGGTTCACTAATGAATTCTGCTAAACATTTAAGGAAAAAATTATACCAACACTTTGCAATCTATTTCAGAAGATAGAAACAGAGGGAATACTTCCTAACTCATTCTATGAGGCCAGCATTACTCAGACAAAGGCATTGCAAGAAAATAAATTAGAGGCCAATATCTCTCATGAACACAGAAGCAAAAATTCTCAACAAAACATAAGCAAATTGAATTCAACAATGTATGAAAAGAATTATACACCATGACCAAGTAGGATTTATCCCAACTAAGGCAAGGCTGGTTTAACACTTGAAGATCAATTAATGTAATCTATCACACCACCCACCTACAGAAGAAAAAAAAATCATATGATTTTATCAATAGATGCAGAAAAAGCATTTGACAAAATCCAACACCCATTCATCATAAAAGCACTCAGTAAACTAGGACTAGAGGGTAACTTCTTCATCTTGGTAAAGAATATCTATAAGAAAACCTACAACCGACATCAGGCTTAATGGTAAGAAACTTGCAGCTTTCTCACTAAAATCAGGTACAAGGTAAGGATGACCCCTCTCACAATTCCTTTCAACATCATACTGGAAGTCCTAGCTATGCAATAAGACAAGGAAAGGAAATACAAGGTATACACACTAGGAAAAAAGAAGTAAAACCAGTTTTGTTTGCAGGTGACATAACTATGTAGAAAATCTGAAAGAATCAACAACAAACTCCAGAACTACTAAGCAATTATAGCAAGGTTGCAGGATATGAGCTTAATATATAAAGGTCAATCGCTTTCCTATATACCAAAAATGAACAAGTGGAATTTGAAATTAAAAACACAATGCCATTTACATTACCAACCACCAAAATGAAATATTTCACTATAAATCTAATAAAATATGTACAAAATCTATCTACAATGGAGCAAAGATAGTCTTTTCAACAAATGGTGCTGGAACAACTGGACGTCCACATGCAAAAAAATGAATCTAGAAAGAGACTTTACACCTTCCACAAAATTAACACAAAATGGATTACAGATCCAAATGTAAAATACAGAACTGTAAAACTCTTAGAAGATAACATAGGAGAAAATCTAGATGACCTTGAATATGGCAACGATTTTTTGATACAATACCAAAAGCACAATCCATGAAAGAAAGAATCTATAAGCTGGACTTCAAGAGAATGAAAAGACAAGAAACAAACTGGGAGAAAATATTTGCAAAAGGCAAATCTGACAAAGGACTCTTATCCAAAATATACAAGGACCTCTTAAAACCCAACAATAAAAATCAAAACAACAGGATTTTAAAAAATAGACCAAAGACCTTAACAGACACTTTGCCAAAGATATACAGATGGCAAATAAGCATATTTTAAAATGCTCCCTTATGTACTATTAGATGGTGACAAACTATGTTTTTTTTTTAAGGCTTATAATCTTCTCCCAGGTGTTGACATTAGTAAAAAATCTCTAGAATATATTCCATGGTCTTTAAATCTGGGTTCTTGTTCTAGTGAAATGTGTGTATCAGTAAACTCAGCGTATGTGAAACACCAAATATATATGATGAATTAACATTCCTGAGGAAGATGATGTGTGCAACTTCACGGTAGAAACTCAAGCCAGATTCATTGACTACGTAGGTATTCAGTAAAGATTTGAATGAGTTCTGAGAAAAAAAAAAAAAGCCCCCCACCATAAGTCATCAGGAATATGCAAATTAAATACAATAACATTGTGATATCACTACATACGTATTACTGAGGGGGGGGGAAAAAACCTTCTCAGAAACCCTTGGTAGATCTTCCTTCATTGGCCAGAGCTTTGTCACGTGCACACATTTAAGCCAATTACCTGGGAAAGTGAATGAGACCACTATAATTGACTTACGGCAATCAAGAGTTACCTCCTTGGTTGGGAAGAGGCCAGCCATTCTTAAAGGAGGTGCTCCTAGGAGGAAGGTGAACAAAAATCAGGGTTCTATTTTCAAAGAAGGGGAATGGCTGTTGATCAAATCTAAAGTGCCAGCCACCTTCCAACTTCCTGTCCTTGTTGAGCCCTTCTCTGTAATCAGCCTCCTTTATTTGAAGAAAAGAGTGCTTTAAGAATATACTACAGCCAATAAATCATGGCTAAACATATAGAAAAATGAAGAACATGATTCACGGTACTGCTCACCTGACCCATAAGAAACCCTTTTCTACCCCACATTTTAAAAGACTTTCTCGATTTTACTTTCAAGAGTGTCAGCATCATCAAAACCCTAAACTATGCCAAAGTAATAAGTTTAAAATTCAGGCCCTTTTTCACTGGTTCGCATTTGCTTTTCTGATACAAGGAATAACACAAGATTTATTGAGTGACATCTGGTTAATTAAATGTCTATTTCTTCCCGCCTGTTAAAGGGATCATAACACAGAAAGACAACATTGGGAGAATAATTAAAGTGCAACCAAAGAGCAGACTAACCTTGTAACTCACCGTAATTAAAAATAAAACGAGAGCAATATGCTGAGAGAATTGCCCGTTTTTATCAGCACACTTGTCTGTACATTTGAAACCTTATACTGGAAGTCTCCATTTTGCTTTCTTCCATTTTTGTGTGCAACTTAAAAATTCCACTTTCCACTGATATCTCTTTGGCAAACCTTTTTACATTCAACCTTCAGGAAAACTCACCTCTTAAAAGACCAGAAGGTACCTTCTACCTGCTCCTACACAGGCACAATGACCCCACGTGTCACCAGTAAAGGAGCAATAATGGGGTCAGCCTGGAAAGGGCAGTGATCCCAGGCTGTACAACCCTTCAAACAGCTATGAGCAAGTTTGCAGGTGACAGCCTAAAAGTGACCTCTTAATAAGAATAGACTAGTATGAGACGTTAAGGTAAATCTCCTCCATACATTAATAACTACATACTTTGTGCGTTCTTTATTTCTAAGGGAAGAAATTACCCTCCTTATATTTCCAAAAAGCCTATAGACCAAATATCAGAGGAGATATACCCCAAAAATGTGTCCCAAAAACTTTGCCTTAGAGAAAAGGGAAATGTAATTTTAAAGAGATTAGGGAGATCTCACTCCTTCATCCCCAATCAGAGGCTGTCATAGCTCTGTTCCAAAGTGGGGTGCAGACAGATATGGAGAACAAACCAGAGGTTACCAGTGGGGGGGGAGGGGTAGTATATGGGTGGGAGAGAGGGAGGTACAAACTACTGGGTGTAAGATAGGCTCAAGGATATATTGTACAACACGGGGAGTATAGCTATTTTGTTAATAACTGTAAGTGGAAAGTAACCTTTAAAAATTGTATAAAAATATTTTAAAATTAAAAAAAAAACCAGAAGAAAACTGGGGTATAGATCCACAGCTCAACACACTATATTTGTCTTGACTCTACCATTTTCTAAATATGTGGTACTAACCACATCATTTACCCTCTCACAGAATCATTTCCCTCATCATGATAATGATAATTATATGCTAATTGTGCTTAACTATATATTGTGAGGATTAAATGGGAAAACATATGCTAAATGCTTGCCTCCTAGTAATGGCATCTATTATTACTCCCTTCCATTCAGCCAAAACTATGATACAGTGTTAGGGGCTCAACTGCCTCTCCCAAATTCATATGTCGAATTTCCGACACCCAGTACCTTAGAATGTGATCGTATTTGGACGTAGGGCCTTTAAAGAGGGAATTATGGTTAAATGAGGTCATATGATATGACCAATCCCATATGACTGGTGTTTTTACAAGAAGAAAGAGACACCAGGGATGTGCATACACAGAGAAAAACCACATGAGGACAGAGAGAGAAGACAGTCATCTGGAAGCCAAGGAGAGAGAACCCGGGAGAAACCACCCCTGCTAACACCTTGATCTTGGACTTCTAGTCTGCAAAACTGTGAGAAAATCACCTTCTGTTATTTAAGCCACCCAGTCCGAGGTATTTTTATTATGGCAGCTGTAGCAAAGCAATATACATAGTATAGAAAAAAATCTCAGATCCTACCACTCATCACACACACACACACAAAATCACTTGCATTTTTTGCTTTATATTAACATCCTAAGGAATGAAAAATTTAAAAACCCAAGCGGTACAGACACTTGTGTCATTGTTTTGTTTTGTAAGTAAACTGAGTTTAGCAATGGCCTGGAAATAAGGAGTCAGGCTCTAATCTGATTCCTTCAATGAGTCCCCAGGGTTTGTGGAGTGGCACTTGACTTCTCTGGACCAGAGTTTCCTGAAAACATTGGATGAGATAAGCCAGATCATAAGACTTTGAGTCTCTCCTTTATGTCATTCACTGACCAAATGGTGACTTACAGATATCTTTGGAAGAAGAGAAAGTTCAACTTATTAAGACATCCTCAACTAAAAGACTTTTGTTTCTGCCCATGATTATGTTTAAACGTTACTTCTTTAAATTTTAGTTATTCTTCCAAGTTCATGTCATATCCACTATATCCATGAAGGCTTTCCCAATCTTACCAGCTCTATCTTCTTCCTGTGAACTCCCACAGGGCACTGCTTTCATTTCTCTAGCATCATCAAGTTCAACTTAGCATCGTAGTGTCTTCTGTCCCAGCCTTCACTCTCCCTCACTCCCCAAAGCAGAGTGATAAGCTACTCTTGACCTGCTTCTACTTTATAGGTAATTATTGCTCCTTGAGTGCAAGAAGTAGTCCTACTCCTGATATGCCCTGCAGCGGCCAGCATAGCGCCCTCCAACATAGTGAACACACAATCAGTGATGCTGAAGTGAACTGGGTTAAATTAAAATGAAAGAGTTTTCTTTAATGAAAATATTTGCCATGATGAGGATTCCCTGTATTATAAATAAGTTTCTACATCATTAACATGTCACCTTAAAGGTAAAATTATAACAGAATAAACACACACTGGGGTTAGAGGGTAGAATAGCTGAAGAGAAGAAAATATTAACAAAACACTTAAAAGAATCATTTTCTTTCAGAATTTCCAAGAAAAATTGTGTTTAAACCTTACATTTCTCCTGTTTGGTGACTCCAGTTGAAATGACGGTTGTGTAAATGTTTTGTAAAAGGTAAATCATTATGTAAACATCGTATTTTGGAAATATTTCATATTAATGTTATACAGAACATCATTTTCTTGACTTGGAGCCATAAAACAGAGATTTCACTATGGAGGATAAAGAGGTAAAATCTATTTTTGTACTTAGCCAACTTGACAGATTTATAGCACATCAATAAGGAATATTTTATGACTTTTTTTAAACAAAGATGAACCACACCTTGTAAAAGATTCAGTTTTTAATATCTGGGAAGGGCATATCAGTATTTTTATTTTTGTAATGTTTTTATGCTTCCCAAGGTGATGACTACAAGATCAGTAATAGACACATAATCCCTCAGCCTGAAAATTGCACTAGTTTTATCTGGTCAATTAGTTCTTGGTTATCCATACCTTTGTAGCCAGTGAACCTGCTTATTCCAAAAATCCTCCATGTGAAGGAATGGAATAGGTTTCAGTAGTGTATCAAATGTTTCAAGAATATACCACAAACAAAATAACCTTTCTAAATGTCCCTACATGATCCCCTAGCTTCTCCCTTTAATCCATTTCACCTACTCATATCTGATTTTACTTAGTCTATCCCAAGCAGTTTCCTTCTCAAAGCCTCTCTGCAAGGATGTTTGGGTTTCTAAGTACCCCTTCCACCCTAAATACTGTGAGATGACAAAAACTAGGCAGTAGATGTGTCCCCAGCAAAAATGAAGATTGACACAGAGAGCACTCGAGGTACCTCTAGGACCCCTTTGGAAAGTATGTGGCCACTTATAATTTCCTAGAACATTCCACCCATCTGGGAATAGCTTGACTTGGATGAAGTGGTTACTAATTACAGCAACAGGCAATGAGCCACATTTTTTATGCAAGTTTTGCGGGATTATCTCATACTGTCATAGTCTCACCTTACACTACCTATTGTATTGATACTTTACATTCATTGTGATTTTTTGCAAGTCTTCTTTGGTCTTTACAATGGTTTTCTTGAGTTTGTTAATATTAGTCCTCCATCTCTCTGCAATAAAAGTAGCTTCGCATTCTGCTTCTAGCAGTTACAGCACCCAGAGCAAGGTTCACATTGGAAAACGTGATCAATTCTTCCAAAAGCACTGTAGACCTTCCCAGAAGTACAGTCATTATTTCAGTTGCTTCCATCTAATGATACTGGAAATTTTTATATGTTGCATTAGCATTTTTCAAAAAAAATCCCAGATTTATTTTACCCCAGAAAGACATTAAGCTGTTTCTGCATTCAAACAATTCTTAATGCCAAAGTTCAGTATATCCCAAACCTATCTCAATTTATAATTTAATTCCCTAAATATCACTCACCTTGGTTTTTGTTACTCACAAAGGGTAAAACTTCATTTGTGCAACTTCAGGAAATATTCTTTTATAAAAAAATCTTTTTTGGCAACCAAGTAATAAGTATAGCTAAAGCTTCCCAAGGAGGTTCTATTGTATACGAAAACAAGATTTGTACATCTGTAATCTGAGTTCGGACTTCTGACTTAACTACATTATTATAACTTGGGGATTCTGTATTATTGTTGTTGTTATTGAACTTTTTCTGGGACACTCAGATGTACAATTAAAATATATGTGATGGAAGAACCAAATTTATAAATGGTTGTTGGAGAATGATGACCTAAAAAAGGAAAACAGGCATAGTCATTTCTGGAAAATGAGGTGGAGTGGGGTGAACTCCTGTCTTTAAAAACTACAGTTGACCCTTGAACAATACCAGGTTAGGGCCACCAACCCTCTATGTAGTCAAAAATCCATACATAACGTACAGTCAGCGCTCCATATCACCGGTTCCACATTCTTGGATTCAGCCAACCATCAATCGTGTAGTACTGTAGTATTTACCACTGAAGAAAACCTGAGAACTAGACCCATGAAGTTCAAACCCACGTTGTTCAAGGGTCAACTGTAGTATATTTTAAAAGATGTTAAATATTAGGAAGTTCTAGAATCCATTTCACTAACGATTATAAGAATAATAGGCTAGATTGTTTAGACTGTCAAACCCAACTGAGGGTATGGCCACGTCGCATTGAAAGTCAGATGTACACATCCCCGGATACAGGGAGAGCTGGAAGTTCAGGGACAAGTGGACGGGCAATTCCCAAGTTCACAGGTAAGTTCAAGTTCAAAAGTAACCAGCAATGCCAACCACAAAAGAATGGATCTGATAGAAATAAGTTGTGGTGGAAATTTTAAGAAGCAGTGGTCATCTCAGGTGCGGATTAAACTTGATTATCATTGCAAAGACCAATAGCCTAAAATAAGTTAATTTCCACTGGAACTGCCCTAGCTCAGGTCCTCTCCATCAGTTTCTCTGCAAAATGCTTTTCAGTTTTGTGTCACTGTCTTCTGATCACCCTTCCTCCACAGTGCTTCTCTAGTGATATTTTCAGTGATATGCCAACAACAGGGTGGCAGGAATGGTCCACCCAGTTGCAGGCACTAAGGTGAGCAAGTCCACTGAGAGTAAAACGATAATAAAACTAAAAATGAGTCTTTTTAACATCTCTAGGAGTCAGTGCGTCTAAATAATGTCAGTGACAAACTACTCCTCCCACCCAAAAAAAAAAATTTTTTTTTCCTCACTCTAAGTTCTAAACAATTGCTGTGATCACTGGTGAGTTTCAGTATTATCTACTTGAGCTTCAAATTAGCACATTTTTATTGCATATCTTTTAATAAACATTTCTTACATGGAAATTAATTCAGAGAATTCCCAATTATACTGTCAACACCCTAAATGTGTTTATCACCTGAGTAAATCTGTAATGATTCAATACTGTTGAAGCTCACTTCAGGAGCAGTTTATATCCCAGTCCCTATGGTACTACACGTTCTCACATTTAAAGACAGGCAGTCCTTACTTTGCATGATACCGTGGGACTCAAAAACAACCATGCAAGCAGAAACCATGCAAAGCAGTCTTCATAATCAATGAGGAAAAGTATGCTTCTTTAAAACTTTTTGGTTGGAACATTAAAAACTCTTACTGTGGGCTATAAACAAATAGCAAAATGAAAAATAGTAAAATTGATACTTATTTAGTATGCTGTAATTTAAAACAGTGGAAACACCATGAAATAAAGGTGTTTTATTTATTTGTTTAAAAACGTGGGACTTCCCTGGTGGGGCAGTGGTTAAGAATCCGCCTGCCAAGGCAGGGGACACTGGTTTGAGCCCTGGTCCAGGAAGATTCCACATGCCACGGAGCAACGAAGCCCGTGCGCCACAACTACTGAGCCTGCGCTCTATAGCCCGTGCTCTGTAACAAGAGAAGTCGCCACAATGAGAAGCCCGTGCACCGGAACGAAGAGTAGCCCCTGCTCGCCGCAACTAGAGAAAGCCCGCATGCAGCAACGAAGACCCAGTGCAGCCAAAAATAAATAAATAAATTTATTTAAAAATTTTTTTTAAATAAAAAAATAAAAGTATCAAAAATAGTTTGAACGGCATTCTCCTTCTTGTCCTAGAACTTATGATCTGGAATGAGCATTTCTGTCTATACCTTGACAAATGGTTATACTTCTTAAGTTTGGATAAGCTTCCAACATTTTTTCCTTTGCTTTTTCAATGTCATGAAATATCTCCAAGAGTTCCTGTAATGTGTAGATTTTGCTGGTGCCACTTCCTCGGGGACAGCTTTATATTTTTCATCACAACCACTTGCCTCATTAATGTCAGTAAATTCACCTTCACTGAATTCCTCTGGCTGTGTATCTAGAGTCTCAAATGATGCAGTGTCAATGTTCGCATGGTCGGCTATTTCTTCTATAAACTCCACTCAGGTTAGATTTGGATTTCACTTCCAGCATTATCACTTTCGTTTCTTTCTAGCACTTTTCATCTTTGTCCGCCGATTTCTCCTTTTGATTATCCATTTTTGTAAATGTCATGTGGATTATCACTGGGCAACAAGGATGCAGCATGACTACACACTTCACTGTCTGTGCATGAACTGACTTACATTCACAGTAATCAGTGACCAAAGACTTTTAAAGAAGTCACTGATCGGTCACTGACCATGATCCACATCTATTATTTATGCTGTGATTTGTGAGCTGAAGAGCCCGCACTGTAAGTCTGTACTTCATGCAATTCCGCACAGTTAATAAACTAAATTTGTAACTGAAGTTTGAACTCTGTTGCTGAGGGACTGGTGTTATTTAACTAAGCTGTGGTAACTGAAATTTGTGTCCAGGAAACTGTGCAAAGCAAGAATTACCTATAGTAGATTCTCAACAATGATAGATAGTACAGTGATTATAAAGATGAATAAACAAAACTTGTGTTACTTGAATTTTGTCATTCTGTGTGACCAACTGATATTTTTGTGTTTAATATTTCAAACAGTGAAAGGGGTGCAAAAATAGTTGCTGTTTAGTGAGTGTAAATTTTAATTCGTACATTCTTTACTAAATTTGAATACTTAATTGAAATTTACTCTTTTTAGATTCTTGACTTCTTAAAAATAAAGAATAAAAAATGTCATTAATTACTATTACTGAAAATAGCTTTGTCACATACAGGAGGAATGTGTTTAAGAATGATGCACTCTGTGTGTCAAATATGCTAGGCATGCAGCTGGATCTTTCTAAAAGGCAGATCTGATCTTATGACTCCCCTGATCAAAAATTTTCACTATCTTTTCATCACCTACATCAGTAATTCTTAACAGTGTCACCTGTGAAACTTTTCAAAAACACAGATGCCCTGGTTCCACGCACACAGATTCCAATGCAGTAGATCCAGGCAAGGGCCCATAGGTGATTCACTCAGGTGCTGATCCACTGACCCAGGTCTAGCTCTGAGTTTCTTAGCATGAAAGATAAGGGCTCTTAAGATCCGGAACCTGCTTCTACAAACACATCTCCCCACATTTTACAACTTATAATTGCTTCTAGCTCCTGAATTAGCCATGTGTCTTTGTACATATTTGTTCCAACTTCAAGGACTGCAAGTCCTCCAATGCCATGCCTAGGTCTACTTGGAAAACCCTCATTTCTGTTAACTCAAAGCTCAGGTGTTTCAGGTGTTTTTCATAGAACTAGAACAAATAATTTTAAAATTTGTATGGAAACACAAAAGACCCCCAATAGCCAAAACAATCTTGAGGAAGAAGAACAGAGCTGGAGGAATCATGCTCCCTGACTTCAGACAAGGCTACAGTCATCAAAACACGTATGGTACTGGCACAAAAACAGAAACATAGATTAGTGGAACAGAATAGAGAGCCCAGAAATAAATCCACACACTTATGGTTAGTTAATCTGGGACAAAGTAGGCAAGAATATACAATGGGGAAAAGACAGGCTCTTCAATAAATGGTGCTGGGAAAACTGGACATATGCATGGGAAAGAATGAAATTAGAACATTCTCTAACACCATACACAAAAATAAACTTAAAATGGATTAAAGACCTAAATGTAAGACCGGATACTATTAAACTCTTAGAGGAAAACATAGAATACTCCTTGACATAAACTGTAGCAATATATATTTTTTTGGATCTGTCTCCAAAGGTAAAGGAAACAAAAGGAAAAATACACAAGTAGGACTTAAAAGCTTTTGCACAGCAAAGGAAACCATCGGCAAAACAAAAAGGCAACCTACTGAATGGGAGAAATTATTTGCAAATAATATGCCCAATAAGGGGTTAGTATCCAAAATACATAAACAGCTCATACAACTCAATATCAAAAAAACGACCATCCTGATTTAAAAATGGGCTGAAGACCTGAATAGGCATTTCTCCAAAGAAGATACACAGATGGCCAACAGGCACATGAAAAGATGCTCAATATCGCTAATCATCAGAGAAATGCAAATCAAAACCACAATGAGATATCACCTAACACCTGTCAGAATGGCTATCATCAAAAAGTCTATAAATAATAATGTTGGCAAGGATGTGGAGAAAAGGGGACCCTCCCACACTGTTGGTGGGAATGTAAATTGATACAGCCACAGTGGAAAACAATATGGAGGTTCCTCAAAAAACTAAAAATAGAACTACCGTATAATCCAGCAATTCCACTCCTGGGTATATATCCAAAGAAAACAAAAACATTACTTCAAAAAGATTTTACATGTACCCCAGTGTTCACAGCAGCATTATTTACAATAGCCAAAATATGGAAGCAACTCAAGTGTCCATCAACAGATGAATGGATAAAGATGTGGTATATACACAATGGAATACTACTCAACCATAAGAAAGAAGGAAATTCTGCCATTTGCAATAACATGGATGGACCTGGAGGGTACTATGCTTAGTGAAATAAGTCAGACAGAGAAAGACAAATACTATATGTTATCACTTACATGTGGAATCTAAAAAATAAAACAAACAAATGAATATAACAAAACAAAAACACTCACAGATATAAGGAACAAACTAGTGGTTACCAGTGGGGAGAGGGGCAAAATAGAGGTAGGGTATGAAAAGGTACAAACAACTATGTATAAAATAAGCAAGCTACAAGGATATATTGTACAGCACAGGTAATAGAGCCAATATTTTATAATAACTTTAAATGGAGTATAATGTATAAAAATTTTGAATCACACACAAAAAAGAATAAATGATTAACCTCCAAGATAAAGAAGGGCAGATCGTTGTGGTCATTGCTTAGGGTGGAAAAGCCAAGGGTACATACCAATGCAGAGTGACCCAAGTAACAGAAAACTCAAGCCCAACAACTTTGGACAAAAGTGAAACAAAGAAAGGACTTAATGTATGTGTCTTTATGGAGCTTCCTCCCAGAGAGGCATCAGGCAGCTCCAGGCTCACAGCCTCACAGCTTCAAGTTCAGGGGGAAGAAAGCATCACAGGAGCCAGAGAAGAAAGGAGTTCATGGTCAGGTCTGGGTCACGTGGCCACCCTGGTCCAGCGGTCAGGAGCACTGCCACCCACGTTTCATGGACTGAGTTGGGGAGGGTGAAGAAGATCAGGAGTTATTACCAGAAGGAAGGACAGACACTCAGCAGACATGAAGAATAAGCGCCACCTCAGACAGATCCCAGAAATGAGGACTGGGCATTCAGAAGTGAGGATGAAAGGTTAGAAAGTCAGATGTATGGGTCTAGAGCCCAGGAAGGTCTCTGAAAGCCGACCTGATCTGACTGTCGCTGCATCACCACCACGTCACCTGGAAAAGGAGCCGGGCAGCGTCAGGCACACGTCACCTCAGTCTGTCTTTCCTTCGGTGATTAGATTTATAGCCCAGCAGTAAGATGACAGATTAAATCGACGATTCTCAAACACTTCCCTCAAACTATCATGAGCACTCTGGAATTTGGGCTGGGTGGTAGACTAGGAGGCCAGCAGTATATTTCGGAGCAGCCTGCTGCAAAACTAAAATTTATTTGAAGTCCCATGCTTTTTCTTAAAAAAATGTTAACTGTGAATTTTATTCCATAGAATATCCATGTAATTTTGAAAGTGTTTTCAATAACTGACCTCTGAAAATTTCAAGTTATTTCAAATAAAAGTGACACTCCTAAATAACTTACCATTTCATTCACTTTTGCACATGGCTACTTATCCCTTGACTAAATATACTCGTGTTCAAGAAGCATGGGACTAAGTAGGTCCCACACACTGTTTCCAACTCTATTATTCTCAGGTAGCTGTTTCTGGCAGTGACATCCATCTATTAAAACTCCATTAGCAATTAATTTTAATGATAATTACCATCTACTGAGTAGCTTGTACATCCAAAGCAGTTTTACGTATTTTCTCATTTAATCCTCTCAGTAACTCTGAAAAGCAAATTATCCCCAAACACATGATGGTAGTGAAAGTCACAAAAGGTCACTAAATCACCCAAAGTTGCAGAGTCACATACCAGGATTGCAACACAGGGCTCTCTGGCTCTAAAACCTGTGTCTTTTCCACCGTGTCTCCCTTGCCCTCCTTTTACATTGCTTCTTTATGCTTCAGGAACGTCAACCTCAGTTATGAAACAATCCACAAGTTCAAGCAGAAAACAAAATAACTAATATCATTATCCTACACACCCTGAGGCCTTCAGTTGGGCAGTATTTACAAAAGCAGAGCAGTAGACCTGTAATCAGGAGTCTTAGGTTCTGTTGTCAATTCCACCTGCAACAAACTAGGGGGTTTTGGAAAAGTCACCTCACCTGGACCTAAGCATCTGCAAAATGAGAGTGAGACTTGGTCGCTGCTGCAGTCCTTCCAACTCCAACATGCTATCATTTCAACACAAATTCCTCAAGACTCAGTTGCTTATGTGTAGACTGAGTGTCATACGCTACTGACTGCAACAGGCCCTCCAAGGGGGACCAGGAAGATGCAGTTATAGACACACTTTCAAAGGCAGTATCAGGTGAATGCTAACTCCAGCCTCAACTTCTGAGAAAGTAATAATAACAACACTATGATGATGATGGTAACTACTACTTATTTATTGCTAATTATGTCCCAGTAACTGTTCTGATGTGATTATTATCTCATTTAGCCTTCACAACAACCCTATGAAGTAAGTCCCATTATTATTCCCATTATACAGGTGAAGAAACTGAGGCTCAGCAAGTTTAAGTAACTGCCCAAGATCAAATATACAATTTATGGCAAGTCTACAAGTAAACTCAGCTATTCAGACTCTGTGGTCTGATTCCAGATTATCATGAAAGACTGCCTCTCTCCTGACCAGGCTGCTCTCATCGAGAAATACTCACTTGAAAAGCTTCTTGGAAAAGAAAGTAAGATCTCATCACTAACGCTGTACCACAGATTGAATTTAAAATGCAGAGTGTTTTATGCTGCCAGCAGATACACACCAGAGTTCACAGGGTCCGTTAATGTCCATTTGGCTTTGTTAACCTTGTCAGAGTCTGTGTAGATGGCAATAGTCAGGTCTGGGAGGAAGACTGCCCCAGTGGGAAGGAGCCTGCTTGGGGCCAGGAGGCAAACACCTTATACAGGAGGATTCACTGCATGGCAACCATTTAAAGGCTGATGGTAAGACAGACCATTCTTATTAATCAACACCACTTAGATGTGCATAATCATTGGCTTTCAAGTTTAAGTAGAAAATACTAAACTTGCTTTATGTTCATTCTCCAGTGCTTCCCCAAATCAGCTGAGCAGATAGGGGTTTGTTTTGTTTTTTGTTTTTTTTTTTTTTTGTGCTCAGAGCCTCCTTTGGGACCAGTGTTCCATGAACACATTTGGAAAATTCTGCTCCATGGAAGACAGCAAGTTTTGGCCAATGGTCCCCGCCAAAAAAGAACCAGTGCAAAACAGAGTTCTTAGCTCCTGATGCTATTCATGTGAGGGCCCTGCTGCCCCAGGGAGCTGGAGCACCAAAGAGGAGGCAGCTCCACACTGTACATCACTCACACCAGGGGCAGAACAGAAATGCCTTCACCAAGCTGTAAAAATAACCGCTACAATAACGACACAGACAGAGAGAATGGACTTGAGGACACGGGGTGGGGGGGCGGGGGGGAGGAGGAAGGGGAAGCTGGGACGAAGTGAGAGAGTGGCAAGGACTTATATATACCACCAAATAGATAGCTAGTGGGAAGCAGCTGCATAGCACAGGGAGATCAGCTCGGTGCTTTGTGACCACCTAGAGGGGTGGGATAGGGAGGGTGGGACGGAGACGCCAGAGGGAGGAGATATGGGGATATATGTATATGTACAGCTGATTCACTTTGTTATACAGAAGAAACTAACCCACCATTGTAAAGCAATTATACTCCAATAAAGATGTTAAAAAAAACCAAACTGCTACTTAGTCACTTTGCTGTACAGCAGAAATTAAACACAACATTGTAAATCAACTAGACTTCAATAAAATTTAAAAAGATAATCGCTACTTTTACAGATAAGACACTATGATAAGTACTTTATATATATTTTTAAGTTTGAGCATTTGTATCATTTATAACTGTATGAAAGATAATTTTTGGAATGAGAACACTTGCTGGTAACCCATACAACTTCAAGAAGACTTTTTTTTTTAAGATTTTTTTTTTTTTTTTTGACGTGGACCATTTTTAAAGTCTTTATTGAATTTGTTACAACATTGCTTCTGTTTTATGTTTTGGTTTTTTGGCCATGAGGCATGTGGGATCTTAGCTCCCCGACCAGGGATCGAACCCGCACCCCCTGCATTGGAAGGCGAAGTCTTAACCACTGTACTGCCAGGGAAGTCCCTAGAGGACTCTTTTCCTAAGTAGAATTATTTGATTAAAATTTGGAGGAAGGGAATCAGAGATTGATATCAGGTCATGTCCTTACCATGTTCTGCTTAAAAGAATTGTTGCAAACATTCAGCCCAAGAAAGGAACCTGCTATCTTTAATTTTTATCTTCTTTTTTTTTTTTAAAGTAATTTCAGATTTCAATTCAAACATGTAATTCATTTTTGCCACTGAATTCTTTAAGAACCTCTGTCAAGAAGGAAATCTTGATTAGGTAAGTGAACCTCAGATATTTAGAGTCCTTGGAAGAAAGGTTACCAAAAAAAAAGAGGGAAAATGAAAGATGGTCCCTTTAAGAAATGAACAAAGAAGGAAGATAGGGTCCCAACTACAAGCACCAAACTGAAGGAAATAGCTGGCTTCAGAATGTTAATGCCATCACTGCAAATTAGTTTCAATATAAGTAATTAATCAACTTTTGTCACTTTTTGTGATACATTGTGAACATTCCATGCAGGTCCATCCTTCACTGTACTACTTCAAGTTTAAAAGCCTGAGGCTTTTAGAACTCGCCTGATGACATTGGCAAGGCCCTTTCTATAGGCTAATGAACTTGCCAAGAATATCAAGCTAACAAAAGATACAACAGTACCATGTTTCAGTTTTCAAGAACTTTTCCATGCTCATTTCAGGCGCCCTCTACACTTCAGCCCTTTCTGCTCAAGTACCACCCAGCTCACTGGAAGGACCAGCTGTTAATTTCACCCTGAGCGCCATCCCTCCTGGGACCAGTGACGAGGGGAAATGGTGACCACACGTTATGTAAATTTCCCTTTGTGTAACCTCTCCTTCTAGAATCTTTCAGCGCATTACCAGGAAAAGATAACTCCACACTCACTGAGATTAAATTAAGTCTCTAAGGAAAGGGCCACGTTGGACTGGAGCAAATGTAACAGATTTCAGCGGGGATTTCTTTGTCTGCCAGTCACAGGACCCACAGAAGCATTGGGGGATCTGGAATACTGCGTTCAGGCTTTAAACTACTCCTGCTACTAAACTGCTGCCTTTTCCCTTAAAGCTTAAATTACCAATACATCAATACAGAAGAACCTACACTCGCAGGCTGCAACTGCTGTGCATAGTGATGAATGGATTCCTAGGTCTTGAACCTAACGTAGCACGATAGAGTCTCACCAGGGGGGGGAGTTTCAAATTCAGTTTATTAGTATTTCCTTTATACATGTAATTGTGCCCATTATGGAATATAAAGAAAAATAAAAAGGAGTAAAGATATCACTCATAATATACCAGTATTAGCATTGTTGTTTCTTTGGAAACAACAACTTGTTTGTTTTCTCCTAAACTTGCGTTTCACTATCACACTTCCATGGCGCATAAGCATCGTTGAGATTGTAAGTGAACCCTGACCAAATGTACTTACTGACTGTGCCAGGGTCCCCTGTCCTCCAAGACCTCATACCCAGTGAGAGCCACTGGGTCGCTCCACTAGTGTGGAAATAGGACTCGGGGCCCCACGGGAGGCACGATTTTGAGTTTCCTCACCGTCAAGCAGGGCAGACAGAGGGGTGAGGAGTAGCAACCAGAGAAAGTGGAGCTGAAGTACCTGCTCTCTCTCCTCTGCTCTCCAATTCTGTCACCGCTTCTTTGCCCAGACACGGCCTTCCTCCCCTTGCCCAGGGTGGTCCCAGTCCCAGCTGGGCGTCCTCTGCTCCTCTGAAGGGCCCTCAGGGCCACACACTACTTGCAAGCCAATCACTCAATTAGCCAAGGCTCTGCCCCTGTGGTCGGCCCAGGCGGGTCTCCAAGGCCACTCAACTCACATGGGAAGCTCTGTACAAATGAATCCTAAAATCCTTCCTTCCTTCACAGCAGTCTCTCAGAGATTTATCTTGTCACCAAGAGGAAAACATAAACCTTTCTGCTGTCACTGGGGTACTCCCAGTGCGGCTGCCTTTACCGCACTTCTCAGAAAGTAAACTGCGTGATAAATAAAGTTTCAGTCCTAACACAGGCTTTAACATCAGATGGGTTTAAATTCTTCAAGAGACTAACTTAAAAGTGAACTGTTTGAACATGAACGAGCAGTATCTGAAAGGAGAAACTTAAATGATGAATAAACATGGGAACATCGGTTCTACCTCATTAATGAAAGGAATGCCAAACAAAGCATAAATATTTGTTTATCTAACTAGAAAAAATGTTTTTAAATTGTATATTCGATGTCAGCATTGGCTAGGATCGGGGGAGATCTGCTGGTTATACATACACTATGGGGGGGAGGAGTTTGATAAAAACAATTTCCCAAATACAAATTTGGGAATTTGTATTAAGAGTGGAAACTACACACACACACACACACACCATCAAAATGAGTGTCGGGACAATTCATAATGGTGGACCAAGAAGATGTGACATCAACTGCCCCCCCTCAAAGAGAGCCACTGGTGGTCTGATGCTGGCCTACAACTGTTTACACAAATAAAAACATGCATCAGATTTTAAACGTAGAAACGACACCCAATCTGACCCAGTGATTCTACTTGTGACCCTAAGGATGTAATTAGTAGTATGCATGAAGATTTATACTCTCACAGTTGACAACAACAAAAACTGGAAAAATATTGGACGATAAGGTAGTTATAAAATATGATATAGTCAACTCGGCAGAATGTTCTGCAGCCATTAACAAGATGTTGGAGAAAGGTTTGCAAACATGGAAAAAAATCTAGTTACAAAGCAATACACACAATGTAAACCCATTTTTGTGAAAAAATATATTTGTGGAAACATGAACATCTAGAAACGGGTCTGGAGAGGAGACAACAGTGGTTATCTTGGAGTGAGGTGGGATGGAATCAAGGCTAGCAGGGCGGCATGTAATTAAGGGTGAGGGTCTGGGACACATGCTTGGTGCATATTCTAACTCTGCCACTGTGGGAACTGTAGTGACTTTTTTATAGATTCCTTATCTGTAAAATGGGGATAAAGCTACTTTTTAGGGTTTGGGAAAGGATTAAGTGAGATGATGCCAGGAAAGTACAAAGTATAATACCTGATAAAAATAAATACCGATAGAATTGTAATTTTTTATGTGCAATTTCCAATTTTCTATGATGAACATGTATTTCTTTTATAATTAAATAGTCATTGCCAAAAAACTGTAAACAAATATAGAATTCTAATTAATGACATACATGCTTACTTACTCAGGAGGGCAGTATACTGATATCCACAATTTATTTTGAAATGTATCAAAAAATAAGTTGGATTGAAGGTGGGTATACAGATATTTACTGTAAAATTCTTCCAACTTTGTTATGTTTGAAAATGTTCATAATAAAATGTTGAAAAAAGGGTATTTCATCTTACATGCATTCTCTTTTTATTTACATAAGTGAAACACTCATTTTAACAAAGCATATAATAAAGACATATATAGAGAAATACTAATAATCTCCCCAGCATATTCCTCACCAATTCCATCCTCCTCTAAAGGTACTTCTGGTATCCTTCCACATCTTTATGCTCATAAATTTAAAGGAAGTTCTTTCTTAGGATCATACTGTTCACATTACTTGGCAACCTGTGTCTTTTACACTTAGAAAAATAACTTTTAGGGGATGTAATAGACAGCATAAGGAATATGATCAATAATGTTGTAATAACTTTGTATGGGGACAGATGGTTACTAGACTTATCATGGTGATTTCATAATGTACGCAAATGTCAAAATCACTATGTAGCACACCTAAAACTAACATAGTACATCAACTATATTTCAATTAAAAAGTAACTTTTATTTAAAAAATGATATCTACCTCTTACTAATGAATGTTTAAGTCACAAAAAATTTTCTTTAAAGATAAGATAGCAGTGAGAACATGGCTTCCTCACATATTTGATTTTTATTATACTTAAGATTTTAGAACACTTCATAGCAAAATACTTGGTTTTTAACTTGTTTCTTTTCATATTAAAATACCACATAACTGGGTATCTGTGGGTTCCACCGTCCTGCTAGGGCTTTCTACCCACCTTCTCCTTCAGGTCCTGCGCCCACTCACCTCATCCCATGAGCGGTGGCAATATCACTGCCATTACAGCTGAGGCCATTTTCTGGAGCCATCCCTCCAGCCCAAGTTAGAGAGAAAAACTTATCTGAGAGTCACATGCCTCTGAATATGCATAACCACAATTCATATTCACATTCATACATACAATGTGAAGAAAACAAAACAAACAAGAGCAGTAAAACTGCATTAATATAATTTGAGTAATGAATTGCTGCATCCACCCCACAGAAGCAGAATGAACCCTACCCAAACTTTTGTTGGGATATCGAGACTGGTGATTCCATACACGGACCAAGAGGATTTCTAGGAAACATGAAAGAGGGAATACAACTGCCCAAAGTTTTAATTATTTTGCATTGTCCTTCAGTTGATAATTTGTGGAGGAAAAAACTGGACAAAATTAAAGGACCCTGTGTCCAAACATAAGAGTTCCAGGGCCTTTTGTTATTTAACCAGATGCTCAAATCTAGATGTGAGATGAATACAATTTATAAGCATGTACATCAGAAACATGTAAAGAAAAAAAAAGCAAAAGTTAGCTTTATTCTTTAAGGCATGAATACTTCACCAAAATCACCAAAAATACTGATGAATTTGCCTGAAAATACTGTAAGAGAATCAGCTTTCCATGATCCATGAAAAGAACCTATTGAGATTTTGATTGGAATTGCATCGAATCTATAGATCAACTGGAGAAGAAATGATATCTCTGCAATAATGAATCTCCTTACCCATGAACACATTTAATCTCTTCATTTAGGTCTTCTTTTAATGCATCATTCATAGTTTTCCTTATATATTACAGATATATCATTTTATAGTTTTCCCTAGAGATCTTACATATATTTTATTAGATTAATTCCTGAGTACTTGATATTTTCTGCCAGGTATTTTCCAGGTATTTGTTGCTGGTGTAAAGAGAGGCAGTTGGCTTTTATACTACAAACTTATACCTATCCACCTTGTTCAACTCTTATTATTTCTAATAAATTTTCTGTAGATTCTTTTGGTTTTCTACAAAAATGATCACATAATCATTTAATCTAATTTAATTAGATCACAGAATCTGCTAATAAGGACATTTTTATTTTAAAAAAAATACAATTTAACCACAGAAAGGAGCATATGTGAGCTGCATAGAATATCCCTGAAAAAATATTCAAGCAACTGGTGACACTGGTTGCTAATCTAGGCATTAAATAATTTTATACCTCATGTCCTTTCAGAATTTTGAGCCATTTTACATATTACCTATTGCAAATAACTAAAATAGGTTTTTTTCCCCAAAAAACAATACAACCTTTAAGGCAGTTAAAATATGACTGAAGAGCTAGGCAAGTCATAGGCTCTCTGGGCCTCAGTTTCCCATGTGCCAAGTGCCCTCACTTGGACTACATCCAAAGTTACAAATTCAAGGCCCTTGACTTAAATCTGGCCTGCAGACATGTTATGTTAGGCGTTCACAGTGGATTTTTGGATTTTGGTTTATCTAGTTGCCAACATTAAAAAAAAAAAAAACCACCAGGTTTCAATTATAAGTTCAGGTTTCCAATGCTCTCATAACACCTGGCAACCCCAGAGCTGAACACTGGCTCTTCCCTGCAGACAGGGCGGGTGTGGGCTGTACGGTTTGCCAGAGTCCACCCAGCGGGCTTTAGTCATTTCCATGCTCGCCTGTCTAGGTCCTTGCGGCCACCTGACTTTAGCATTCATTCATTCGGCTGCACTGGATCTTTAGTTGCGGCACACGGGATCTTCAGTTGCAGCATGCAGGATTTAGTTCCCCGACCAGGGATGGAACCCAGGCCCCCTGCATTGGGAGCACAGAGGCTTAACCACTGTGCCACCAGGGAAGTCCCTGGCTTTTCAACTTCTTGAGGACAGGTCCCTGGACCCTTCCTGTTGTGGCATATTACTATCTATGCTCTGAGACACTATACCCATAAAGTGTGTGTATGTTTCAGTTAGCTCGTAAGGTAGATACCATTTAAGGGAACAACAGCCAACTGGTAAATGACTTTTTTAAGAGGAAAATTATTAATGACTGTATTAATAAAGTGTGTAGTGAGATGGAAAATTTACTTATCTTACAATTCAGATTTGTAAAAAAAAAAAAAATACGGGCCTATAATTTTTTCTATAATTGAACTTGCTCATGAGAATCATACATTGAGTTGCAGGGAGGGAACAAGTGATTCGGTCCCGTTCAATAATGTCAATCAAGCAATGTGATGTGTCCATAACAAACTCAGACTTGGCTTATGTAAGTCAGGAAACAAAGGTCTTTCAGCGCTCTTTCCTCCTCTGCTCCAAAATGATGTTTGGGTGTGTGGGCAAAGGAGTGTAGCTAGACAACCTCATGGCCTTACTCAAGGAGGGAGACCTGGCCCCCTGCCCATATACTTGACTATGAGCTGTCTGTAGAGGCTGCTAAGGGGAGGTTGGTCTGGTCTTGCCTCCCCCAGCATTCTGTTGTCCGTTGCTAATGTCAGGGATTGAGAAAGAACAGATCATGAGAGTGCCAATTAGGACAAAGCTCTATGATTTTTCCTGCTGAATCAGCCTCACCTTAGCTCTCAGTATCATGTCACGGCCCAAGTCTGGCCGCAATTTCCATTAGTCCCCTGTCCAAGGTACTCCACAGCCGTGAATGATTCAATGCCCCTTGAAATGCAGGCTCCCTCTGGATGACTCTTCAGCCAGATCCTTGCTACTTTGAGATCCCATCCACACACAGGGGAAGCGGAGACTCAAATGCCAAGGTCTCCCTCTGCTGGGAGGGCAAGTCTCGCTTTGATTCGGGTGCTTAGTGTGCTACTGGGTAGGTGGTTGTTTCTAGACCTTTTCAGTAACAGAGATAGGGAAAAAATATATATTTTTAAAGATAAAATATATCACGATTTTATACTGGTCTCTCCAATACAATTCTTTCTTTAAAATTTTTTAAATTTATTTTTAGCTGCATTGGGTCTTTGTTGCTGCACGTGGGCTTTCTCTAGTTGCGGTGAGCAGGGGCTACTCTTCATTGCGGTGCAAGGGGCTTCTCATTGCGGTGGCCTCTCTTGTTGCGGAGCATGGGCTCTAGGCACGCACAGGCTTCAGTAGTTGTGTCATGTGGGCTCAGTAGTTGTGGCTCGCGGGCTCTAGAGCACAGGCTCAGTAGTTGTGGTGCACGGGCTTAGTTGCTCCGCAGCATGTGGGATCTTCCCGGACCAGGGCTTGAACCCGTGTCCCCTGCATTGGCAGGCAGATTCTTAACAACTGCACCACCAGGGAAGTCCCAAGTCTATTTTCTTAAGTCTATACACCATACTTTATAGTTAAGTTTCCACTGATATTTAAGATGTAGTTAATTATTAGAAGACTGTTTTAATAGTTTTTAATAGAAAAGCCATAACACATGTAAGGTAAATTATAAGATAGGCTTTTATGCTTAAGTAAAATGTAAGTATTTACTATAATTCGATTGAGTCTGATAGCAACTTTCAGCTTCTTTTCTATAAGAACCTAGCAAAGATCCTTAACTATGCAAAGGTTGTCAACCTTGACATATAAAGATTTGCCTGGGGAATTTGTTTAAAAATACAGATTTCTTGCAAATCAAAACCACAATGAGGAATAACCTCACACTGGTCAGAATGACCATCATCAAAAAGTCTATAAATAACAAATGCTGGAGAGAGTGTGGAGAAAAGGGAACCCTCCTACACTGTTGACGAGAATGTAAATTGGTGCAGTGACTATGGAGAACAGTATGGAGGTTCCTTAAAAAACTAAGAATAAGAGTTACTGTATGATCCAGCAATCCCACTGCTGGGCATATATCTGGAGAAAACTCTAACTCCAAAAGATACATGCATCCCAATGTTCACAGAGCCACTATTTACAGTAGCCAAGACATGGAAGCAACCTAAATGTCCATCGACAGATGAATGGATAAAGAAGATGTGGTATATGTATATATACACACACAATTGAATACTACTCAGCCATAAAAAAGAACAAATAATGCCATTTGCAGCAACATGGATGGACCTAGAGAATTTCATACTAAGTGAAGTCAGACAAATATTATATGACATCACTTATATGTGTGATCTAAAAAATAATACAAATGAATCTATATACAAAACAGAAATAGACTCAAAGATATAGAAAACAAACTTACGGTTACCCAAGGGTAAGGGGAGGGGAGGAGGGATAAATTAGGATTATGAGGTTAACGGATACAAACTACTATACATGAAATAGATAAGCAACAAGGACCTACTGTATAGCACGGGGAACCATATTTAGTACCTTGTAATAACCTATAATGGAAAATAATCTAAAAAATATATAACTGAATCACTGTATTGTACACCTGAAACTAATACAATATTGTAAGTCAACTAAACTTCAATTTAAAAAAACACAGATTTCTTGTCCTGATCACCAGAAACTCCAATTCATTAGGTTCAGAGGGGGACCCAGTAATCAGCTTTATTAACAGCTCTGACCTTCCATCCCCCAAGGCACACAAACACACACATACACAAATGTACATGCACCATCTCCACCTGCACCAGCACTACCACCTATACACACCAGGAGATTCTGACACTGATGTAGACTGGTCCAGTCTTTCAGAAACATTGAAACAAAGGGATTACCTCTTTAATCTCACCTGGGCCCATCTCACTCTATGCCCCCAACCTTGGCCAACAAGAGAAAAGATGAGCTCATACTAAAAGGGTCTCTTTTTCTATAGATGGGATTTCAGCCTGGCTCACTGGCTGTTGTATCATTATGAGAAACAGCCCGGTCATTTAAGCACATACGCTAAAGAAAAATTTCCATCCTCCCAGTTTCCAGCATACTTGATGTGGGAACTCAGCAGACTTTTCTTATAAATATAGAGTAACTGCTCTGCAGTTGCTTCCAATGTCATAGAGTATCTATACCAATCTCTACTCCCTTAGGTCCTTCCCAAAATAGGCAAACAAACATATAGCTAGACTTTGCCCCTCCATGATTCAGGATCCATGTGCAAATACAGATGGTCTAAGGCAGCACTGTCCAACAGAACTTTCTATGATGGTATTCTATATTTGCATTGTCCAATATGGTAGCCACTAGCTACATGTAGCTATTGAGTTCTTGAAATGTGGCTAGTATAAATGCAGACTTAATTTTTTTATTTTACTTAATTCTAATTAATTTAAATTTAAATGGTCACATATGGCTAGTGGCTACTTTATTGATCAGTTCATATCTAAGATCAGTCAGTCATAGGCTTCATACAAAAAATAGATTAGGGGCTTCCCTGGTGGCGCAGTGGTTAGGAATCCGCCTGCCAATGCAGAGGACACGGGTTCGTGCCCCGGTCCGGGAAGATCCCACATGCCGCGGAGCAACTAGGCCCGTGAGCCTCAACTACTGAGCCTGCGCGTCTGGAGCCTGTGCTCCGCAACAAGAGAGGCCGCGATAGTGAGAGGCCCGCACACCGCGATGAAGAGTGGCCCCCGCTTGCCACAACTGGAGAAAGCCCTCGCACAGACACGAAGACCCAACACAGCCAAAAATAAATAAATAAATTTATTAAAAAAAAAATAAAGATTATAGTACAGGTTATAACTATATTTTTTCAGGTTTTAATTATATTCATTCCCTTTTGGAAGCTCCTAGGGTCACATCTGGTTTTCAGTCATTTTTAACTTCCTCAGAGTAACCACAGCTTACAAGTTTCCATCTAGCAGAAACTCAAAAATTATCTTGTCAAATCAATCTAAAACCAAGGCACATACGTGGTTTAAAAAGTCAAACAGCAAAACAAAAAACATCTTGCACTCAACTATCCTTCTAATCTCCATTCTCAGACAACCACTTGTACCTCTAGCAGTTTTTTCGATCACTTACCTCCTTATTTCTAAGCAATGATGTTTATTACTACCTCTTAATTCAAAACATTACACACACCTATTGACTTCCTATTATGATTGGTAGAGTTTCTAGCTTTCTTAGAATGCCCATCTTGCTCCCTCACCTAATATTATATCACAATTTTTACTTAAATCCCTGTTTAATGTTTTCATTATTATAACGTCATAATCTAGAAGTTTACAAACAGCATTCACTGCCGAGCCATGACATGTATCATGATTACATTTCTTCTCTGGTGCTTTGTTTTCCCCTGGAGTCACTGCCTTCTCCTCCTCCTCCTTGTCTTCATTTGCTTGCTTTTATTTGAAACTGGGCTACATTTTCATGCACCCTCCAACAACTGTAAATGTTTCTCGTGAAATTTTCAAGCAGTCAAACCTGGCAAATGAACCAGGAACCATGCTTGTGGACTCTCCATCCTCCCCTGTCAATCTAGGTGGCTTGGTTTCTGGGCCGGATTTACAGCTAGAGCCCTGGAAACTCCCTTTGTTTCTCTCCTGGGTCATATTTCAGGAAATTCGCTCAATCTACTCCTTCATTGACTGGATCATGCCCTCCAGGAGTTGGTCGGGAGAAAAGGTGCATGGGTAGTAAATTGTTTGTGTGTGGCTTCGTATGTCTGAAATAACTTTATTCTATCCTCACACCTGAATGCTAGTTTAACTGGGTCAAGAATTGGCAGAGTTGAAAAGAAAACACGTTATGAATCTGTAAGTAAGGAGGAAATAATTTCCCCCCAGAATTTTGAAGATTTCCTTCTAGTTTGCAGTATTGTTGAGAGAGCTGATACCACTCTGACTCAGAACCCTTTACACATGTTTTTTCCTCTTTGGAAGCTTTTAGAATTCTCTCTTTATCCCTGTTATTCTGAAACTTCAAAATGATGTGCTCGATATGAGGATATTTTTCATTCATTGTGCTTGCTACATGATGTACCCTTTTAATGTGAAGACCCATAACCAAGGAAATTTTCTTGTATTGTTACTTTGAAAATGTCCTATCATTTTCTGTTTCCTTTTTATGAAACTCCTATTGCTAGGATACTGGACCTCCTAGACTACACCTCTGTCTTAGCTTTTCTCCCTTACTGTCCATTTCTTTATTCTTTTTTCCTTGGGTAGTTTCCTGACTTTATCTTCCAAATTATGATGAGAATTTTTAATTTCAAGTATAATTTTAAATTTCTAAGTGCTCTTTGCTCTGACTGTACTTGTTTTATAGCTTTGCATTTTTATTTCATTACAGATATTAACGGAGTTAGTTTGTAGTTTGTTTTGTAGTATTTTTTCCTCCAATTCATTGCCTCTCTTAGCTCTGAGTTTCTTCTCGATTTTTTTTTTTTTTTTTTTTTGATGGGGACAGACTTTTCATATTGGAGGCTTTCTTTAAATGTCTGGTCATTTGCTCATATTTAAGAACAAGGGGGCTTCCCTGGTGGCGCAGTGGTTGAGAATCTGCCTGCCAATGCAGGGGATACAGGTTCGAGCTCTGGTCTGGGAAGATCCCACATGCCGCGGAGCAACTGGGCCCGTGAGCCACAACTACTGAGCCTGCGCGTCTGGAGCCTGTGCCCCGCAACAAGAGGGGCCGCGACAGTGAGAGGCCTGTGCACCGCGATGAAGAGCGGCCCCCGCTCGCCGCAACTGGAGAAAGCCCTCACACAGAAACGAAGACCCAACACAGCCAAAAATAAATAAATAAATAAAAATAAAATAAATTTAAAAGAACAAGGCATTACAATGCTGGTTGAAAGTCCTGCTATACAGCAGGCCTTGACAACTAGTGAACCTCACTGTAGGGCAATCAAGTGGAGATACAACTCTTTCACAGAGATACCACCAAAATATCTCAGTTTCTGAGTTTCCTAGGAGAGGAATCCTTCTATCCCCACCTTGGGGTAGGAGTCTGGCTGCTGGTACTCTCAGGTTAGATGTTGGAAGGGCACTAGAGGCCTCCTGTTAGACATGCAGAGTTACTTGTATTTCCACTGCTTTCCATCCAGAACCAAATCACTGCCCTTCTCTGTGCTTGGTACCCACAACTCCAAAAACCATTTCTGAAATTTCTCCAAGAAACGCATCTCTCAACTCTGATTAGGATACAGGAGGGGTAGTCATATAACTTCTCAGAATGAGGGCAGGGCTTGGAGTTAACTGCTCTCTAAACTGCTGTTAACAGACCTCTTGTTTTCAGCCTCCTGATTCTCCTCCACCCTGTGCAATACCTGATGCTCCTAATTTCTAAGAACTCCTGGAATTTGGCAGGGTCAACCCCCCAGCTTCTCATTGGTAACCTCCCCCAACTGCACACACCCCCTCCTTTAGAGGCAACCTAAATGCAAAGTGGGTGCGTGAATGTTCAACCATCTTCATATTATTATTATACAGTTTGCAGTTTCAGATATTTCCTGACTGGCTCAAAGGTAAAGTTGAACACCCATAATTTTGCTGCTGTCGTTACGGTTCTTGTTTTGTTAGCGACTTTTGAGAGGAGAATTGGTCAGAGACATTTTACTTTTACTTCCCATCGTGTAAGAGCATCAGTAGTCTTCTCAGTAAAGTTTGTTTATTTTTTTAAGAGAGGATAGAAAGTTGTTCTCTTCTAATTAGAAGAAGCCTGTCATATTAATATTTCTTCATATTCTCAGCATGAGTTCTCATCTAAATGACTTATTGATTTCCTTCGTTATATGCCTAATACGTAGAAAGTAAGAAAAGCTATGGCAAGAAATCAAAAAAGCAAAGTTCTTTTCGTCTGTGGCTGTTCCTTCAACAATTTGGGCTTTATATATTCTCTCCATTAGCGGAGAGAAGGGGAGAGAGAGAGAGAGAGAAGAGAGGGGCCGAGTTAACATACAAAGCCAAAACTTTTAAGGAGATGATTGCCAAGAGAAGTTAATATCTACATATAAGAGTGGGAGCTTTCAACCCAAAGTTTTCTTTTTGGAACACCAAGGAGAAAAGGGAAAATAATGAGGAAATAATCACGCTAGAATTTAATGAGACAGGTACCAAACTTCGCCGGGCTGTTTATCTCACAATATTTTCGATGCTATATTCTAAGAACAGAATAGCCATCTTCCCCTGAGTAAGCAGAAGCCTATGTGACGCAAAGGTCTCTCAGTCACGCCCTGCCGCCACCAAGCTTCTAATTGCGCTCAGAACCACTTCTCTCCCCGTTTGGCTGCCATTCATCAGAAGCCCCTCCCACTCTCCCTTTGTCTGAAAAAGCTCTCACCTTGTGAGTCCTGTTGAGAGGCCGAGCTCTCTCCCATGATTCAGACTCAGCCTGTCAGATTCTCACTTTCCCAAGCCAAGGGTGCTGGCATTTGACCAAATCAGGCGCACCTGCTCCAGCTAGCAAGCTACGGGAGCCAGGATCAGGGAGGGAGGGGAGGCCGCTCTGCAGCCCTGGCAGCGTGCTGAGCTCTGGGCCAGCAGGGCCCACTTTGCAACCTAAGTGAGGCCCCTAACACTCTACAGCTGGGCTGACCGGGCCTCACAGCCATGGAGCCTGAGCCAGACTTCAGGCAGCTCTCTCCAGGACCCACTATCCTTTCAATGAACTGCCTTTCTGCTCAAGCCAGCTGGAACTAAGACTCTGATACATGCAAGTTTCATATTTGGATTGTTGAAATAACTGAGGGGGGGCTTCCCTGGTGGCGCAGTGGTTGGGAATCCGCCTGCCAATGCAGTAGACACGGGCTCGAGCCCTGGTCTGGGAAGATGCCACATGCCGCGGAGCAAATAAGCCCGTGCGCCACAACTACTGAAGCCCGCGCACCTAGAGCCTGTGCTCCGCAACAAGAGAAGCCACAGCAATGATAAGCCCGCGCACCAAAACGAAAGGTAGCTAGCTCCTGCTCACCGCAACTAGAGAAAGCCCGCGCGCAGCAACGAAGACCCTAAGCAGCCAAAAATTTATAAAACAATAATTAAAAAGAAATAACTGAGAACTGAAGGTGCAAATCTTGATCTAAGAAATGACAACAAATCCTATAGACAGGTGGGCATCTCAATCTATTTTAAAACTACAGACAGGTAGGTGTTTCTTTTGGTATCACAATTTTCTTATCAGTTTGAATAATTTAAGCCTGTGTTTTCAGAGTTCTACTCCAAGAAAAAAATGGCTAATATTCTTCTAATCTTGCAGATTTGAGATCAGACTTTAGGTTCTTGTTGGGACACATGAGAACCAAAATGAGTGAGCCAGCTAGCCTCCCTCATCATCGTGAGCACCTAGACCCAGTTCTCAGACACCAGTGTGCTTTCGGACCTCCTGAGTCTGTACACCTGCCTTCAAAATGCACATTCAGGCCAGCGAGCGAGCACGGGTACTCCAGCAGGTAACTAATAGCTGTGGGAATCCTATCTGAGCCCTCTCTTAATTAGGCGAAGCTAATGAGAGCCAGTGCCTTTTTTTAAGCAGTATCCAGATGGTGGTTTTAGGTTATCATTACTATAATTAAAGGTAGTGTAAGCTTCAGGGAGTCAGAGGTTAAATTCCTGAGAGAACCTTATTTTCTACTCAGGATTTTAAGTAAGCAACTCAAAAAAGGAGAGAGGCACAAAGGAGAATTTTTTTTTTCAGTAATAAATAGCTGTTTTATAGAAGTTTAAATAAAATATTGGGAATTAACACAGTGCAACCAACACTTCCGGGGGCAGGGGGTGGGCGGTGGTGTCGATGGTACCACATTAGGGGCTGAAGAGAATCTAGAGATGAATAGGGCTTCGGCCCCATCTTTACCTCAGACTGACAATCTGAGTGGGAGTCAGTGGAAAAGTGGAAGAGGGATGTGAAAACAAGAAGATACATAAGTATGATAAAGGCAGAAGGTCATGAACCAAAAGAGGGGTGGCAGGAAAAATATTCTGTGTTTTTCTAAAATTTATTTATTTATTTTTGGCTGCGTTGGGTCTTCGTTGCTGCGCGCGGGCTTTCTCTAGTTGAGGCGAGCGGAGGCTACTCTTCGTTGCGGTGCAAGGGCTTTTCATTGCTGTGGCTTCTCTTGTTGCGGAGCACGGGCTCTAGGCACACAGGCTTCAGTAGTTGTGGCGCAAAGGCTTAGTTGCTCTGCGGCATGTGGGATCTTCCCGGACCAGGACTCGAACCTGTGTCCCCTGCACTGGCAGGGGGATTCTTAACCACTGCGCCACCAGGGAAGTCCCCTTTTCATTTGTTTTTAATTGTTTCTATTTCTCATTCCCAATCAAACGTGCCACCGGGGCTCACCACACACTAAGGCTGAAGTGCACATCGTTTTGGGGGACGGGTGGATCGATCTAGATTTTAAAAGGCACAGCCACACTATGATTTGTTTTTTTTCAAGTTTCCAGCTTTCAGACCCAAAATCCCCGGCTTTCAATTGCAAGAGCCAGAGACGAAAGAGAAAGCATTTTTCCAGAAATCTCAAAGATAAGCTTTGAAATACCCATTGGCGCAGCACAGAGGACTGGATTGTAGAGTTTTAACTGCAAACAGAGTAGAGGGATGGTACGAAAAGGGCAGGGATTTGAGGAAAGCCCATCCTGAGGCTGGAGGAGGAAATGTAGGCAAGAAAGGGAAGAGCCAGAGAATTGAGACGGCTCCGTCTTGGGCACCTGTGGGCTGAAAGCCCGAGGTGGGGAGGGAGGATTCAGAAACAGGTAGGTTGAGAACCTCAGAATGCAGGAGGCTTGAGCGTCACTCCCTTCAAGAACTCACCAAGTGGTCACCCTGGGCAGTAGGGTAGAAATGGGAACAACTTGTGTCTAAGCTGAGAGCATCTGAGATATACGCCCATCCTCTCCTCCAGCACAAAGTGAAAACAAACCAGAAGATCTCTGGAATCCTTTCAGAGGAGCATGAAGGCCTCTGCGAATAAACGACACAATCCTTCTCTCTGTGTTAGGGGTCCTCGAGCCTGAGAATGCTGTGTCGTGGGGAACGGGGACCCTCAGCAGAGGCTGCAAGTCCAGGGGACGATGGGGTCACCGAGGAGCCCCAGAGAATCAGCAGCCCTGGTGGGAGCAGAGCTGAGAGACAAGACGGTGGGAAGAGAACAGATGGCCAGCAACTCCAGGCAGAGGTACCTCCAGAACAGACACAGTGAGACTTCACAGAAGGCCGACCGGGCACACCTACCTGCCTGCCCTGTGGCACGAGGTTCCCGTGCCGCGCAGCCCCGCCGGAGCTCCTTCCTGGGTGCTGGAAGGAAGAAGGGAGAACGCGTGAGCGGCTACACCAACCCTGATAGGGGGCGTGAACCAACAATGACTGAATTTAAGTCCTGATTTAATTAGTGATTGAGGAAACCTGAAGTGGCAAAATCATGTGTTTTCTATAGGTGATTGGTGGCTGATGAGTTCCTTAGATTCATTTCTGGGAAACTACTTCTATTTCTACCCACGAGGCTGTGTGCACACAGGGCTCAGAACACAAAGGTACACAGCGAATGCAGTGGGGAAATGGAAGGAAGAAGACATTGTATTAAGTTGGAGGGCAGATTAGGCCAGTATTTATAACAGGATTTTTAAAAAACTGTGCCTTAATGAATTTATGGGCTTTTGACAAGTAGAAATGAGGTGGAGGCATTCCAGATGGCAGAAAAGAGATGGATCAAAGCCTAGGAAATGGGAGGAGGTGGGAAATGTTCGGGAAAAAATGATGGTCCAGTTTGGCTGGAACCTAAGCTCCTCTTTAAAAATTCCACACATGCTCTGCCAGAGCCCTGTGCTTTGTGCCTCAGTGATGGGAAGCATTTTGTAAACATCTCCGGTATGAAATATATTCGGAGCTGAGCGATGCCTGGAAACATACGCCCATTCCTTAGGAGGCCTGTTGCCTCTGTCTGCTTCCTGTTCCTTCCTGCACACGTAGTAAACAGACTTGTCACCAAATGATGCCTCTAGTGGGAAATACTCTTCTCTCCTGCTCTGTGTGCAGCCCTAGCCCACAGGGAAGGGATCTTCCATTCGTATTTCATCCTTTCATCAGATGCTCGGAAAGCTTTCACCATTCTGCCTGTCCTTACTCCTTGGATGGAGGCATGGCTACTACAGTGGAAGGTGGTGGTTCGTTGGTTGTGAGGTGGCGGTCCAGGCATTTTTATTTTGACAAGTCTCCAAAGGCGATCCAGATCTCCTCTTTCCCTTTTTACACTTTCCTTGCCTCCCATCCATTCCTTCATAGAAATTTAGAACACTATCTGGTACATATTTAATGTCTATAACAATTTCTTGAATGAATGAATGAATGAGTTGACAGGCACACCAACCCATTTTTCAAACTGCAGCATGCAATGGAATCAGCAGGAGGGCTTGTTAAAATCTAGATTGCAGGAATTCCCTGGCGGTCCAGTGGTTAGGACTCCGCGCTTTCACTGCCGAGGGCGCGGGTTCCATCCCTGGTCGGGGAACTAAGATCCCACAAGCCTTGCGGGGCAGCCAAAAAAAGAAAAAAATATATGTAGATTTCTGGGTCCACCTGAAGAGTTTCTGATTCAGTGGGCCTGGAGCAGGGGCTGAGAACAACCCCCTTCCCCCCAGCCCGCTAACCCCTGCCAGGTGATGCTTATGTTGTTGGTAGGGGGAGGGGGTACACTTTGAGAACCACTGGTCTATATATAGATCAATACGGAAATCCCCTGAATACTTTGACCATAACCCGAAACTGATTGGTACCTTGAAATGTTTTGTCTACCATATTCCTGGAAGCTTTTAGAAAAAGATGTTTCCCTATGTTTTCTTACGTCAGTTATGAGAGCAACTTAATAGCATAAATTATAGCCATTGAAAACCGTTTCTGGAAGACATGGAACTTTGATTAAGAATTCCAGGAATCAGAGACCTCTGAATAAAATGTTATCTTTTTCCCATTCAGGGACTGATGTTTTAATGATGCAGTAAAATTTTAAAAGCCATAGGACTGCTATTAGTTTATCTTGCACTGGCCTTCTTTAATTTCACAACAAAGCAAAAATCAGGCCACCCCTTCTGGAGTGATTGAGAGTTGGATAAAGAGGAGTGTTTCTGTCCACTACCTGGAGGAGAATCCATTTTAAGAATCTGGGACTGTCCTATTGTCTTTTTACCCCTACAGGGAAAACGAAACAAAACCACATTGTTTTCACATTATGTCAAGCACCCATAAGAGGCCAGGTTTTTGCCTTGCTTTCCAGGCCCTTGTAAAAAGTCCAGAATTGCTTAAATAAGAAAATCTTCTGTAAGAAAAAAAAGTTTTTTGGTTTTTTTTTTTTTAACTTTTAAACTCTAATGTTTAATAATCACGTCAGGCCATAGCTCTCCTTGGGAAGATTATTCTTGAACTTTCCTAACCTGTATTTCTAATTCTATTAGTTATCTGCAGAGTCAAAGACATCCAAATTTTGTTGGATCACTGTAAATAAAAAAGGATATACTTTATAATGGTTTACCATGTGGATTCTCACTGCTCAGAAATTTAAATGGTCAAATGCCCTTGTTCCTGCAAGCTCCCTGACAGCCATTAATTCCAATTACACCTAACTAAACATAGATTTTAGAATTCAGATACACAATATTTGAGCTACAAAGGCATGGCTTTTTCTCTCTCAGAGCCGGACTACACATGAAATTCCCAATAAAATGTCTGACACAGCTCTGAACAACACAGCTCCTAAAATTTATCTGCAAGTCTGGTTTTTATAGTCCTACAGTGGACAGAAATGAGGCTCCTAAGGGCAGAAAATATCATTTGTCTGCAGAAGTGTTCATTGATCTGGCCTTTTTATTAAAACTCTCACTTATTTAGGTTAACATAACTTCTTCCAGACTGAGACTTCAGATTTCTTTTCCTTGCTGTATTATATAAGACATGCAAAATTAAATACGCCTATATGTAATTATTATTTGCAATTGCAGGTTGTATTTTGCATGTTGATTGCTCCCTGCTGCCCCAGCGTTCCATGAGGATATGTAATTTTACCTTATACTCTAATTACACTTTAGAGAATTTTCCATTTATCTGCCAATGGGTTACTTTATCAAAAGGCAGGCAGGCATAGATATCAGAGGCCTTCACTGCAATAGCAAAAACAGAGCTTGATTAAATCACTTTTAGGAAAGGAAAACTAACCCTGTTTTCACATAATTTGGTAGAAATTCATAACTCGGTCTCCCAAGTGAATGGAGGCTAGCAGAGGCGCGTGGAAGTCAGGAGAGGGGAAAGACACAGAGCTCAGGCTTGAGAGTGGAGAGCATCAGAACGGATGAGGGTCAAGACAGACACGGAAGATGCTGGCAAGTGAGTAACAGGACCAGGAATAGCAGAACACGGCTGCAAGTTTGGGAAGCAAGGATGTAGGATGAATGGGATGGCCGGGGAAGTAAGGGTACCAGGTGAGCATGCAGAGGGGGCCTGGCAGACTTATCGGGGGAGTAGGAGGGTGTGAAATGGGCAGATCTATGTAGAAGGTAAGTATCAATAAATCAAAGTTAGAGTCAGAGACTGGCAGCTAAGGCTACGCATGTAAAACTAATGGAGGTGCAAGAAACTGAAGATGGAAACAGAACAATCTATTTTGACTCTCCTAATGAGCCTTAATTAACAGCTCTGGCTGAAAACCTCCCGTGACAGAACACAGAAGCCTCTAGAGCAGCTTGAAGAAACTGTCAGGATGCGGATCAGCTGTTAACTGAATACGTAGCTTGAGTTTCCTTTAGCCAGTTGTTTTCCATTGTGTGGGTAAATGATCAAAGGTGTGAATCTGAATCATCAGCAAGTCAACCGGATGCAAAAAAAAGCTAGGAATTGTATTTATGTTACTAGCAGCAACCTTCCTTAGGGAGGGTTAAAATTAATATTTCAGGAGATCTCATTACTAAGTGTTTCGAACCATCTCTGCATAAAATTTTGAATTCCTCAGGCAAGGAAGTAGGTTAGATGTAGAAAAACCCACCAGCTGCCCTGTAAGTCGTATTCACCTGTCGTTTTCAAAGATGAATGAAGGTGGAATTGAAGCCTTAAGTTAGTGGCCCTCACCCAGGTGGCATATTAGAATTATAGAGGAAGATTCTGATCTGTCCAGGGTAGAGCATGAGCTTCAGTATTTCTTAGAAACTCCCCTGGTGAATAGAAGGGCTGGGAACTACTGCTACGTGGAAGAGACCTCAGTGAGAAGAACACAACTCTACATGCCACGATATTAAAGTATGTCCTAGGAGGTAGCCAGGATTTCCCAGGACCTCATGCGACCTTTGATTTTACTTCTTTGTACAAAAGAAGGCATATGGTGACTTTGGCCAATATCAAGGACGTGGCTCACCTCCTGAGGTCACTATGACTCTTTCTTTCAAGAAAAAGAAATATGAGAACTTGTTGCTTTATCATGCTTTGTGAATATATCTGATAAGTTTCAATCGTTTTGTAGGCCAGTATTGATGGACGCTGTTGCACCTCTGTTCATTACGAGATGTACAGCCTAATTCCTCCTCCCAGTTTCTGAGTGTGTAGCCAGTGATTTGATGTAACAGAAAGGGGAGAAATCTCTATATTTCCAACAGATAAATGTAGCAGTGGGATGTTTTCACCAAGGCAATGGTTAAGAAGTAAAGAAATGGTTTCACACCCAAGAGAAATAGATATTACAACAGAAGAATGCTTTATAAAAAGTAACATTGGGAGAGGGAGGTAACACAAACTTCTGCAGACTCAGGAACGTCATTTTGAGCCAAAAACAGAGCTACCAAATGATCTAGCAATCCCACTCCTGGGCCTATATCTGGAAAGAAATGAAAACTCTAATTTGAAAAGATACACGCACTCCAATGTTCATAGCAGCACTATTTACAATAGCCAAGACATGGAAATAAGCCAAGCGCCCATCAGCAGATGATTGGTTTAAAAAGATGTGGCACATATATATATATAATGGAATATTAGTCACTAAAAAGAATGAAATATTACAATTTGCAGCAACATGGATGGACTTAGAGAGTATCATATGAAGTGAAGTCAGACGGAGAAAGACAAATATTATATGACATCACTTACATGTGGAATCTAAAAAGCAATACAAATGAATCTATAGACAATACAGAAACAGACTCACAGACATAGGAGACAAACTTGTGGTTACCAAAGGGGAAAGGGAAGGCAGGGAGGGACAAATTAGGGGATGGGATTAACAGATACAAACTACTATACATAAAATAGATAAGCAACAAGGATTTACTGTATAGCACAGGGAACTATATTCAATACCTTGTAATAACCTGGAATGGAAAATAATCTGAAAAAATACAAATATTATACACGGAAAACTGAATCACTTTGCTATACACCTGAAACTAATACAATATTGTAAATCGACTATACTTTGATTTAAAAAAAAGTCACTTTGACATAGCAACAGTGTCTAACAAAAAATTAGAAAATATTGGTTAATAAAACATAAGTTTATAAATATGGCTAGAAACTCGACTAACTTTGAGATCATGTGTGCATATTAATTGGTTGATGAACACTAGCCATGACCTACAAATTTAAATGGAAATAAAAATCCTATCAAGGATTGGATAAAAATAAATCTTTAAGTCCTATGAAACACTATATGCATATGAGGAGAGTAGTAGCATAATGTCAGCAGGAATGTTATTCATTTTGATTTCTGAGTTAAATTGTTTCCAGGTTCCAAGGTTACATACCAAAGGGATATAGTATTCAAACTTTTCTAAGGTGTAAAACCCTCCATCTAATAAAAAATCCTCCAAGAAAACACAATAAGTAAAAGCCTGCCCTGATTGAAACTGAGCTCTGGGTATAGAGCTCCACGTTTAACTTCCTTTCGGCCCCTTTGAGCCCTCGTCCACCAACCTGAAACCAGACTTTTACTTCCATCTCTCCCTCTCATAGATTGAATTCTTTACTATGAGGTTCTTTGGTTTGATTAAGTAAAGCTCCACTAAATCCTCCTAGAATCAGAAGGAGGAAATAATTTCCTTTTAAGCTGGGACCCCTGCTACCCGAGATATTAAAACAACTATATTATTATTTGGCAACAAGATTGGGATACTATTTAAAAAAGAAAAGTGCTGAAGAGCAGGCAGTAGAAATCTAATTTCAAGTGTCTCGGTAAGAAAGTCTACACTGAAATTTGAATGAACTCAGTGCAAAAGGACTTGTGCAGAAAACAAGGGAGGACAAAAAGGAAGGGAAATAACCACGTGCCAGACAGTGTGCTAGCTCGTTACATGCACCAGCTGACTTAACGCCACTGCAAGAGCAGTTACTATCTCCTTCGCACAGATGAGGAAACGGATGCTCAGAGAAATTAATCAATTTGCCCAAGTTCTCACAATTGGTAAGTGGCAGACCTGGAATTTGAATCCAGGAATATCTCACTCCCAAAGTCCATGCCCTTCTTCCCCACAATATTGGCAAACAAGGCGCCTCCTGGGAATCATATTTTGAAATCTATTTTGAACTCAAAACCTAGTGACAACATGGGGAACATAGCCAATATTTTACAATATAATAACTGTAAATGAAATATAACCTTTAAAAATTGTGAATCACTATATTGTAACTTATATAATATTGTACATCAACTATACTGCAATAAGAAAAAAGTTTTTTAAAGAAATTTATATCTAGTGAAATTCAAGCATGAACCAGGTGGTCTACCTACAATTAAAGAAAATGATCGAATTATTAAAGAAACACTTCACAACAATCATCCTGCCTCCTGGGATTCATATGGTAAAAATATTTCATCCAATATTAAAGTAAATAAATGAGAGAGAAAAATCCAGCCAGAATGATATCTTAAGATGTAAAATAGGGTCACAACCTATAGAATGGAGGATCTATTGCTAGAAGAAAACAAAGGAATCAAATGTCTCCTGCCCCTTGTAGTTCCCGATGGTATTAAGGACAAGACAAGAAATGGGTCTAGTTTGTTGGTACATGGGGTCCAAGGAAGGACATAGGCCAGGATGCTTCTTCATTGTGGTAACAAATTCCTAAAGAGAAAATCGGAAGCTGTAGCCTAAAAAGGGTGATAAAGTTAAATCGGGATAACAAAGCAAAAAATGGTATACCAATTGATGGGCAAGAGGTTAAAATGTAGAACAAGGTATGAAGGGGAGCAGTGTGAGTGGGGTGTGTGCATTTGTGGACCAGGTATGTCCTGCTTCACCAAAGCCCCTGCTGTAGGAGTTATTCCCAGTCACAGCCTGGTGATAAAAGGGCTAGGAGGCCCCAGCCACAGGTGGCAGTGCTTATTGAGTGTGATTCTCCCAAGCAAGACAATTGTTCCAGGGACCACGATGGTGGGGGAGGGTGAGAGGCAATCATATTCTTCTTGTAGAAATGTGCATGGGGATGCTGAGAGCCTCAGTCTGCTGTAAGACAAAGAGAAAGGAGAGCACCTGAGCTAGGAAGTACTGGAAAGTCCATAAACCGATTGCGAGCTCCCCAACGCTGCCCCAGGGCCTGCTCTTTCTAAGGACCAGTTGTTCAGCATTTTCAGGACTTCCATGAGGCTTCTCTGTAGCCTTAATAATCACACTTTTTAAAACTGAGATAGTCTGAGGAGGTGTCTTAGTCCATTCAGCCTGCTATAACAAAATACCACAGACTAGGTGGCTTATAAACAACAGAAATTTACTTCTCACAGTTCTGGATGCTGGAAGCCCCAGGTCAGGGTGGCAGCACGGTCTGGTGAGGGTCCTCTTCTGGCCAGGTTGCAGACTTCTTGCCATGTTCTCACATAACAGAAGGGGCTAGGGAGCTCTGTGGGATCTCTTTTATAAGGGCACTAATCCCATTCGTGTGGGCTCCACCCTCATGACCTAATCAGCTCCCACAGGCCTCACCTCCTAATACCATCACACTGGGCATTAAGATTTCAGCATACGAATTTGGGGGGGACACAAACATTCAGACCAAATAAAATAGCAGTGACTAAAGTGAGTGGCCTGGGGGTATTACAGAGATGGAATTCTAAGGCCCTTAGATGTTTCCATGCTCCTGGCACTCAATTGATAAGGCAAGCTTGTGTTGGGAGAAACATTTTACTCTCTTTGCTTTTTTTTATTTTTTTTTATTTTATTTTTTTTTTTTAAAGGATTTTCTTATTTATTTATTTATTTATTTATTTATTTATTTTTGGCTGTGTTGGGTCTTCGGTTCGTGCGAGGGCTTTCTCCAGTTGCGGCAAGCGGGGGCCACTCTTCATCGCGGTGCGGGGACCGCTCTTCATCGCGGTGCGCGGGCCTTTCTCTATCGCGGCCCCTCCCGTCACGGGGCACAGGCTCCAGACGCGCAGGCTCAGCAATTGTGGCTCACGGGCCCAGCTGCTCCGTGGCATGTGGGATCTTCCCAGACCAGGGCTCGAACCCGTGTCCCCTGCATTAGCAGGCAGATTCTCAACCACTGCGCCACCAGGGAAGCCCCTCTCTTTGCTTTTTTACACCAAGAAAGGTAACATGGGGTTGCATGAGTCCATTGCTTTGGAACATCCCTCACCTTTGGTTGATCTAGGCTGCTTAGATGGTCCCTACTCCTGCCTTTGGATGAAAGAGGCTAAAGGGAAAGCCTTTAGATAGATAGGTCATCCAGTCTCCTTGAAGTAGGAGCCCCAGAAGGAATCTGTAGAAAATATTTGCCTGGAGGAGTCTATACCTAGGAATTCCTACAGTGATGAGTTCTTTGCGCATCCAATTACACAAAATATTTTCAAATGAGACAGGTTCACCTTGTCTCAATATTCAAGGCCAAGAGCATCTGAAGATAAAAAGACCCAACAAATTGAAGTTGTTAGAAAAATATTTTTAAAATAATAAGCAAGATAAGTTAAAAGAGGAATTTTCAAGGAAAAGATTAGAATATAATACTCTCCATAAAAATCTTGAAACAATTTTCAAAAATAATTCAAACGGGAAGGTACAATTGAAGGGCTTTTAGGGCAGGTTAGTCATGAAAGGCAGAGAGCAACCATCCCCAAAAGAGAGCTTGCTGTACACCAAGGAAGGGGCAAGAGAAACACAGTCAGCCTATATGAGCCAAGGAAAGGCCACAGGCAGTCAGAGAAGTTAAAGAAGCACCCAATTTTAATTTTGATCTTGTTTCAGCATTGTAGGACATAAATATTTCCTTCATGGAGCATAAAATAAGGGATTTGGAAGACAAAATCTTGATTTTTTTGGTAAAGTCATTTGACATTGAAATGTCAGGGTTTTTTATTTATGTGGATATGAATTTGAATAAGTGCATTGGTGTTCTATTGCTTCTGTAACAAATTACCACAAATTTAGTTGCTTAAAACAGCATATATTTATTACCTTACAGTTCTGTAGGTCAGAAGTCCAGTACAGGTCTCATCAACTGAAATCAGGTGTCAGCAGGGCTTGTATTCCTTTCCGGAGGCTCTACGGGAGAATCTGTTTTGTTGACTCTTCCAGCTTCTAGAGGCTGCCAGCACACCTTGGCTCACAGCCCCTTCTTCTGTTTTCAAAGCCAGAAACATCCCTTCTCTGTGACCCGTTTTCTATGACCACATCTCTAGGAAAGGGTCTCTGATTTTAAGGACTCATGAGATTAGACTGGGCTCACCTCCCCATTTCTAGGTCCTTAGCCTTAATCACATCTGCAAAAGTCCCTTTTGCTATGGAAGGTCACATAGACAAAGGTTCCCGGAATCAGGCATGGACATCTTTGGGGAGCCATTATTCTGCCTGGATCTTCTGCACAATGAGTTAAGCCCACAGGTATCTTCAAGTTGTCCAGACACCATCAGATGCCTAAGCCTTCTCCCCAAATTGATGAGGCATTTTCCTTTCCCCTTGTAATTCATAACTTCGAATGTCCTTCAAGCTGTGTTCTTTAATTTACTAAAGGAAATGGTGCCTTCTCCCTTTCACTGAACAAAATTTCACTCAGTATACAGTTGATATATTTGCTGTTCCTTGTACTCAATTAAAATATTGCACTTAAGAATTTGGTTTTTTGTCCTTTGTTGATCTGTAAACACAACTGCTATATCAGACACTCTCCCAGAAACAAGAGCTGTATATTTAACTCTCTTCAGATGATTTCCACACCATTTCTGCATCATGGAGATAGAGGATTTTATTGATGCTTTTATCATTTAACAAGCACATGGTAAAACAAGTATATATTTTATAGACAGAAAACAACAGATACGTGGTTTTTTTCAAGTCAAGCTATCAAAGCACATCAAATTAGGTGAAGTTGGAGAAAAGAACTTTCCAAAGCAAGTCACTAAAAATGTCCTTTAAAAACCATTTTTGTCATGTCTAAAATACAATTTTCCACACACATGCTTTTCCAGAAACTCACTTGCTGCTTAAAATGAGGTACCCCATTGATTATCACCTTAAGTTCTCTACTCGGCAGAGAAAGGTCACAGATGCCATAGGAGATTGGAGCTGGAAGGAAACTTTGAAATCTAGTTTCTCCATTTCACAGATGAGGAAACTGAGGCCCCATAAGGTGGAAAGAATGAAAGCATAAGAATCGCATTGGTTTTACGGGTTGGATTGCCTGTGAACATGATTCAGAATTAGGACGGAAAGGGAAAGATACTCACCCTCCCAGGCTTCCAACTGACAACACTTTTTGTTTGTTTGTTTGTTTTATTGAAACATAGTTGATTTACAATGTTGCGTTAGTTTCTGGTGTACAGCAAAGTGATTCAGTTGTCCATCCATATATTCTTTTTCATATTCTTTTCCATTATGGTTTATTACAGGATATCGAATAGTTCCCTAATCTATACAGTAGGACCTTACTGATTATCCACCCTATATACAATAGCTTGCATCTACTAACCCCAAACTCTCAATCCATCCTTCCCTTATTGCCCTCCCCCTCGGTAACCACAAGTCTGTTCCCTATGTCTGTGAGTCTGTTTCTGTTTCCTGGATAAGTTCATTTGTGCCAACTGACAACACTCTCGTCCACAGCTTAACCTTGAGAATGGGTGATGGCCACACGCCAGTGGAGAAGGCAGAGAATCGAGGGGTGTCACTCACGCTGGGGGGCTGAGCACAGCGACAGTAAATGAGAGCCTGTACAAGGCCCTGAGGCCAACTGTAGTTCAGCATTGTTTCCCCCAAAGAGTCTAAGCTTCAGTTAAATCTTTTCAACCACTGCTTGCTTGATTTTTAATAAATAGGCAAGCTGATCATCTTTCTTCCGAGAATTTTATTTCTGGTGCTAAAACGAATTGAAATCAGCATACTATGTCATTGTACCTTTTCACCTGAGCTTAGAAACATGCAGGAGCAAACAGCTAACCTACTCTCACAGCCTTTACCCATCTCTCACCTCTTCCTCGACCCTCTCCTCACACGTGTGACAGCAGCCAAGACGCTAGGCAGTGTTTTCAGTCATGACTCGCTCATGCTATGCACCGTCAGGCTCTGAAATCTTCGTTCTCACCCATTCTCCTGTCTCAGATCTCCTACACCCGAAGACAATAGGAACATGGGAAAATATACAGGTTCATTAGACAAACACAACATCCCATCACATGCAGTGATAACAGTTTAATTCAGGCTTACTGCCAGCAAAAGTTTCACACAGGATTCACTCCCCTGTTTTCACTCTCCCACCGTCCCCAGTCACAGGAAAAGGCTCCAGAATGGATACCGTCTGGGCTTCCTGGATCTGGATTGGATATCTGTTTCTTTCCCTAGATTAGGAAAGTTTTCAGCCATTGTTTATTTGAATAAGCTTTCTTCTCCTTTCTCTCTTCCCCTTCTGGGACCCCTGTAATGTGCAAAGTGGTCCATTGGATGTTGTCCCATAAGTCTCGTAAGCTATCTTCACTCTTTGTCATTCTTTTTCCTTTTTGTTCCTCTGATTGGATGAATTCCACTGCTCTGTCTTTGATTTCCCTGATCCTTTCTTCTGCTTCATCTATTCTGCTGTTGAACCCCTCTATTATATTTTTCAGTTATTGTATTCTTCAGCTCTGTGTTTTGTCTGGTACTTTATGTATTTTATATCTCTTTGTTGAAATTCTCAATTTGATTATGCACTGCTCCCCTGAACTCACTCAGCATCCTTGTCACCATTATCTTGAACTCTATCAGGTAAACCACTTATCTCTATTTCATTAAGATCTGTTTCTGGCGATTTATCTCGTTCTTTTGTTTGGGACATATTCCTGTTTCTTCATTTTCCTTGACTCTCCATGTTGTCTCCTGTACATTCGATAAAACAGCCAGCTCTCCCAGCCTTGACAACATGGTCTCACGTAGGAGATGGACTTTATCCTCTAGCCCCACCCTAGCTCTCGGTTGTCTCTCCTATGTCTGTGATCATTCAACTCATCTCTTTTGTTGTTAGTGGCTCCCAATAGTTGAGTGTTTGCCAAGACCCAACAGTGTTCCAAAGGTGAGGATCCCATTCAGTGCCTAGACGTAGGCTGATTGGAAGCTGTACCCTCAGGAAGCAGCTGGGAAAGTATGTAGTTAAGCCCTTTCCAGGGAGAAACTGGGAGAAGGGCTTTTTTTACCTGCTCTCTCTGCATTAGGCTCATGTATATAGTTGTGAAAGAGGGGTGCTCTTGCACCTGTTCATAACCGCTTCTTTGCTTGCTGGACCACGAACGGAAGCCCGATTGCTATCAAAGCCAGGCAACCCAGGAACCCATCCCTTGGGCAACAGAGCAAAAACTGGGGTACAAGCATGTGTACAAGCTCTTTCCAGGGAGATACTGAAGATACATGAAGAGGGCTATCGGGAGGTAGCAGAGGAGATGTCCATCAGTTTCCCTGGTCTCCAAGAAGGATTGCAGGCAGCATCTAGACATGGGCTAAATTAAAGTCTGATCCTCAGGCAGCAGCTTTCAAAGAATGCAGGTGGAGCTCCTTCAGGGAAAGACTGGGAGACGGTTCATCTTGCCTGCTCCTCAGGGCAGAGCCCTGGGGAACAGACACAATGAGTGCTTGTGCCCTTGTAAACAGCTGCTCCTTTGTTTGCTATAGTCTTGGCTTTCAGAGCTAGATGTTTTGGGGGCCTGTCTCTCAGGTAGGAATCTTAAAAGTTGGGATGCTAAGTGTGGGTTCCAAACCCCTCACTCATCCGAGAGAAGCTGGGAGTTGGGAGGCCCCCCATTGTATGGTGCTGGGCCAAGGGTGTGGTTTATGGCAAGGGTGTGTCTGGCCTTTTCTACTCATCTCGATGGGGGTATTTTCTCATTTTTCCATTGTGTAGGAGTCCCTCAGTTCGTTTCTGGATTTCTTACAGATGTGATTGCTCTGTGTGTGGCTATAGATGTCTAGCTGTTGGTGTGTCCGTGGGAGGAGAGGTGTTCAGGAGTCACCGATATCCACATCTTGGTCAACCTCTCTCTCCTCCAGAAAGTTTTTTTTTTAGTTCCCTGAGAATCTCTTTATTTCCTGGGTCCTTCTTGCAAACAAAGGCTTTAGAAAGTCTGAAAGAGCTGAGGGTCAAGTTGGGAGAAAGGGCAAAAGAAATCCATACACAGGGCACACTAATATTACACAGTGGTTTATGAGAAGTGATCTTTTACAATAAAAGTGATCTTTTACAATAACAGCTTCCTGCTGTTCCTGCTGCATCTCAGGCTCTGGGATGGATGCTGAGATACAGTGGGGAAAACACAAGCCTGGTCCACGGAGTTCTGAATCCAGTGGCAACTGACCAAAACTAAATCTCATGAAAAGAAATGGTCTGCATTTTTAAGGTTGAAACGAGCTTTATCACCTGGTTTGGACTGGAGGTCAAGACAAACATTACCACCTGATGTGAAGCAGAGTTTGCTCATGTACATACATTTGTAGGATTAAAATGTTTTCTTTTCCATTTTTTTGTCTCCTCTATAGAGGGGCTAAAGATGTCTTTATCATCTGAATAATTTCCTGAACCCAAGGCAATACCAGAAATATAGTATATATTCAATAAATCTTTGATGCATGGAAAAAACTACAAAAGAGCTTCTGCTCTAAGATTTATTTTTTTAAATTTCATCCAGGAAGGTCCAGGATCCTTTAAGATAATAAAGCTGACATAGGATTGACAAAGACAAAATAAAGGTCTGTTAAAGCAACCATGCTGGGAAGGGCCTATAGATGATCTGGTCACTAGAATTTTGAATAAATAGAGTGAATCAGGTGGTGGACAAGCCAAGGTAAGAAACAGAAGGTCTGTGGCTCATTCCCCAGTGTCTGACTGCTTACTAAGGCCACTGTGCATAACTTTCCACCTGCCAAGATTCTGGACCCTTTTCTTCTAAGCCCTTGGGATCATCCTGATCCCTTGGAATCAATTTATTACTCATTGAATTCATCCAGTCCAATACCCCTCTTTTGACTCTACCCAGTAACCCCCTCAGGCCCAGACATCCTTGTCAGACCTCTCCTTGCTAGCATGAACTTCCCTCCACACTGAAATCATAAAAAGGAATAGGAAAGAAAAAAGGAGCCCCCCAAAAAGACAACAAAGGAATAGTCCTAAAAGTAGGAGAAGTAATACAATGTGCTATCATGCAAGGGATGTGTTATAAAACAGTGTGGGCAGACTTCCAAGTAGGGTGCAAGTGGTTAAGAGAAAGAACTTTGGAGACTTGCTCTGGTAAACAACTCTGCTCTTTGCCAAGTGGGTTAACTTGGCCAAATTATTAACTTCTCTGGGTCCTAGCTTCCATAGATGAGTCATAACACCACTTACCCTCATGGCAGTTTGTGACGACTAAATCAGGGAATACATTTTAATATCTGGCGCACAGTATGTTCTCAAAGTTGGCTAATATCATGAAAATCACATCACTTGGTCCTTGACCCTTTCATAAGTGCATGGACATATATAAAAGATCTTAGGGCTTCCCTGGTGGCGCAGTGGTTGAGAATCTGCCTGCTAATGCAGGGGACACGGGTTCGAGCCCTGGTCTGGGAAGATCCTACATGCCGCGGAGCAGCTGGGCCCGTGAGCCACAATTGCTGAGCCTGCGCGTCTGGAGCCTGTGCCCCGCGACGGGAGGGGCCGCGATAGTGAAAGGCCCGCGCACCGCGATGAAGAGTGGTCCCCGCACCGCGATGAAGAGTGGCCCCCGCTTGCCGCAACTGGAGAAAGCCCTCGCACGAACCGAAGACCCAACACAGCCAAAAATAAATAAATAAATAAATAAATAAATAAGAAAATCCTTAAAAAAAAAAAAAAAAAAATCTTAAATTTTCCCTTAATAATTACCAAGCCAATGCCATTTTTCTTTCCAAGGGACCAAAAAAGTATTAGAATATAGGAAAGGCGCCTGCTTCACCCTCTTCATTCACAGTAACACATATTTCTTCCTGGAAGAGAGAGTTTGACAGATTATGATGTACAGATGTTGTCCGGAGGGCAGAACAACCTCGCAGTAAATCAGTTTTTAATGTGTGTTTTTGGAAAATTGGGAAAATGCTTTAAACTGTTCCAGCGACAGAATGCTTTCCCTTTCCTCAGTGGCAGCAACGCCCCCAAAGAGAGCAAGCAGACCTGGTCCTCATATTGTAGACGGGGGCTGGGGAGCCTCACCTTCCAGTCTCTAGGCTGGGGAGGCTTGCCTCCAGTGGAGCCATTCCTGTCGCGTGAAAAGTCATACCCGGGCCTCCTCTGAGCAGCAGTGCTGAACACGCCTGGGCTACTGTTTCTGCCCTCACATCGTCTCCCCTGCTCAGTTCAAGCCCCTGGGTGATGACGATGAAAATAAAATGGGAACGGACAAGAATCTGGCATAAGGGATGGAGAGCCATCAGACACAGCTGGGTTTTAGACTTTTCAAAGTTGATGCCAAAGTCAGTAACAAGAAAAGACCAGATGATGAGTTCCTAGGAAGGTGACTCACTGGGCAGAGCACAGGAATCTTGAATGGGAGCCTAGAAGCCTCAGATGGTGAGAGTGCCAGGGAGAGGATTAATGAATAAAAGAAAAAGACAAATCCTGCTCAGAAAAACCAGGCCACCGAAAGCACCAAGAAAGACTGAGTGACAAATGAAGTCTCTACAGCTCTAGTACAGACTGTGTGCCCAGGAAGTCTACTTCAGGAAAATGCTACTGGGGGACATAAGAGACCTCCGGGGCCAGGTGGCCGAGCAGTTTTAACCTGGAACCAAATAGAGAAGGGAGCTTGCTTGTCAGGTAAGCAGAGGCGCTGAGAGAGAGCAGTGCATGAGCCCCAGGTCGACCGCATTGTTGGCTGGCTGCCCTGCATCTATTCCTTCTTTCTTCCTTCGTAACAGAATCTCAATTTCTTTCCACGGATTTTTTCTTCCCCTATACAGTCTCTGAGAAGGCTGACCCCATCCCCAATTCTAGGATGGGTCTTAGGTGTCTAAAAGCAATCCCGTCCTCCTTTCCAGAGGTTGGTAAATTGTTGTGTGATCCACTGAGACCAGCGAGAGGCTTCCTGGGGCTTCTGCTAAAGCTCTAGAAGCTGCCTTCTGGAAGACATTCTGGACATTCCTCAAAAATTGTTCTTTGTGATGCAAGGCCCAGAGCTGTTGCCAACCTGGGAATGAAGTCAGTCCACTAAGGAGCAAAGAGCTAAAGAAATACAAATATAGGGGGCAAGGGCCGTGGGATTAGGTCACTCGGAAGCCGTCTTACCTAGGATTTCCAATTTCACAAGCCCATAAAATCCTTACAGTGGAAGCCAGTTGGATTTCAATGCTTTTGTCATAGGTGATAGAACACCCTGAAGAAGAAGAAAGAGGAGAAGGAGGAAGAGGAGGAATTATATGTAAGAGTCAGAAAAATTATTGCAACTTGCAATAAATCATACTCCAGCTCAGGTCTAGCTGACTTTGGAAGCCTGTCTTTGCCCACTATCATTTCACACTGCCTTTCTACTGGTGAGCAGAGAGGACTGCATGCTTCATTTCCTACCTCAGTAGGGTGTGCCCTGGACCTCCACACCAGCTGGTAAAATAACTTTTGCTTGAGAAAACAAGGGGCTGTATATAAGAGGAAGGGAAAGAGCGCTAATCCTGGAACCCAATCTTGAAGGGAGAAGCCCAGATCCTATGGACGTGGCAGAGACAGAAAGTGCTGGCTTCCCTTCTGTTCTCTGGCTTCCGTGGGTCACGTTTCATCACAGTGCAAATTCTGGCAGGAATGGGAAGGAAACTGCTAGCAACTCCTGTTCTCAAGGCCTTAGCAGAAACAAGTCGATGGAGAAAATAAAATGCGACCAGTGGAGTCAAATAGGTAGAGAAATTGATTGAGTACACTTTCGCAAGAAGAGCAGGGAAAGTTGCACCCTTAACTTCATTTGATTTTATTTTCCTACCCTTTAAGGCAAGTGAAATAAGGCATATATTTCCCCAAACTTTAAGTCATGGAAATTCAGCATGAACATGCCTTTTTATGCACTAAGTACTTTTTCCTTGGAAAATGGTTTATTAACTGCATAGGCAACTTGATTATCAAAGAATACTTTGATAATCCAACTGAACATTCTATTGCCAGGAATGTAGTTACCTAAGACGGAGTTAGCATAAGTAATACAGTTACCTGATATAGTAACAGGTGGAAAGAGGCAAGAGCGTCTATTTTAGAGTAGCTTCCCTCCCTGCCCAGCTCAGAAGGTTACCTCCCCCCCCCCCCCCCCGCCCAAGGCAATGGAAGACAGAGATTCTGATTCCTCCAGCTCCTGGTAGGGAAGAGATGAGTGGGGAGGGGGAGGGAAGGGAGGGCACTCCAGCCCCTCCCACGATGGAGCTCCCATCGCTTCCCGGTAACAGAGGGTCTGCATGCCACCACACAGTCCAAGATTCTCATACAAAGGCTGTAACCAGGGGTAGAAGTCACATGAGAGACGTATCAGGCACCACAATTCCCTTACCTCTCCTTCCACGGGACTCATCTGGAAGTACCCAAACTTCGTTATACTCATTGATTCTTTTGTTTTTTTTTTTCTGGCTGTGCTGCACAGCTTGGGGGATCTTAGTTCCTTGACCAGGGATTGAACCCAGGCCCTCAGCAGTGAAAGGGCGGAGTCCAAACCACTGGGCTGCCAGGTAATTCCCCCTCATTGATGCTTCTGCTCTGCATGTGTGCTCAGCAGTTACCTGATCTCACTGTGAATTTGTGAGCACAGACCTCAGGTGGGTCCCAGCGCTGCCTGGCAATCCTGCTACATTTTCCCCTATGCAATTCACTCCCTCACTCTTCCAATGATTCACTTTTCTCTCCTTAGACCTCCCACATTCCCCCCCCTCCTCATTCTCAACCAATGGCTTTGCTTCTTACTTCAATGAGAAAATAGAGGCAAACAGAAGAGAATTCCATATCCTCCCATTATCAAGTTTACCAATTTTTCATACATAGCAACGGACCTTGTGCTTATCTAGGCAATCCCTCCCCTTGTACACAGAATCTCAGCCCCTCTCAGCTGCTCTTAATTATGAAAGAGCCTCAAGGGGTTGGTGAGACTCCTGAAAATATATGCAAAACGTCCTGTGTATAAGTATTTTATTCTGAGGAAACGTCCATAGTTTTCATAAAAATCTCAATCAAAACATTTAGCTCCACTATTCTAAGAGCTAGTAATTGCCAACATTTACTGAGCCTTCACTATGTACCTAGTACTAGCATGAATGAGCTAAATTAATTCTTTCTTTTTTAAATAAATTTATTTATTATATTTATTTATTTTTGGCTGCGTTGGGTCTTTGTTGCTGCAAGTGGGCTTTCTCTAGTTGTGGCGAGCAGGGGCTATGCTTCCTTGCGGTGTGTGTGCTTCTTGTTGCAGTGGCTTCTCTTGTTGAGAAGCATGGGGTCTAGGCGCACGGGCTTCAGTAGTTGTGGCACATGGGCTCAGTAGTTGTGGCTCATGGGCTCTAGAGCACAGGTTCAGTAGTTGTGGTGCACGGGCTTAGTTGCTCCATGGCATGTGGGATCTTCCCAGACCAGGGATTGAACGCATGTCCCCTGCATTGGCAGGTGGATTCTTGACCACTGTGCCACAAGAGAAGTCCAATGAATGAGCTAAATTAATTCTCAATGCAATCTTCTGATAAAAATATTACGTACTGAGATACCTATATCACAGGTGGGAAAACTGATGCTCAGGGGCTCAGAGAGTTTAGATAACCTATTCAAGGTTGTACAGCTCGAGTTGCAGGGCTGAGATTTGAGCCCAGACAGGTGCTAAAGCCCATCACACTAGAAGAATTGGCCACCAAGGGATAAAGGATTTAGGATTATTTTTTCCTTCCCCTCATCTTACCTTTGGAAAACTTATACAAAAACATATATATAAATTCTCATAAAGGAAATGCTATTTTACAGTCAAAATTATTCTAATAAAGCACAAGGCCGGGGGAGGTGAATGGCTTTACTTCATAAGTAATTTAAATGATATATTGTTTTCTACATTGTACATCATTTTTTAATGAACTATTATGAGATATTATGCAAATGAAAAGTTATCAGCCTTCCGTAAATAACAAAAAAGTACCTCAAATATTTAATCAGTGATTTATAACTGCTCAAGTGATCCAAGAAGGTAATTTAGCCTCTTCCTTGAATTCTGTGTATTTGGACAATTAAAACATTGTTTGGTTTACATTCTAAAAAGCCAAAAGGTAGGTCACTACGATACATCCTTACTTGTTACAACTTGGCTGATATTTATCCTCACTTTATGTCTGCAGGTCAAGGGACACATGCTCAAGACATTCAGCTGCCCTGCCTTGAAGCTCATTTGTCCTGGTTCTCAATGAAGAAAACTAAATATTGCTCTGAAAATAAGACTGCCAAGATGTAGCCCCCTTTCCACTGCTTCATACTGCCTGGTCTTCATTTCTTGCATTGCAGAAGTCACAAGCAACATATCCAACTATTTGGAACAGATAGAAGTATTTTCTTGAGTTTCTACTATTTGTCACAATACACAAAGTCTTTGAGAACGCTTGTCTTTCCATGTAGTAGGTATGTTCCCAGTTATAAGATGATGAGAGAGGGATTTACTCCAGAAAACTAATCCAGGGAGAAATCTCAGTTCTCATGCTCTGCCTCTTTGCAGACATGTTTCTATATCCAGGAAATATATGACCAGGGATCCCTAGACATAGGTGCTCTTCGGTCTTTAGCCGCTACTTACACCAACACCTGGAAAGTGCCAAATCTATCCCCAGATCTCTCAAACCTCCCAGTAAGTTCCCTTACCCCTTACACTCCACACTCCAGCTATGCTGAGCTTTGCCATTCTGCAAAACCATTCTGCTGCTGCTAGATTTGCTGCTGCCTCTGCCTGGAACACCTTTCCTTTCCTCTTTCTCCTCCTTTGTTCGGCCAATTCTTCTTCCTCAATCACCACCTCAGAGGTGCTTTCCTTGAGCACTCCCCACCCCAACTCAGGGATAGGTGGCATCTTGTGGCTCCCCTAGTGCCCTATTTACTCTCAGCAGCAAACTGTTGTTGTGGCCTACTGTCTGTCCCCCTTGCTAGACTCTACAGTCCTTGGGACAAAGAACTGTTTCTGCCTTGTTAAAATGTTCATCTTTTATTGTGGCCCAGTGCCTGGACTAGAATAGATGATAAATAACAATTACTTGTTGAAAGAATGAATGACTGTCCTCATTTATCATTATCCTCTGTTTAGGGCTACATGCCTGTAGATGCATGTAGGAAAGAGGTATGTAGAAGCAAGTGATACAGGGACACAGATAAATTTACAAAAGAGAGCGAGAGAACAAAAGCCTTACCTCCCCTCTACAGGAAAGAAGTATACTCACCAGGTAAAAACTGCCCTCCAAAGATGATCACTTCCCTCTTCATCTTTATTTCTATTCCTCCTCCTACACCACTGCTTCAGTGGTCCTTACCATATGCCCTCCTCCTTTCTCATCATTTTGTTTTTGCCATATCTTCTACGGCCAACTCCTGATCATTCTCACAACTTGCCTTTCTCTCTACTGTCTTCTAATGACCACTTTCATCTGATTCAAACTGTCTGTTTCTATTTAGATGTCAAAACAGCATGGAAATAATTTTGCAAATAAATGTGGTGTACAACACATGGCACACACTAATTTGTGCCTTACAACACTAACTATGATAACAAGATACATTTTCTAGGTATGCTGCCAGAGGACACATCCCTTGATAGCCTGCTCTGGTGTCCAGTAGGACTTATGTGCATGGGTTCAATGGGACGGTAGCAAACAAACAAAAGAAACCCAGTCCTTAACAGCTATCACCCCAGGGCTCAGCGGAGAGGAAGCAGACAGAAATTCCCATCTCCCGGTCTTCCCCTGAAAGAGATATATTTGCATACTTTAAGAGGTGAAACCTGAGGGCCCACCTTCCAATCACCTTGAACCTAGCTGCTGACTGAGATCCTCCCGTTTGGGACACTGACAGGTCTTGGCACATCCTCAACTAGGGGGAGCTATTAAAAATAAAATAGGCTGCTTGGACAATCATAAAGGTTTGAGAGACAACCAAGAGCTCAGACAGGGGGGAACCGTAAGATTCATCTCCTGGGCTTCCCTGGTGGCACAGTGGTTGAGAATCTGCCTGCCAATGCAGGGGACACGGGTTCGAGCCCTGGTCTGGGAAGATCCCACATGCCGCGGAGCAACGGGGCCCGTGAGCCACAACTACTGAGCCTGCGCGTCTGGAGCCTGTGCCCCGCAACAAGAGAGGCCGCGATAGTGAGAGGCCCGCGCACCGCGATGAAGAGTGGCCCCCGCTCGCCGCAACTAGAGAAAGCCCTCGCACGAAACGAAGACCCAACACAGCCAAAAATAAATAAATAAATAAATAAAAAATCCTTCCCTCTAAAAAAAAAGATACATCTCCTACATAAGACCACTACTTCAAGACTGGGAGACGTGGCTGTTTTATCTAATGCACAGAAACCAACACAGAGAATCAAGAAAAATGAGGAAACAAAGGAATATACTCCAAACAAAAGAACAAGGTAAAACCTCAGGAAAAAAAATGTTAACGAAATGACGATTTAGCTGATAAAGAATTTAAGATAATGATCACAAAGGTGATTGCTGAGGTCAGGAAAGTAATGCATGAATAAGGTGAGAATTTCAAAAAAGAGATTGAAAATATTTAAAAGTGCCAAACAGAAACACAGAACTGAAGATTATAATAACTGAACTGAAAAATTCTACAGAGCGGTTCAATAGTAGACTAGATGAAATGAAGAAAAGGTCAGCGAACTTGATGACCGGGCAGTGGCAATCATCCAATTAGAGGAGCAAAAAAGAAAAAACAAAGAAAAAGAGTGAAGATAGCTTAAGGGACTTACAGGACAACACAAGCAGACCAATATTCACACTATAGTGATCCCAGAAGGAGAAAAGATAGAGGGGCAGAAAACTTACTGAAAGAAATAATGGCTGAAGACTTCCCTAATCTGGGGAAAGATCTCAAGTAAAAAACCTGACGTTACACCTCAAGCAAAAAAAAAGAACAAACTAAGCCCAAGTTAGTAGAAGGAAGGAAATAACAAAGGTCAGAGCGGAAATCAGTAAAATAGAAATTAAAAAACAATATAAAAGATCAATGAAACTAAGAGCTGCTTTTTGAAAAGATAAAACAGACAAACCTTTAGCTAGAGTTACCAAGAAAAAAGAGAGAAGATGCAAATAAATAAAAAGAGAAATGAAAAAGGAGACATTACAACCAGTACCACAGAAATACAAACGATCATAAGAAACTACTATGAGCAATTATATGGCAAAAAATTAGACACTCTAGAAGGAATGGATAAATTCCTAGAAATATACAACCTACCAAGACTGAATCATGAAGAAATAGAAAATCTGAATAGACTGATTACTAATAAGGAGATTGAATCAGTAATTAAAAACCTCCCAACAAACAAAAGTCCAAGACTAGATGAATTCTACCATTTAGAGAAGAGTTAACATTTATCCCTCTCAAACTATTCCTGAAATTGCAGAGGAAGGAACACTTCTGAACTCATTCCATGAGGCCAGCATCACCCTGATAACAAAACCAGACAAAGATCACAATAAAAAGAGAATTATAGGCCAATATCACTGATAAACATAGATGTGAAAATCCTTAACAAAATATTAGCAAAGTAAATTCAACAATACATTAAAAGGATCATACACCATGATTAAGTGGGATTTATCCCAGGGATAAAAGGATGGTTCAATATCCACAGATTAATCAATGATACACCACATTAACAAATTGAAGAATAAAGACCATATGATCATCTCAATAGATACAGGAAAGGCATTTGACAAAATTCAACATCCACGTATGATTAAAAAACTCTCAACAAAGAGGATATAAAAGAAATGTACCTCAACAAAATAAAGACTGTATATGACAAATCCACAGCTAACATTATACTCAATGGTGAAAAGCTAAAAGCTTTTCCTCTAAGATCAGGAACAATATAAAGATGCCCACTCTCACCACTTTAACCAACACAGTATTGGAAGTCCTAGTCAAATAAATTTGGCAAGAAAAAGAAATAAAAGACATCCAGATCAGAAAGGAAAAAAGTAAAACTGCCTCCATTTGTAGATGGCATTATATTACATATAGAAAACCCAAAATAATCTACCAAAAAATTGTTAGAATGAAAAATTCAGTAAAGTTGCAGGATATAAAATCAATAAACAAAAATCAGTTGTGTTTCAATACACTAATAATGAACTATCAGAGAAATTAGGAAAATGATCCCATTTACAACTGCATCAAAAAGAATAAAATATCTATAAATAAATTTAACCAAGGAGGTGAAAGACTAAACACTGAAAAGTATAAAATATTGATGAAAGAAACTGAAAAAGAAACAAACAAATGGTAAGATATTTTATGCTTATGGACTGCAATAATTAATATTGTTTAAATGTCCATACTGTCAAAGCAATCTACAGATTCAATGCAATTTCTATCAAAATTCCAATGTCATTTTTTTCACAGAAATAAAACAATGCTACAATTCATATAAAATCATGAAAGACCTTGAATAGCCAAAGTAATCTTGAGAAAGAAGAACAAAGCTGGAGGAATCACATTTCCTGATTTTAAACTATATTACAAAGCTATAGTAATCAATACAGTATGGTACTGGCATAAAAACAGACACATAGATTAATGTAATAGAACAGAAAGCCCAGAAATTAACCCATATCTATATGGTCAATGAATTTATAACAAAAGACCCAAGAATGTACAGTGGGGAAAGGACTATCTCCTCAATAAATGGTTATGGGGAAACTGGAAGCCACATGCTACTGGACCACTATATACAAAAATTAACTCAAAATGGACTAAACTTGTACATAAGACCTGAAATCATAAACCTCTTGGAAGAAAACAGGCAATAAGCTCCTTGACATCTGCCTTGGTGATGATTTTTTGGATTTGACACCAAAAGCAAAGGCAACAAAAGCAAAAATAAACAAATGGGACTATATCAAACAAAAAAGTTGCACAGCAAGTGAAATCATCAACAAAATGAAAAGGTAACCTTCCAAATGGGAGAAAATATTTCCAAGTCATATGTCAGATAAGAGGTTGATATCCAAAATGTATAAAGAATTCATACAGGGCTTCCCTGGTGGCGCAGTGGTTGAGAATCTGCCTGCCAATGCAGGGGACATGGGTTCGAGCCCTGGTCTGGGAAGATCCCACATGCCGCGGAGCAACTAAGCCCGTGAGCCACAATTGCTGAGCCTGCGCGTCTGGAGCCTGTGCTCCGCAACAAGAGAGGCCGCGACAGTGAGAGGCCCGCGCACCGCGATGAAGAGTGGCCCCCGCTTGCTGCAACTGGAGAAAGCCCTCGCACAGAAACGAAGACCCAACACAGCCATAAATAAATAAATAAATAAATAAATAAAATTTAAAAAAAAAAGAATTCATACAACTCAATAGCGAAAAGCCAAATAATCCAATATAAAAATGGACTAGACATTTTTCCAGAGTAGACATACAGATGGTCAACAGACACATGAAAGATGCTCAACATCACTAATCATCAGGGAAATGCAATTCAAAACCACAATGAGAGATCACCTCACACCTGTCAGAATGGCTATCATCAAAAAGACAACAAATAACAAGTGTTGGTGAGGATGTAGAGACAAGGGAACCCTTGTGCACTGTTGGTGGGAATGTAAATTGGTGCAGCCTCTATGGAAAACAGTATGGAGGTTCCTCAAAAAATTAAAAATAGAACGATCATATGGTGCAGCAGTTCCACTCCTGGGTATTTATCCAAAGGAAATGAAAAAACTAGCTCAAAAGATATACGTACCCTCAGGTTCACTGCAGCATTATTTTTTTCTTGTGTAATTTTATTTTATTTTTTGCATATCTTTATTGGAGTATAATTGCTTTACAATGGTGTGTTAGTTTCTGCTGTACAACAAAGTGAATCAGCTATATGTATACATATATCTCCATATCCCCTCTGTCTTGAGCTGATCACAAAGCACCGAGCTGATCTCCCTGTGCTATGCAGCAGCTTCCCACCAGCCATCCATTTTACATTTGATAGTGTATATATGTCCATGCTACTCTCTCACTTTGTCCCAGCTTCCCCTTCCCCCACTGTGTCCTCAAGTCCGTTCTCTACATCTGCATCATTATTCCTGACCACACACTAGGTTCATCAGTACCGTTTTTTTTTTAAATTAATTAATTAATTAATTTAGTTTTGGCTGCGTTGGGTCTTTGCGTCTGTGTGAGGGCTTTCTCCAGCTGTGGCAAGTGGGGGCCGCTCTTCATCACGGTGTGCGGGCCTCTCACTATCGCGGCCTCTCCTGTTGCGGAGCACAGGCTCCAGACACGCAGGCTCACTAGTTGTGGCTCACGGGCCCAGCTGCTCCACGGCATGCAGGATCGTCCCAGACCAGGGCTCGAACCCGTGTCCCCTGCCTTAGCAGGCAGACTCTCAACCACTGCGCCACCAGGGAAGCCCCGCCATTTTTTTTTTAGATTCCATATATATGTGTTAGCATACGGTATTTGTTTTTCTCTTTCTGATTTACTGGACTCTGTATGACAGACTCTAGGTCCATCCACTGCAGCATTATTTACAATAGCCAAAACATGGAAAGAACCTATCTATTTATCCAGAGATAAATGGATAGAGTGTGGCATATATACCCAATGGGATATTACTCAGCCATAAAAAGTGAGGAAATCATGCTATTTTCGACAACATGGATGGACCTTGAGGGTATTATGTTAAGTGAAAAAAGTCAGAGAAAGACAAATACTGACGATCTCATTTATATGTGGAATCTTTTTTTTTTTTAATATGTGGAATCTTAAAAAACAAAACAGAACTCATAGATACAGAGAACAGATTTGTGGTTGAGGGAGTAGGGTGGAGGTGCAAAATGGATGAAGGAGGTGAAAAGGTACAAACTTCCAATTATAAAACAGATAAGTCCTGGGGGTTTAAAGAACAGCCAGGTGACTAGAGTTAACAATACTGTAATGTATATTTGAAAGTTCCTAAGACAGTAGATCTTAAAAGTTTTCATCACAAGAGAAAAAAATTTGTAACTATGTGTGGTGTTGCAGGTTAACTGGACTCGTGGTGAGCTTTTGTAATATTACATGTATCAAATCATTATTTTGTACACCTGAAACGAATATATATGTCAATTATGTCTCAATATAAACAAAAACAACTAATTTCTATTTTACCTTCTCTGCGTTTTGAACAAAATCTTGAAATAATTGGGCAACAACCGGATTTAATACTTCAGTGTTTTCTCTCCAGTTCTTCCTTCAGTCTAGTTCTCGCTGGTGATTCCTGCGTAGGTTCTGGAAAAACTATGGCGGCAGCAGTAGCTTCCCTACTCCCTCTCAGAGTCTGCCCAGCTGGGCTGATGTCAGGAGGATCTGAGGCTCCGCCCCTGCCCCGCCCACACAAGCCTGAAGTGTTGGAATTTTCCCACTGAAGCCCGTGGAAGGGGGATGTGGGCCACTCACCAGGCCCCAGAGTGCACTGCCGGTGCTGACCACCAGGCTCTATAGCCAAGCAAACACGGGGAGATTACAAAGAAGTCAAAACCACACCAAAACCCAGTAGGAGGCAAAGCCAAATTTCCAAACTTTCCAACCACAGATCCTGGGCATCCTTTTTGCCATTGCCCAAACTTAAGCAAGTAAAAAAATTAACTTAAAAAATAATAAATATGTATTAAGCTCCTACAGTGTCTAGGAACTGTTGTACGAACTTGAAATACAGCAGTAAACAAATTAGACAAATTCCCTGGCCTCCTGGGTTTTACATTCTAGTGGTGAGACAGAAGGAAAAAAAAAATCAATGAACAAGTAGTTGTAATATAATATTACAACTTCCTTTAAGAAAACTAAAGAGGGCAATAGGATAGAGCAAGATGAGGACTGTCAACCTGTTTTAGATGGGATGGTCAGGAAAGACCTCTTTGAGAAGGTGACATTTGAGCGGAGATCTGAATGGAGTGAGGTAATGACCTTGTAGCCAGCTGAGTGAATGGGAGCAGTTGCAAAGGCTTTGAGTCATAGATTTCCTTGGCAGGCTTGAGGAGCAACAAGGAAGTCAAAGTGGGGGGACAGAGAGGACAGTGGTAGGCAATGGGGTAGCCAGAGAGGACTCTCAACCCTCACTGGGCCTCTGAAACACCTGGGGAACTTTAAAAATGCACAGATGCTAGGTCCTGATCCCAGAGATCTGATTTCAGTTGATCGGCGGTGGCACCAATCAACAGTAATTTGTCAATACTCCCCAGGCGATTCTAATGTGCAGACAGGCTTGAGAACCACTGATGTGGGGCCTTGTACCAAATGTGATGGGAAGGCGTAGTAGGTTTGAGCAGGGGAGGGAAATGATCTGATTTACATTTTTAAAGGATCATTCTGGCTGCTGGGCAGCACAAGAAAGCAAGTAAGGGGACAAGAGAAGAAACTGAGAATCCCAAATAGAAGGCTATTGTAACAGTCCTGGTGAAAAAGATTATGGTGATGAGGGTGGTGGAGGTGGAAGTGGTGAGAAATTGTCATATCTGTGATATATTACGAATGTAATGCCAACGGGATTTGCTGGTAGATTGGATGTGGGATATGAAAGAAAGAAGACTTAATGATGACTCAAAAAAGTTTTGGGTCTGAGGATCCAAATTTATGGTGTTAGTGAAGTGGGGTCCATCAGTGGTGGGATGGGAAGAAAAGAGTAAGTTTGGTGGGAGAAATCAGAAGTTGATGTGAAAATAATTATACAAATAGTGTTATCAACACTTTTCTACATCTTTGCCTTCTTTCTTTCCCTACTTAACTTTCATTTGGCCCTATCCTAACTCCCACCCTGTCTAAACTACATACTGTCTCATCTCTTTCGTGAATCCAAAGCTCAAAATGTCTCCCTACAAACCCCCCTACACTGTTGGTGGGAATGTAAATTGGTATAGCCACTATGGAAAACAGTGTGGAGCTTCCTTAAAAAACTAAAAACAGAATTACCACATGACCCAGAAATCCCACTCCTGGGCATATATCCAGAGAAAACCATAATTCAAAAAGACACATGCACCCCAATGTTCATAGCAGCGCTATTTACAATAGCCAAGACATGGAAGCAACCTAAGTGTCCATCAACAGATGAATGGATAAAGAAGAAGTGGTACATATATACAATGGAATATTACTCAGCCATAATAAAAAGAATAAAATAATGGCATTTGCAGCAACATGGATGGACCTAGAAATTATCATACTAAGTGAAGTAAGTCAGACAGAGAGAGACAAACACCATACTATAAAATGACACAAATGAACTTATTTACGAAACAGAAACAGCCTCACAGACATAGAAAACAAACTTATGGTTCAAAAGGGAAAGGGGGTGGGGGAGGGATAAATTAGGAATTTGGGATTAGCAGATACAAACTACTAGATATAAAATAGATAAACAGGGCTTCCCTGGTGGCGCAGTGGTTGAGAATCTGCCTGCCAATGCGGGGGACGCGGGTTCGAGCCCTGGTCTGGGAAGATCCCACATGCCGCGGAGCAACTACGCCCGTGAGCCACAACTACTGAGCCTGCGCGTCTGGAGCCTGTGCTCCGCAACAAGAGAGGCCGCGATAGTGAAAGGTCCGCGCACCATGATGAAGAGTGGCCTCCGCTTGCCGCAACTGGAGAAAGCCCACACACAGAAACGAAGACCCAACACAGCCAAAAAATAAAAATAAATAAATAAATAAAATTTTTTAAAAAAATAGATAAACAAAAAGGTCCTACTGTATAGCACAAGGAACTATATTCAGTATCCTGTAATAAACCATAATGGAAAAGAATATAGAATAGAATATGTATAAATATGCAGAATCACTTTGCTATACACCAGAAACTAACACAACATTGTAAATCAACTATACTTCAGTTTAAGAAAAAGTTTCCCTACATTAATATTATATCACTATAAAATAATGTACCTATATAGATATTCTAAGGATCTGAGGAAAGACGTATCTGGCTACGCCTATAGCTCCTGGAAAAGACATCACAAGCACATCCACGGGAAAGTTTTCGCTCTTGTCAATGTACTCCTGGGTGCAAGTTGGCAGTTAAAATTTGGTTTAGTCAAGTTTCTGAGAAGGAGTGGTCCCTGAAGCTTTTAAGGGTCAGGTCAACTGAATTTCAAGAGGTACCCAATCTTCTCTGTTACTGTTGTTGCATATAAAATGATTGCATAACTTAGATTTTGCAAAAATGAGATGCATTTCTTTATATATTATAAACAAGGCTCATTACATGTTCCTTTCACTTAAAGAAAATGTTAAATATCCCCATGTTTTAGAGAAGACTTGAACTTCTGACCCCTCTTCTCATTTTAACATGAGGTTTTCAGATTTCTAAAAAGCAATATTGAATGTTTAAGTTTTTCTAGTGGTTGATTTCCAGTCTGGAATTAATTTGGCCTATCTATTTGAAATTACTCTTCTGTCTGCAAAATATGTTAGAATAACTTTCCTTTCATTAACTCCAAAATGGCACTGGATGACAACAGCTTTATGAATACTCATTTCTCTAAAAAAAAAAAAAAAAAAAAAAAAAGAGTTGTACTACTTAAATTAAGAGAAAATATATCTTTATCAAATTTTCTTTAGCAAAACAAAAAATAATTTAAAGCTGAAAAATAAAAGAAAGACTTTAGAGGGAATTTTTAAAATAATAAAATATAAAGACTAAATGAAGATTAAAATCATTTTATAGATGTATAATAACAGGACAGCTAGCTATAAATATCACTTTTCATGTTCTAAAGATGGTACCAACCAAACCTTCTTAGTTAAACAAAAGTTAGAGATGTCACAACCAATGATTAGACTAAATTATTTCAGAATCAAGGTAGAGACCCACCATTCTGGATTTTTAACTTAATGGGAGGGGAAAAATAAACAAGGTGTCATAATAATGCTAGTGATAAGAGTTTGCTTTTATGTACCAAAATATTGATGAAAGAAGCTCTTCAAATATTAAAAAAGGATTGCATGTATGTAATGAAAAACAAACAAGCAAACAAACAATGTCTATCTCAGAAAAACTGACTCAGATATGAGGAAGTTGGGGCTACAAATGAAGCTTCAAGAGAAGAGAAAGTCAAAGAGGAACATATAAGCTCCTTTTGACTCAGGGAAGAAAAAGATCAGAAACATATTTTCCCTTTTATGACACTGAGCTTCTGAACAGTGTTTTCCTTGCCAGAAAAACTGAAAGCAAAGGAAAAAGCATTTTAAAGTGACAAAAAATTTCCCAGCAATGTTATAGAGTAGACTGATCCCATATATACAGCAATATTTTCTTGAAGACAAAAATTCATCTTGTGCTAATAAATTTACTGCTTTATTTTTCTGCTAAATTTCTGTGCCTTTAGTTTCAATGCTTTTGAAGCGTTGCTCAATTACATAAGTTGTAAAAGCAATTGTTAATGTGAAAAATTAATGATGTTTATAAAATTATGTTGATATACACTGAGGCAAGCTCAATTTTTTATAAAAATGTAATAGCTTACTAAACCTTTCTTATAAATACATTTATTCAAAACATGTAAAGGTCTAATTTATCTTAATGGTGTTAAGGCAATATTAACTTGATCATCTACATAATACTAACTTGAACAGTGAATTTTTTTCTGTTTCAATCTTTTAATTTTTAAGAAAATTATTGAGATTTAATCGACATATAACATTGTATTAGTTCAAGGTATACAAGGTATACATTGTATATACTACAATATACTAATAACACTGTATTAGTTCAAGGTATACAACATAACTATTTGATGTAGGTATATATTGTGAAATGATTACCACAATAAGTTTAGTTAACATCCACAATTTTTTTTCTTGTGATGAGAACTTTTAAGATCTACTCTCTTAGTAACTTTCAAATATACAATAGTGTATTATTAACTATAGTCACCATGCTGTACAATACATCCTCCGATGTCTCTTTGATAAGGGCACTAATCTCATTCCTGAGGGTTTCAGCCTCACGACCTAACTACCTCCCCAAATCCCCACCTCCTAATAGCATCACATTTGGGATCAGGATTTCAACTTATGAATTGGGGGTGAGGGGACACAAACATTCAGACCATAGCAGTGCTAGAATTGACAGAAGTTAGAAACTCAGAATAGAGGAGTCTAGGGAAGAAGCCAGAATGACTATGTGGTTTCTGAGAAATTGATTCTGGCCATTGAATTAGGGTAAAATCGTTTTTAATGGGAAACTGAAGAGTTTCATTTTGGAATTTTCCAAATTTAATTCACCTGTTGTACATCTGACTAGCAACCTGAAACAAAGGTCTGAGGTTTAGCAGAGAGCTAGGAATTGGATTTGTATCAGAGAAATGTTCACCAAAGAGAAAAAGATTTAAAAATAGTGGGTACAGTAAAGATTGCCCAAAAAAATATGGGGGAAAAAAAAAAGCTAAGGATACAGCCCTTAAAGACCACATAAAAAGGGGAGATTAGATGAAGGAACTATAAAAATGTATTGGAATCATCAAAGAATTGACTGCCCAAAGAGAGCTGTGCTCTGAAACACTGGAACCCAAAGAAGGAATCCAAAGAAAGAATGATTTCAACCTAGAGGGGAAGGATGGTGTGTTGCTTCACTTTATGTGTCAACTCCATTGGGCTGAAGGATGCCCAGGTAATTGGTAAAACACTATTTCTGGATGTGTCTGTGAGGGTGTTTCCGGAAGCGATTAGCATTTGAAATGGTAGACTGAGTAAAGGAGATTGTGCTCTCCCGCGCAGGAGGGCATCACCCAATCCATTAAGGGTCTGAAGAGAACAAAAAGGCAGAGGAAGGGAATCTGCTCTCTGCCTGAGCCTGGACGTCCACATCCTCCTGCCCTCAGTCACGGGGGCTCCTGGTTTTTAGACTTCTGACTTGTGCTGGATTATAGCATGGGATTTCCTAGTTCTCCAGCTGGTTGTCAGCAGACCAAGGGCCTTCTGAGCCTCTATAATTGCATGAGCCAATTCCTATAATAAATCATATATATATAAATATACGTATATATATGTACATGATACATAATCATGAAATCATTATATATATATTGGTTTTGTTTCTCTGGAGAACTCTGACCAATACAAGGGGTCTTCTGAGAAGGGCGAGATGGAGGCTTGCTGGAGAAATTTGTGAATCTCTCCAAATCCCCACACAAAACAGGGTAATAGAACAAAAAGGGGTGGGAGGGAGAGAGGGAGAGAACATTGATGAAAAGGAATCCTCCAGAAACAGTAGGGGTGGGGCAGGTCTCTCTCTTTCCTCTCTCCCCGTCCCAGAGCAGCCTGACCCTGCAGGTAAGTGGTTTTAGGAAAGCAGCAGAGGCAGAGGAGATCTGACAGTCCTGAGCTGGGAAACTGGAAGCAGGCCACCGGGAATCACACCCAGAAGAAGAATCACACGCCAAGTGGGACACCACACAACCTACGGGGGATCCACATGCTCTCATTAGGAGTATGTGCAGAAAGGCTCGGCACCCCAGGAGGGCAGCAAGGAAGAGGGCAGGCAGGGCAGGAAGGGGGTGATCTGAGCCATCGAGATCAAGGCTCTCGGAATCCTCAACTGAAACTTCCAGATGAACAAAGCAGCGTCCTGAGATAACACACTGAGAACAGAATCTGAGAGCAGAAGAGAGGCCACATTTTTTAATGCCTGGCAACAGCCATGAGGCCAGGCAAGCTTTCCTGGACCACTCCCACCTCTTACAAAGGAACTAAAAAGACAGGAAAGCTCAGCACATTTTGCCTTGAGTAACACAGAGGATGGTGTTGGGATCCCGTGCAAATATAAGAAAAAAGGAGGAATGGCTCAAGTCATATACTGGGACGACTACCACATCCCAGGAAAAAATACGTGGGTCCTAGAACAACTGATGACTGTAATCTAATATTTCAAAACGAGATAAAATAAATTCAGGAAATGGGAGAAGCTATGAAGGAACAGCGTAACACTCACAAATGGTGCACCGAGAACACAGAAGGGTATGAACACAGAGGTGGCAAAGCTCATAGGCTACCAAGCAGAAGAGAAAGGGCACAGAAATGGCAGAGAGGGACCCTGGAGACAAATGTCACAGAAGTCACCGTTTACAACCCCGTTCTCACTTAGAGAACAAATAGGGGCTAAGATCCCTAGTTACTGAAACCTCTGTGGCTCTGTCTTGGATTCGCCCCTGCCTGCCTTTGCCTGTCCCCACCTACAGCATTATGTAGTCTCTTCTGTATCATCCCTTAGGTGTTCCTTCTTGTCTCACGTACTCTCCCTAACACTCTCAGAGCCATTCTCTATGCACGTGTCTGGTATTATTACTTTCACCAACAAAGCCCATGGTGTCCATGCTCTACAAAGGATGAAAAGTCTTAACCTCGACATCCTTGTTGCTCCCTCAAAATCCTTCACCCCACTCCAAGCAGTAAGTAATAATTCAGACTTTGGCTACAGAAGTGACACTGGCAACTGAGAGTTTCTCTTAGCAAATGATCACAGGATAAATGGAATAAATGCGACGTGGATGGAGTCAACTGGCAGATGATGTAGGTTTTATTTATTTATTTATTTATTTTAAACATCTTTATTGGAATATAATTGCTTTACAATGGTGTGTTAGTTTCTGCTTTATAACAAAGTGAATCAGTTATACATATACATATGTCCCCATATCTCTTCCCTCTTGCATCTCCCTCCCTCCCACCCTCCCTATCCCACCCCTCTAGGTGGTCACAAAGCACCGAGCTGATCTCCCTGTGCTATGCGGCTGCTTCCCACTAGCTATATATTTTACGTTTGGTAGTGTGTATATGTCCATGCCACTCTCTCACTTTGTCACAGCTTACTATTCCCCCTCTCCATATCCTCAAGTCCATTCTCTAGTAGGTCTGTGTTTTTGTTCCCGTCTTGCCCCTGGGTTCTTCATGACTGTTTTGGTTTTTTTTTTTTAGATTCCATATATATGTGTTAGCATACGGTATTTGTTTTCCTCTTTCTGACTTACTTCACTCTGTATGACAGACTCTAGGTCCATCCACCTCACTACAAATAACTCAATTTCATTCCTTTGTATGGCTGAGTAATATTCCATTGTATATATGTGCTACATCTTCTTTATCCATTCATCCCATGATGGACACTTAGGTTGCTTCCATGTCCTGGCTATTGTAAATAGAGCTGCAATGAACATTTTGGTACATGACTCTTTTTGAATTATGGTTTTCTCAGGGTATATGTCCAGTAGTGGGATTGCTGGGTCATATGGTAGTTCTATTTTTAGTTTTTTAAGGAACCTCCATACTGTTCTCCATAGTGGTTGTATCAATTTACATTCCCACCAACAGTGCAAGAGTGTTCCCTTTTCTGCACACCCTTCCAGCAATTATTGTTTGTAGATTTTTTGATGATGGCCATTCTGATCGGTGTGAGATGACATCTCATTGTAGTTTTGATTTGCATTTCTTTAATGATTAATGATGTTGAGCATTCTTTCATGTTTGTTGGCAATCTGTATGTCTTCTTTGGAGAAATGTCTGTTTAGGTCTTCTGCCCATTTTTGGATTGGGTTGTTTGTTGTTTTGATATTGAGCTGCATGGAACATCTTTCTCCATCCCCTCACTTTCAGTCTGTATGTGTCCCTAGGCCTGAGGTGGGTCTCTTGTAGACAGCATATATACGGGTCTTGTTTTTGTATCCATTCAGCCAGTCTATGTCTTTTGGTTGGAGCATTTAATCCATTTACATTTAAGGTAATTATCGATATGTATGTTCCTATTACCATTTTCTTAACTGTTTTGGGTTTGTTATTGTAGGTCTTCTCCTTCTCTGGTGTTTCCTGCCTAGAGAGGTTCCTTTAGCATTTGTTGTAAAGCTGGTTTGGTGGTGCTGAATTTTCTTAGCTTTTGCTTGTCTGTAAAGGTTTTAATTTCTCCGTCAAATCTGAATGAGATCCTTGCTGGGTAGAGTAATCTTGGTTGTGGGTTTTTCTCCTTCATCACTTTAAATATGTCCTGCCACTCCCTTCTGGCTTGCAGAGTTTCTGCTGAAAGATCAGCTGTTAACCTTATGGGGATGAGGTGGGTTTTAAAACTCTCTTTCATGTATGTTGAATTGACCTTAAGTAAGCAATAATTGGAATAATTGAAGTCCAAATATCATGTGTATCACAAGTAGCCATATTTAGCCACTTGCACTGTCATGACAATGACAATCAGAGAGAGTGGTGGCATTGTAAAGTTCCAGGGACACCAGTAATTCCAGAGGGAAGCATTTCTCCCCTGGGATCTCCTCTCTTTTCTGCTCACTGTACAGCCTCCCAGCAGCCTGAATTTCACAAGGTAGAACACTCCATTGCCAAAATGTGGTACCATGTTAAAAAGGCCAAGAGAAGTCACTGGGGGAAAAAAACATTTTTCAGCAAGCAAGGAATAATGCTGTGATTCTTTTTAAGTAAGAAACATCTCTGATTTTGTAAACCAGATGATAGAAATCTTAATTCCCCTATCCCTCTCTGCCCTATCCTTTATTTTTAAAGTTTCACTCTGAATTTTTCTCTTCGTTAGGGATATTAAAACCACCTTGAGACTTGGAAAGCTATGATGATTTAATTAGCACATAACTGAACTTAATATCTAAACCAAGAATTTCTAAAGCCTGATGGATTTTATTCCAAAGATGACAGTACATGCTCCCAAACAGTTCTCTGCCACCGTGTGGATAAGAGCCTGACCTCTGAGGATTAAAGTTGGCGATGATGAACTTCCAACTCTGCTCATAAAAGTCTAAGTAAAGTTCAGGTAACATGATCCAACACCGATAAAATGAGATGGCATTTCTGATCACATCGCAGAAGCTGGGCAGGACCATTCAAGGTTCCCTGTATGCAGGTTGCAACAGTACACACTGCAGATGTAACGTACAAGCAAGAAGAAACCCATCAATTTTAATTTAGTGGAATAAAAAATTGTGAGAATGGCACCAAAATCCAAACCAGACAATGGCTCAGTTAGTGGAGGCGGGGGTCAAGTGCAATCAGGATGGTTTAAAATAGTTCATTTTCTATATAAAGAAATGTTGATGTGTGGAGAATGCCAGTGCTGACAGCCTGTTTCTATAGTAATATCCTAATAGCTTGGACACCTCCTGGAGAAATTATTTCTCTTTCTGCTCTAGCTGGTGGTATATGAAACCAATCACGTCCAAAATAAAACACTGAGCACAGCACAAAATGTAAGCGCAGAGAGAAGAAATGTTATATGGCTACCTCCTGATCCCAAGGAAGAACTAGAAAATTGAGCTTGTTTTTTGCATCAACTTTTGTCCACTGATTTGCAGAGAAGAACCAAAAAAACCTCCTTTCTTCCTTTTTCTGTTGTTAGTGAATTTCAGAAAGGGACAAATACTGCCAACAAGAGCTGAGAACAGAGAGCTGTCCTAGGTGAATGATTACCAAAGGCTCGTTCTCCCTCTCTTAGTCTCCCTTCTAGGTTAGATCTTGAGATGTTTTTTTTTTTGTTCAGAAGCTCTGTCTGTAAAGTTCAGTAATTATTTTAAGAAGAATAGCTTCTTAACCTAATATAAATTAATAAAAACATTATTAATACATATAATATCCCCCATTGTTGCTTAAATTAACTGAACTCCATTTTGGGTCCTTCAGTTTTCATTAAATCAGAATTCTGCTAGCAACAAAGCTTTTCCCAGAAAAAGTATGGTGAGGACAGTTGCTGCAGGTGAAAAGTCAGGGGAATGCCCCTCCACCAAAAGACTATTTTGTGTTTCAATTTAATTAAAGCCAATTCCTGTTTTCAACCGCCCTGAGACACCCAGAATTTTTAGAATAATCTTACTGTTTATTACTCCAGGGAGAGCCCAGAGAGAGTGCAAAGCTGGGGGTTGAGGTGGGACATTGTTTTCTTTTTTTTTTTTTTTTAATTAAAAGTCCAGCAAAATTTTATTTAGAGGTAAACAGAAAATTCACAGATATTATCATTTATTTTCTGCATTGGAATAAATTTTTACATTCCTGTGTAAAAGAGAATTACTCTGTTGTACTATAGAACTATTTCATTTCTTTTTTTCTTAATTTTTTTAAAAAAATTATTTACTTATTTATTTGTCTGCATTGGGTCTTCGTTGCTGCGCGCGGTCTTTTCTCTAGTTGAGGTGAGCGGGGGCGACGGTTCGTTGTGGTGCACGGGCTTCTCTTGTTGCAGAGCACGGGCTCTAGGTGTTCACAGGCTTCAGTAGTTGTGGCATGCAGGCTCAGTAGTTGTGTCTCGCGGGCTCTAGAGCACAGGCTCAGTAGTTGTGGCGCACGGGTTTAGTTGCTCTGCGGCATGTGGGATCTTCCCGGACCAGGGCTCGAACCCGTGTCCCCTGCATTGGCAGGCGGATTCTTAACCGCTGAGCCACCAGGGAAGTCCCGAGAACGATTTCATTTCTAATCGCAGCATGAGAGACAATAGCTCCTGCAGATATTCTGACTCCATCTGGCTGTGATAGGGATTTTTCCAGGTTCCTCTTGGATTTTCAGATCATCATGTACCCAGGTTTCTTCAAAGGGGAATTTTTAAATAAAAATTTCTGAGTACTCTGATTCCACTTTTAAAGCAAACTTTACTCTCAGGGAACCATAATGTTTACACTGAACTTAGCAGAGCCTTCTCATCCTTGGTCAGGAAAGTATCATGATGGAATCCATCCAGGCTTGTGGGAGGTCCTTGAGGCTGCTGAGGTCGTTGGTGTCTGTTGAATGGCTTGTGGAAGTCGTGCTGCCTTGGGTGGGGGGTTAAAATCGTTCTCGAGGGGAACATCTCTGTCCGAAGAGAAAATGAGTTTAGCTCAGAGGTCCTTGTTTTCCTTTCAATCAGAATTAGGAAACGCTTCCCGCTCTTCTAATAACATGGTGGATGAGAAGACGTCTACTGGAGACTGTCTAAGCTGTAAGGTTATAGCAGCTGCGACGCACGAGTCTTTGATATAAATGATCCAGTCAATACAAGGTATAAATGCAAGCTCTGCATCGGATGGTGTGACCACAAACCGCAAGCACTATGGAAAAAATGCAAAAGAATTCATTGCTAATTACTATGAAAATGCAAACGTGGTCTTTATCAGGGGCAGGAAAGCCCTGACTCTGCCCAGGAGAGACAGAGGAGGGAGAAATGAAGGGACAACTTCAGCCAACACACTGTACTTTGTTTTGTCCTAAACAGAATACACATGAATACATTAACAGCATGGGAGCCGGCCAGCAATACCGTTATCCACAGGAGCGTAGAAAGTGTGTGAACGCTGTTTGAGTCTCTCAGGAAATTCAGGTTAGTATGAGATTATAAATACCTCTTCCCCCCCACCCTCCCCACCATCAGAGCATGAGTACCTTTGCACGAATTATCAAGGCACAGAAATACAGTCCTGGTATTAAGGACAGCCTATAAAAATGGGCTCAGAACAAGAGTCGCAGGAAACAATTCGTGGCAACACAGTTTAGCCTGCTACCAAGTAGAAAGCCCGATGAGCATCTTCTCGCACTTCAGCCATGAGACAAGAAAATCAGACTGAATAGATTTTATAAAATCCCTAAATGACAGCTAACATACCTTTCCTTGGGAGAAGCCAAGAAATAAGCCATTCACTTTTTTTTTATCCCTAACTTAGCCAGCATCCAAAGTGCAGTGCCACGCAGGATATTTATCCCACCGTCCTTTGCACAAATACAGATTTCCATAAAATCAATTAATCTTAGGGGTGAAAGGGGTCTTGGAGGTCATGAAGCCCAACCCCCTCCCCCTCCAACACTCCCACAGCCAGGAGATTATCCAGCCTGTGTCGAAAAACCTCCACTTGGGGAGCTTACCACTGTTTCAGGCAGCCCCTTCCACTGATGAAGAGTGACAGTTATTAGAATGTCCTAATAGCAGACTGAGATCTGCCTCCTGGTAATTTCCACCCACTGGTCCTGGTTTTGTCCTCTGAAGCATTTCAGAGTCTAACTCCCTCATTATCCCCATGACAACTCTTCAAATACTGGAAGGCAATGAGAGCCTTCTTCACCCAGGCTGTACATCCCCGGTTATCACACCTCTTCATTTAGAGATAAACCCTTCATTCCCCCAGGACACTAACCTTGACTATATCCTACGTGGTCAATGTCTGCGTTAAAATACACTGACCAGAATGTGATACCATATTACCTTTGGGCCCTGGTGCGAAGGCTTCTGCCCTTTTCCAGGAACACACATTTTCCTACATGAGAATAAAAATTTTGTTCAATCACTCTCCGTAGTAATGCCTGCTACCAAAAGCATAGGTGGTTGGACTCAACACTAATGTCCCAAGAATAAGAGTTTTTCACAGCAAACATTACGTTATAAGACTTACCTCAGTTTAGTTCAATACATGGTTTCATACACTCATGATATAGAAGGCTTTACGCTAGTGGATATGGAAAATACAAGATGTTTACATGGAGTAGGAAAAAAATCAGAAGAAAGCACAAATAAGCTATAAAACAATACAGAAAGAGATAAGTACCCTAAAAGATATATACACAATTGCTATTAGATACAAAGGAAGTGGAGGGAATTCCCTGGCGGGCCAGTGGTTAGGACTCCGTGCTTCCGGTGCAGGAGGCCCGGGTTCCACCCCTGGTCGTGGAACTAAGACCCCGCAAGACCCGCAGTGCGGCCAAAAAAAAAAAGAAAAAAACAAAGGCAACTGAAAAAAAGAACTATAGAAAGAAAAGGGCACAATGTCACCGGGAAAATAACAGCCCAATCAGACTGAAGTGCACAAAGCAAAAAGGGAAGGAATGGGATGTAAAGCTTCAGAATCTATCTGAAGAAGTTGGACATGTTTTAATAAATGCTTACTGATTACGCTAATTATATAAACTTGACAAATCACCTAGTCATGGCTGAGGACTTTTTTACTCAGTGTGGGATCTCTGAGATATTCATTTCCATACTCTTAATATAGTCAAATAAAATTTCGGCCATACAAAAACAGTTAGAACAGCCATCATGAAAAAGAGGTAACAAATGCTGCAGAGGGTGTGGAGAAAAGGGAACCCTCCTGCACTGTTGGTGGGAATGTAAACTGATACAGCCACTATGGAGAATAGTATAGAGGCTCTTCAAAAAATTAAAGTAGAAGTACCATACCATCCAGAAATTGTACTTCTGGGAATATATCCAAAGGAAACAAAAACACTAACTTGAAAAAATCTGTACCCTGATGTTCACAGCAGCATTATTTACAATAGCCAAGACGTGGAAGCAACTTAAGTGTCCATCCAAGGATATGTATATATATAGTAGATATGTATATATAGTAGAATATTATTCAGTCATAAAAAACAAGGAAATCCTGCCATTTGCAGCCACACACATGGATGGACCTTGAGGACATTATGATAAATGAAATAAGTCAGACAGAGAAAGACAAATACTGTGTGATGTCACTTCCATGTGGAATCTAAAAACAAAACAAAACTCATCAAAAAAGAGATCAGATTTGTAGTTACCAGAGACAGGGGCCTGGGGGTAGGGGAAATGGATGAAGGTAGTCAGAAGGTACAAACTCTCAGTTATAAGATAAATAAGCACTAGGGATGTAATGTACAACATGATGCCTATAGCTAACACTAAAGCCTAAGAGTTCTCATCACAAGGAAAAAAGTTTTTTTTTCTTTTTTGGCTTTTTCTTTTTTTATTATATCTATATGAGATGATGGATATTAACTAAACTTACTGCAGTAATCACAATATATGTAAGTCAAACCATTATGCTGTATGCCTTAAACTTACAGAGTTTTATATATATATATATATATATATATATATATATATATATATATATCAGTTATATCTCAATAAAACTGGAAAGAAAAACTAGAGGTATGGTGTATATAAATATTTTGGCAAACACAATAACAGCTAACATACTTTATTTCATACTATTTATATGTCAGGCGCTGTACTAAGTGCTTTACATGAATGAACTCATTTAATACTTATAATGTCCATATGAAGTAGGAATTGCTATTTTCTCCTTTTCATAGAAGAAACTGAGGCACAGAGAGGTTAAGGAACTTGCCCAAGATCACACAGCTAGTGAGTAGGAGAGTTAAGACTTGAACCTAAAGTCTGGCTCCAGAGCGAACTTGCTACACCATGCTGCCTCTCACATTAAACATGCAGTTACTTAGTCTAACAACCTGTTTATAACCTTACTTACTCAGGCTTTTAAAAAGCTGTTTTTAGCCTACAGGATGAGCTCAAGCAACTTTTTGGGTTTATACCTATCTGTTCGTCTTCCGGAATGCTTACGCTATTCTGGATACTGATTAAGGGGCTCATTTAATGCGCTGAATCCCAAGAACTCTGAATCACCATGGAGAACAAGTCATTCCTCTATGGCTAACCACAGGAAAACTTGCCGGTGGTAAAAGTATATCTATAGACCATACACAGTTCCCCTCATCCCTCCTCTAGAGCAATGTTCGTAATTAACAGAGACTCAAAGCTGCCGCTCCCTCCCCACTTCCAGGATGGCTCACAGCTGAATGACTAGAGACAGATAAAAATGTAACCTGCTGTGAAAATCTCCAGGAGAGAAAATTCCACAGCTACCCCCAAGGTAACAAATCCCCTGGCCTGACCCCTTGGAGTCATGCCTATTCATCAAATGAGAAAGTTTATTTACAGACTTGCAATGAAACGGCTTTGTCCTCATTTCCTCAGGGGCCCTCAGGTCCCTGCAAACCTGCTTTGTTCCCCAGCAGCTGACGCCTGCTCATTCTACGATCACTTAATTGGGTTGTGATCTGGTTTTCTGGTCCTGACTCTTCTGCCACCAAGGAAACTTGCTGAAGTTAGCAGACCCAGCAGAGGAGACTTAAGGGAATTTGGTCCCCC